>NC_056523.1:76872957-76897501 GCF_019175285.1 Sceloporus undulatus | reverse complement strand
CTTAGAACATGTAAGGCCTCACTTCTATTGCTTGCCTGCTTACCCTCTCTATCCCTCCCATACTATGCACATACTGTACACTCTTGACTCCATCATTCCAGTAACAGTATCCTAGCCTATTATTTTTGCTCCATCATGTGGATATCTCCAGGCCTGCCAGGCCAGGCCACTTGAGCCATATGTATTTTTGCTATTCCAGTCTCAGCCTATGCAAGGGACTACCTTATACTAAGCTCAGCAGAGAAAGGTGAGTCACCCAGGGCTATAACTATCTGGGGGCATTTGTTCTCCCAGATAAGAGTTTTGCCTTGCCCCATGAAATTTTCTTGCAGTCCCCAAATCTTTAGCATTGCAGAGAGTGAAACACTGAGAACTGATCACACACACCCCTCACCACCACTATTTAGTCCAAAGGAGGGTGACAAAAATGGTGAAAGGTCTGGAAACCATGCCCTATGAGGAATGACTTAGGGAGCTGGGGATGTTTAGCCTGGAGAAAAGGTTAAGAGGTGATATGATAGCCCTGTTTAAATATTTGAAAGGATGTCATATTGAAGAGGGAGCAAGCTTGTTTTCTGCTGCTCCAGAGAACAGGACCCGGAACAATGGATGCAAGCTACAGGAAAAGAGATTCCACCTGAACATTAGGAGGAACTTCCTGACAGTAAGGGCTGTTCGACAGTGGAATGCACTCCCTCGGAGGGTGATAGAGTCTCCTTCCTTGGAGGTCTTTAAACAGAGGCTGGATGGCCATCTGTCAGGGATGCTTTGATTTGGATTTCCTGCATGGTAGGGGGTTGGACTGGATGGCCCTAGTGGTCTCTTCCAACTCTACGATTCTATGATTCTATGGCCTGTTACAGTCTGCCAAAATAAAGCTGCTTCAGGTCTCTTTGGAGGTATGGTGTTTAAATGATGCATGGGTCCTAAGACTCCGGAGGTCACGCCAAATCCACACTCCATTCCTAAGCACCAGAGTACAGCTTTGGTGCAGCTTCCAGATTCTTAGGATGCATGCATCATTTAAACAGCATACCTCCAAAGAGACCCGAAGCAGCTTTATTTTGGCAGTCTGTAACAGGCCTATGATTCTATGACCTTGCTTTAATTGGGTTCTGGTACACCTTCATCCTGACTATGGGTATCTAGGAATTAACTTGACAGTAGGAATGAGCAACCCACCCCCAGAGAATGCAATGTGCTTCCTGCTGTGATAAAAAAAATGCATCAATGAGCCAAGCTCTATAAATACTCTCCTATAGGCATGCCCCATTGCTTGATACAGCCAGTCTCTCTCTCTCTCCTCAGTCTGCCCTCCTGCAGGACTGCCCACCCCCTTCCCAGGGACAGAGAGCATGGCAAACTGCCCACAGCCATAGTAACAGCTAGAGTCTCCCAGTCCAGGACAGGGACTGTGCCACAAACGACAAAGAGGTGGAACGGAAGACTTTTCATAATCAGAAACAAAACAACAAAAAGTGCACACAGGGGGTGGGGGAAGCTCTTGCATCCCAACAGATAAGCCCTGTGGGATTCCAAAATACCACACTATATCCTAGAGATGTTCAGGGTTTCCCCCGCTTATGTCTATACCAGAAGGTCCTGATACTTGATCTATCATGCAGCAGTTTCCAGAGCTAGGAAACATATGTCATTCCATTGCCCCATTAAAAATTAAAGCTGGAAAAAAGTGGAGGTTTGTTTGTTTGTTTTAATGCATGCAAGCCCAGCAAATACAAGAGCAGCCCTTATCCTCCTGGATAACTCACCACTCAATGGACAGCACTTTCAAAGATTTTGCTATAAGCAGCACATTATGTTCAAATATGGATAAAGTAGTTAGTAATGAGATCTGCATGTTACATTTAGACAATTCACAGAGTTTTATAGCCCTCAAGAGGACTTTATGAGAGGGAGATTGACTCATAATACACAATCCATCCACAAACACAAAGATTTCTTCTGAAATGTAACTCCAGAATAAACTCAGCATAGTTTGCCTTTCAGCTATCCAAAGGGCCAGAAATCTTTACAACCTAATAGGCTCATATCATTATTCCCATAATGCTGAGACCAAATCAGAGAAAAGAGTGGCTTTCCCAAGGCCATCTAATACATAAGTGAGATTTGAACCAGTAACTTCCCAAGTTACACTCTTAGCCATTGTGTCATCTCTCATAGTACCCAAAATGTAAGGCTGGAAGGAATCTGTAGAGGTCACCTGGCTGGTACCAAGGAAGGAAATCCAACATCTGAATTATCCTTAACCAATCTTCTAGTGAAGGGGATTTACATCAGCCTTTTCTATGCTCGTATTACTTCCATTCTATCTCTGCCTTCCCTTTCAATTAATTATTTAATCAATATTTAGTTATTTAATCATTCATTGTTTTCCTTTCAGAGCTAGAGTAAATACATCGTAAAACTGATTTACAACAGAAGTCAGATGACAAATACAGAGCTGGGAAAACAAACTTCGTACAGAAATTATCAGTATTTGAATTAAGTAGGCTGAAAGTTAAAAACAAAAATACTGTACAGTACAAACTTGATTATTTCAGCCAAATCGTGTCTTCCTCCTTTAGCTTTCTAAAAAAAGGGGACTACCACACAAGGTTGTGGGGAGGCTTTCTGAGCTTGCCTTGAAACCCAGGAAATAATGTTCCCCACAAGTGGAGCCCTGCAGAGACAACCCCTATTATGCGGAAGAGTGAAGTGACCACCTCAGGAGACAAATTCCACCTGAGCCCCAGTCTTTCACCTTAAAGGGGAGAGAGTGCTGGATGTGATGAGCAGTCTTCTTTAAACTAACCTGTTGCTCTCAGGCAGATCCTATGTCTGGGGTACGCATTAGTGTGAGAATCAGCTCTGGTTCTGAGTCTGTACATTAAAGAAACTTTGCAAGGTGCCAAACTCTATCTTCAGAATAGGTTCACACTTTCAGTACTTTCTTGAAAGTTCAGACTTAAACCTATTGCAGATTCACCACCGCATTGACACAGGAGCCATTAACCATCACTGGGTGATGCCAGTCCAGTTAGAATTCAGGGGAGGGAGGGACAAAAGGTTGTTGTTTGCCACAGGCAGCAAAATAACTTGGCCCAGTGCTGCCTGAATTACTTCTGCTGAGAGACACCATAGACTTAAACCATGTTGAAAGTCTCTCTCAGATCTGCAGCCAGCTATTCTACTCTCAAGCTTCAACATGTTTCCTATACACACACCACAGACTTGGAAAGGATTGGGATGAAGCATTAAGCCTTATGCATGGGAGATCTGGGACATTTTCTATATGCTGTTACAAACTGGAAGTAAGTCACTGTGAAACCCACACGGTGAGATCTGTGCAAAGTGGAACAGACTACCTCAGGAGGTTCTCCCTGTGTTGGGGGCATTTAAGCAGGGCCAAGTCAGCCCTCTGTCAGGGACATTGGAGAAGCATCTTGTGCTCAAGATCCTGCATGGGGTACGAGACTGGTTCAGGGATGGGCAAAGTACAGTCAGTCCTCCCTATCCACAGGTTCTGTATCAATGGATTAAACCAATCATTTTCAACCAATGAAAATATTTTAAATTTTTTTTAGAAAAAACAAACTTTTGAGTTGCTTGTCATTTTATATAAGCGACACCATTTTACAACACTTCTGTATATAATGGGACTTGAGCAACCATGGATTTTATTATCCACAAAGTTGGTGGGTTTGGAACCAAAATCCAGCACATTGTGAGAGTCCACTGTATGGCACTGGATCTACATATAGCCTATTCCAAGGCTGCTTTTGCCCTCAGGCATTGTATGCCATTGACTAGACTCCCATGGGCAGAAAACTGGCCCCCAAACCTGGTGAATTTGCCCATCTCTGGACAGGGACGTAGCCAGGATTTTAGGAAGGGGGGGGGGTCCAGACTAAGTGCCACCATTATAATGGGGCTTGGGCGTGGTGGCACAGCAGCATGCACAATTCATTTTTCTAATGGAAGGGGGGGTCCAGACCCCAAGAACCCTCCCCCCTTGGCTACGTCCCTGCTCTGGACAAGATGAGCACAAAGTCCCAATTTTTTGAGTGCCCAAGCCTGTGGTGAACTGATGTAAAACACAGTGATAATGACTGCAGGCACATAACTGTTGGTCAGTTGCACACAAGAAGTACACAGAAACATCCTCTGCCTCCCAGATGAATCCTATCAGTGGATGTTTAAAGATGATTGTAGTCCCTGCCCAGTGCCAGGAATGGTGCCCTGTGTCAAGGTATGGCTGCCATGAGACACACTGGTCTAAGTTCCAGTTAGAGTGGGCTCACTATATTATTTGCTGAAAAGACAGTCTCTTTGGGTTTACTCTAGTCATATTTTATTTGCTAAAAAGTCAGTCTCATTGGGTTTACTCTAGTCAGGACTAGCAACCGGATTTAGATCACTGTCTATTCAGGCCTAACCCCTAATTCCCATTTGTCAGGTAATTCGAAAAAGACTTTACTAGAGGACCAGATATTTTGTGACTCTTCCATCTCAGGAGTTAGTCTCACGATTCTAAAATCTAGGTTACTGTATCACCTGGCTAGTCATCAATTAAGGTAAAGTCTTCCCATCTTCCTTTTCTAAGTTATTTTGAGATAGAGAGAGGATTGATAAAAACCGCTGTATCAGTCTGGAATATCAGCATGCAAAGGGATCTTGGCACCTTTGAGACTAACTTTTTGAAAGAAGTTGTAGCATAAACTTTTGTAAGACTTGGTTGATTTCCTCAGATGCCTGAAAACTCCTGACATGGTGAGAACAAGTTGCTAAAGGGATGGATATTTATAAGTTTTTAGAAGGAAAAGTGAGACAAGGGAAAGAAAATAAACTGGTACAGTTGTGTGGGAGAGGAAGGGACAGCAAATGGATGCCTACTTACTGGGCCAGAGGGGACGGTCTTCCCCACAGACTAAGATGGAATCCACACGGCAGAAATAATCCGGGTTGACACCGCTTTACCTGCCATGGCTCAATCTGGGGATGGGAAATCTGGGGATGGTAGTTGGTTGTGGCACCAGAGCAAAGCTCAGAATGCCCTAACACTGAGCCATGGCAGTTAAAGCGGTGTCAAACTGGATTCTTTCTGCAGTGTGGATGGACCCTAAACCCTCTACTCTGCCTAAACCAGTGGTCTCCAAATTATGCCCTTTAAGAGATTTTGGCCTTCAGCTTCCAAAATCTCAGACTATTGGCCAACGTATCTGAGGTTTCTGGGAGATCTCTTAAAGGGCACAGTTTGGGGCCATTGGAAAAAGAGGGGAGAAGACGCACATGGCAGAGGAAAGTGAGCGCCAGTCCCGAAAAAGACAGGTGAGTTTTAAAAATAAGTAAATAGTAGAGAGGATATTATTATTGTCACCATTCCTCTCTAGCCCTCATTTTCTGCTGCTGCTATTATTTATACCCGGCCGCTCTGTTTGGATCGAGGCGGCTTACGGTATAGGTAAAAGTAAAATACAGAACAAAAACCCGTGATCCCTCCCTCCCCACAACACTGACAATTCCCAAATAATATTCCCAAGTATGAAAATGGAATCAAATTGCTACCAGAATGAAAGCCAGATCCCAAGGCTAAGTTTATCAGCTGCTACAGCTCAGCTCCGGAGAGGAGGCCATCCCAAGCCCTGCTTGGACTCTCTTGTCTGGCTCAAGGCTTTGAAATTCTGGGAGTTGGAGTTTGTTGTGGGATCCAGAGCGGAGAAGAGCTCCGCTCTGGACCCCACAACAAACTCCAACTCCCAGAATTCCATAGCCTTTGAGCCAGAGTGGTGCCAAACCGGGTTATCTCTCCAGTGTGGATGCAGCCAAAAGTTTCCCAGTCGAGGAGGGCATGAGCAAAGCAGACTTCTAGAAAGCCCCTTGGAGGGGAGCATCCCTTTGCCAGGGCTGGGGAGCAGAGAGGGGTCCCTACCTCGTCTCGGACCCCTGCCTCCTCTCCTCGGTGCACCTTCCTCTTCTTCCTCCTCCTCCTCCTCCTCCTCCTCCCTGTCCCTGGGCAGCTTATGGAGAGTGAGCCCATAATCCCCAACGGAGGGGAGGTTAATGCCTGCCAGGACCGCCCCCACGCTGCCCTCCAATCTCCGCCGCCCAGGGAGCAGCGTCACGCCCCGGACCCCCTCCCCTCCCCTCCCCTCCCCTCCCTTCCCCTGGAGAGGGCAGGCCACCCTGCTGGGCCCACTGGCAGGCAGGCAGGCAGGGAGGGACCTCCTTTGCTAGGACGACACACGGCGTCCTCCTTTTCCAGGACATGTCCTCCATTTCAGCCTTCTGTCCAGGAGGAGGCATCATTTCTTAAAACATGTCCTCCATTTCCACTTTCTGTCCAGGAGGAGGAGGAATCGGGGAGACCAGGCGTCCTCCTTTTCCAGAGCACTCGTCCTCCATTTACACTTTCTGTCCAGGAGAAGGCATCAGGGGGAGCAGAGGACCTCTTGTTCCGGAACATGTCCTCCGTTCCCACTTTTGCTCCGGGAGGAAGAATCAGGGGGACCAGGCGCCCTTGTCCTTTTCCCCCCTGGAAGATCCTGTTTTTGACTGAAGTTCTGGCCCCTTTTCTTTTATCTGATGAAGCTGTGACTTGATGAAGACATAGCCTCCATTTCCACCTTCTGTCCGGGAGGAGGAGGAATCGGGGGGGACCAGAGGGCCTCCCTTCCCAAAAGATGTCCTCCACTCCCACTCTTCAGGAGGAGGAATGAAAGTGCCCAGGCGTCCTCCCTTCCTTCCAGCCTTCTGCCCAGTAGGAAGACTCAGGGCCCGGGGCCCCCCTCCCAGGGGGGGGGGGGGGGGGGGGGCAGGGCACAAAGGAGGACAAAATGGAGGACCGTCGAGAAGCAAATGGAGGGACAGGGCCAAAGATAGGCTCCAAACCCTCCTAGCGATAGAATGGAGGACGTTGTGGGATTCCTCATGGAGAGAAGGTTCAAACGTAGGACGTGCCCTAGAAAAGGAGGACGTGGCTGGTGCCCCTTTTGTTCCAGGGGAGAAAAAACCCCTCAGAGGCAGCAGCCCTGGGCACCTTGCTTTGGCGGGAGCCCTCCTGGACTGCCCCAGAGAGAGACCCCCCCCTCCCCAGACACACACACACAAGGCAGCCAGAGGAGAGGGAAGCGGCTCCCTCCCGAGCTTCCTCCCCAGGGCAAAGGCCTGGTCCTCCTCGGGGCTGAGCCCGAACTCCCGGCCCCTTTCAGCACCTGGAGAGCTCCTGCCAAGCCCCGGCCGCCCCCTTGGCGCCTTCCAGGGAGCCACCGGGGCCTCCAGAGTACTGCAGGCTGGAGTGGGCTGAGCAGGAATCAGTATAGGTATGGAATGATAGTACTGAAATCATTATAAATACAGTGGGACCTCCACACTCAAGCATGGACTCTTAGAATCCCAGAGTTGGAAGAGACCCCAAGGGCCACCCAGTCCAACCCCATTCTGCCATGCAGGAAATCCAGATCAAAGCATCCCCCCAAAATGGCCATCCAGCCTCTGTTTGAAGACCTCCAAGGAAGGAGACTCCACTATACTCCAAGGGAGTTTGTTCCACTGTTGAACAGCCCTTACTGTCAGGAAGTTCCTCCTAATGTTGAGGTGCAATCTCTTTTCCTGGAGCTTGCATCCATTGCTCCGGGTCCTGTTCTCTGGAGCAGCAGAAAACAAGCTTGCTCCCTCCTCAAAGTGACATCCCTTCAAGTATTTAAACAAGGCTATGATATCACCTCTTAACCTTCTCTTCTTCAGGCGAAACATATTTGCTGGGGTTAGGGGCCTACAACCCCCATGAAAGTGACAAACCCCTAACTAAAAAAAAAAACCCTACTTTTTTCTTTTCCCTGAGAGAACACCTCTCTAGGAATTTCTAGGTCCTCCACCGAAACTCTATGGACAACATCTTGTAGACGTTGACCACAGAATTGCACAAGAGGATCTTCAAATGTCTAGAGAAGTGTTCTCTCTAGGAATCTCTAGGTGCTCCAGTGTGACCCTATGGTCAACCTCTGGCAGAGTCACACTGGAGGACCCAGAGATCCCTAGAGAGAACATATCCATCAAATCCATTAATAATCAAATCCATAAAAGCCAAAGCCACAAATGTGGAGGGATGACTGTATTTTATTCTTGTAGCACTTTTCAGACTAACTGAAAGAAGGAAGTTGGCAGCATGTGCTTTCATAGACTTCAGTCTACTTCCTTAGTGGCATTTAGTGAAGTGCATCTGAGGAAGCAGACTGAAGTCTACAAAAGCTCATGCTGCCAACTTCTTTATTTCAGTTAGTCTCAAAGGTACTAGATCTTTTACATACTGATTCTACAGACTAATATGGCTATATCTTTGTATTTTATTCTGTTTGTAATGCACCATGTACATGTATGATGCTATATAAATAAACAATGATAATAATAATATCAGCAGCCTTGTTTCCACAGCCCCAGACTGCTCTGAGTCAATTTCCACATGGAAGATTCCCAAAGATTCTCAACTTTCTGCAAGTTTTCTGAAAACAAGTACAGTAAATCCTCCACATTCGCTGAGGTTAGGGATCCCAGTGAAAGTAGGGAAACTGAGTGAATACTTCTCTAATAATAATAATAATAATAATAATAATAATTTGTTTTATTTATATACCGCTATTCCAAAGATCATAGCGGAGATCAGCAAGTAAGCTAATTAGCAAGTAAGCTAATTTGCCCCCAACAGTCTGGGTACTCATTTTAGCGACCTCGGAAGGATGCAAGCCTGAGTCGAGTTTGGGCCCTTTTGCTGGTCTTGAACTCACAACCTTGTGGTTTTGAGTGAATGGCTGCAGTACAGGCATTTAACCACTGCGCCACCAGGGTTCCTAGGAATTGCTAGGTCCTCCACTGCAATTCTGTAGCCAACATTTGCTGGACATGGACCATAGAATTGTGCTGGAGGATCTACAAATACCTAGAGAAGTGTTCTCTCTAGGATTCTCTTGGTTCTCCAGCACATCGTCTGGTGAAAGTTGGCCATAGAGTCATGCTGGAAGACCTAGACATTCCTTTGTTGTTGTCGTGTACCTTAAAGTTGTTTCTGATGTTTGGTGGCCCTACAATGAACCTATTGTAGGATTTTCTTTGCAAGATTTGTTTAGAGGAGGTTTGCCATTGCCTTCCCCTGAGACTGAGAGAGTGTGAATTGCTTAAGGTCACCCAGTGGGATTCCATGGCCAAGTGGGGAATCAAACCCTGGCCTCTAGAGTTGTAGTCCAACAGCCAAACCACTATGTCACGCTGGGAGGGAATATATTAATCAAATTTGCAAATAATCAAATCTGCAAAAATCAAAGCCACAAATGTGGAGAGTTGACTGTAGATTTATAGCCCAAGATTGGTTCTTCCTATTCCATCCCTCTTCCACAACAATGGATCCATCCATCCCTTCCCATTCCAAGATATATTAATTCTTTGCTTCGAACAGCGATCCAGCACTGTATCAGAATTTAATAAAATCCATATGTGAGAGTCACTGCATTCCATGCGTTTGCATTGGCTGCTTTTCTTCCCTCATTAGTTTTACTCATTTCAGCTATGCAGTTATAGCACCACGAGTCCATTTTAACTGCCACTGCTGCATCCTATGACACCCTGGACTTTGTAGTTTCATGGGATGCTTCCTGTAAGTCAATTCTGCATATCACCTCCCTAAACTGCATGTTCCAGGATTCCACAGGACAGAACCATGGCAGTCAGTATAGAATCTGTGCCATAATTATGTGATAAGAAAGAGCCCCTGTTTCCCCTGTTCATACTGAAGTTTGATTATACTTGTCAGATATCTGGATCTAGGTTTCATTTCCCATTGCTATTTAGAATAATTAGGATTGCTGAAGGTGGAGCATTTTGTTCCAATAAATAAAAATCAGAGGCAGAGGATGATCTATTTTTCCCATAGCCCCAGAGCCATCTCACACACTTTTAGCCACATTTAGAAGTGTATTAGCCATTCATGTCCCTCAAGAACTCAGTTTCTATCTCCTAAGGGTATCATTTGCAATCACATTTGAGTTACCTAATTCTTATCCCAAGGTGCCTCTAGTCTTTTTCTCAATTTG
Organism: Sceloporus undulatus; assembly: GCF_019175285.1. Taxonomy (NCBI): domain Eukaryota; kingdom Metazoa; phylum Chordata; class Lepidosauria; order Squamata; family Phrynosomatidae; genus Sceloporus; species Sceloporus undulatus. The sequence goes on along the minus strand of NC_056523.1, from coordinate 76,887,422 downwards.
GGATTTGTTCCAGAATCATATGCAATATTTAGAGAATCAAGGGAATGTATGGAAATGTTGGCTTTCCAAGTTCTCATTGATTCAACAGGCCTACCCTAGTTGAGAACAACAGCTGAGTTTAGTCTCAAGAGTGTAGATGTATTATATTCCTTAGCTTCAATTTTCCTGTTCCATTTCAAAAAGGACAACAAGATAAAACGGTTTTTTCTTTGTGTAGATAATCAAAAGATAATTTATGGTATTTCATTTGTTTTTGAAGGCAACATTTCTTTCTGAGTAACACCATCTGGTCCATTTCTATTTAAAATGATATTCTCAGTCTTTTAAAAATATTTTATTGAAAGAAATTTTCTGTACTACAAAACTACATATAATGGAAATACATACATATAAAACATAGATAAACACAAAATTACAAACACACTAGTAAACCTATAAAAAGTAAAGAGGGAAAAAAGGGAATAATGACTTCAAACTTTTCAACTAATGGTTATTCATGATATATCTATCTTCCTCTGTCATCAATCCCTTATTTTAAATTTCTTCTGTTAACTAATCCTGCTAATCTTCATATTCAACTACTAAATATTTCCCCTGTTGTATCTATAAAAAAGCAGTTACTGGTTTCTAGTCTTTATCAGTCCAAATCTTGTATTAAGAGTTGTGAAAGATAACGCTCGCAGTTTGGTGCAATTCACCTTGACTGATGTCTTTCACAATTTCAACAAATTATGCAAATCTGCAGTAAGGCGTATCATCCAGAATGTCTTCTTTAACACTTCTGATCAAGCTTCTGCCTATGATATTACAGCCCCAGTTGTGGGGTCAGTTTGTTGCTTGAAGCATAACGCCACCCCAAGACAGCAATGCTGTAAATGTACTTCAATGTAGTGTTTTGTAATTCAGTGTTGTAGTAGATGGTTAGCATTTGACTCACATTCACCTCTCTTTCTCTCTACCCATATTTTCAGTGGGAATTATATTTCTTTTCTTTCCTTTTTTTAAATGAACCATCACATACAGTTCATTAGTTGTTTGAGGGACTAGGTCCTTTTCCCTCCCCAAGGGAATCATTTTCTTTTGGTTTTGTAAACACTGTTTTATACCATACATATTTATATTCATGCACAAGATGTTTACCGTCCCCCAAAACACTGCCACTTGATTATTTGTATTCTTCCCCTAGTTTTCCTGTTTTGTAGTAATACAAAGGCATACATTTAAAAAGCTCTCCATTATGTGACATTTATTTTGTTTATACATCTAGCTATATGTATTCTACTACATGTGCTGCATGTGTTATATGAATTGTATGCTGAATGTATGTAACTACTCCAAAGTTCAGTGGTGACTGGTGGCTCCTATGTCAGAGAGTTGAGGAATCCACTTCATATTTTAATCTGAAAGTTTAACTTGAAAGGCATTATCTCAGATGGTGTTTCTCATTTGGGAATAGGGTTCAGCATTTGGGTAACTCCTTTGAAGATCAGATTAAAATTCAGAGCAGATTCATCATGCCACTGACATGGAAGCCACCAGCTGCCTTTGGTAAAGGGAAAAGGTCTTTTATGCAAACTCACTTCCTTGAAAGCAAAGACTTGCTGAGAACTTATCATGGGTTCCACACTCTCTCTTTCATATTCAATTGTACATTGGCAGCTACTGGCATGTGGCCCCATGCTCTTGAGAGTATATTACAGTGAAATGGAACATTGGGCTGGAAATGATACTGTGGCATCTCATATAGGATGCTCTCCGGGGGGGGGGATGTCATGCTTCACGGTATTTTGCATTCAGAGCAGCAGCCCCTGTAGGATGATGTGGCATCACTTAAAAGTGCCTCTTGTTCTTTTTCAGATCGTATTAAGACTGGACAGGTTCAGAGGGCAATGTCAGGCAGTCCAAGGCCTACTCCAACAGAATCTAAAGAGAGAGCCAGTATTCCAGGCAAGCGAATGCCAATTAACTGGTGCCAAAAATCAGACAAGTCCTACACAAAGCAGATCTGATTGTTCAAGAGCTAGGCAGCCAGGAAAAGTGCAAGCAAGATCCATTGCCACTGTAATTTTCTCTGCCTGAAATGCAACATTCTAAATCTGTGCTCCTGAAATGCCAGCCATGGCTCAGCTGCCAGTCATTATAGATACTCAGGAGGCCCTTCCCAGGAGGGTTTCTGCTTATGATGAGGTCCATAGGGCTACCATGCATGGCAAGGCATTCTTAGTGGTGGAACCCCAATTGTGCATCTCTTGTCAGGTTGGTTCCCACACTTTTATCTTGTTTGCACCAGTTAAAAAATCATTTATATGAGGATAATCAAATATTATTTGTCTTTGCCTGTCTTATTTTTATTGTATTTAACAGATATTTGTAATTTGTGGTTTTTACTTCTGTATTTGTCTTTAAGCCTGATTTTATTTATTTATTTTGTTTCATTGCTATGCTGCCTTTCTCCAAAGAGGGACCCAAGACAGCTCACAGATAAAAATCATTAAAAAAAAATACAATAAAAATTTAAAAACAATTAAAATAATCTAGCTAAAACAGTATAAAATGACATAAAACATACAAAAAGTGTGTGTGTGTGTGTGTGTGTGTGTGTGTGTAGTTATATAAGATGATTAGCTGCCCTGAAATCTGACAAAGAAGAGTAAGACAGAAATCAAATTAATAACGAGGAAGAGGAGGCAACTGATCTTGCTCATGAGAAGTTCTTTAATTCCAAGAAGTCTTTCGTTTCACATGGTCACCAGCTTAGTGTGCATATTCCAATGCTTGTGTTCTATGGGGGTGGAAGGTGGGCCTGTGTCATTCTCTGTCTCTTTTCTTTTCTCTTGTTAACTGGGGAATCCACAACCCTCTCCTGTAAGAGCCCAGGATGTTCTGGATCATCTGCAAGTCACGTCGCTGAGTTTGCCTTTCTGTACCATCTGGCCCCAGAAACATTGGATCATTTTTTGGAAGACAATTCCAAGAGTTCCCATGAAGGTGAAGGATGATCTGAGATTGATCAAAGCTTACTGTTTGGTGCATACCTCCTTTACTCATATATATGAATATTCCATATTGCTGCTGTGGGAGACATACGTTTGACTATGTCTTGCACAAAAAGTAAAAATACCTGAAGTGTTAGGCTGGATGTAATACTATGGCATCATAGAGACTACATTCCTGGAAGTGAACATGATGAGTTGAGGTAACCAAAAGCTTAATCTGTAGTCAAAGCATGAAAATCTTTGTTAATTTTGTTCTTGAAGCAAATAGTAATTTTAACTATTGTCTTTAGAGTTCAATAAAGTTCTTGAAAACGGAAGTTTCTGAAGAGTATTCACAAGGCTTATTTTAGACCACCACCACCAACAACAACAACAACAAATGTCAGGTTTTTCTCTCTTTGTGTATGCTGGAAACTGCATTTTCTGTACACAAACATTATATTCCACACAGAGAAAAATAACATGTGGGGATTCTTGCATAGTTCCATAGTCCCAAATCCATTAGATCTTGCACTTAGGGAACACTGTTTAAACCATTGATTGAATAGTTTTGAATATTCTTTCAATCTCAAGCATATACTCCAACTGATTGTTTAGCACTGTCATCTGCATTAAAGAATACAACATAACACAAAGGTTATTATGGGAAGGTAACTGTTTTAGGTCTCAATTGGGACATTTATGGACAGAGATGATATGGGACAGGGCAGTGCTTATTTTGAGGTACAGGGTTATATGCATTTGACTTTGTTGGCAAGTTTACAAACTTGGATTTGAATTTCTGTCACAATAAAGAACTAAACATAAAAGATTATTGCTTATACATTTTAAAATACATGTGTATTGAAATTTCTGTAAGCCACCTTGATTCCAGCTCTGTGGAAAAAGCAGGTCATGAATAACAAAGAAAATTAGTAAGAGGATGGTGGCTACTGAACAAATTCAGCCTCACTCCTCACTGTACAGCATCAAATAGTCTTTAAATCTAATAAAATTATTTCCAGTATTGCTTGACATACATCCATATCCCCCTGATCCTCAGAGAGGTTCATATAATTAAACGTGACAATCTGACCCTGAAAGGAAGAGTCTGGATTAAATGCCACTGGCCTATTTTGGTTTACTTAATCTTGTCTACTCGTCTAAATTTAGTAGGAGAAACTGGAGCTGGATTTCTTTGGTCACAGAAGCACTGTCTTGGTGGGCAGTCGGACTACTTGGAAGCCTCTTGGAAAGCGGATGTGACAAGGTGCTAAATCAAACCCTTGAATTGATCACAATAGAAAGGGCTTGTGGAACTGTTTACAGTCTATGGCACAGCCGGCTGCTTTCAAGGGGGTGGGTTGCAAGTTTAATCCTAATTCTAAATAGCAAGTCCTACTGATTTTGGGAGGACCTTCAAGAACACATGTTACAACAAGGATTACAGGAAATAAATTTGTGTTGGAGAACAATCCACACCTACCCTGGAGTCCCACTGTGAGACATTTTCCCAGGTCAGAGTGTAGAAGATTGGCTTCCATTCCATGAAATCCTGGGATTGACATTTTACATGGAATCCAAGTGGAGGGGCACATAGAATTCTCTGTCAGAACACCCCAGTGCCCCACCACATGATGGAACCATGGTAGTTAAAGTGGAATAATAACACTATAATCCCGTAGCATGGGTGGGCCCCAGGTTTCATGCAGCAGATTGAATAGAATAGAATCATAGAGTTGGAAGAGACTTCAAAGGCCATCCAGTCTAACCCCCTACCATGCAGGAATACACAGTCAAAGCACTCCCAACAGACGGCCATCCAGCCTCTGTTTAAAAACCTCCAAAGAAGGAGACTCCACCACTTTCAGCAGCAGCGCATCTACTGTTGAACAGCACTTACTGTCAAGAATTTCTTCCTAATATTAGGGTGGTATCTGTTTTCCTGTAGCTTGAATAATTTGCTTTGGGTCCTATTCTCTGGAGCTGCAGAAAACAAACTTGCCTCGTCTTCAGTGCAACAAGTGGTGTCCTCTGTGTCCACTTGTTCCATTCCTTTGGATGTTTGTTTGTGGTGATTTCTTGGATCGTCACTAGGGCTCTTCCAAAGTTTTTTTTTAAAATAACAACCAGGGCATAGTGTGCTAAGGCAGTCTTATGGTTTGAAGGGCATATTTTTGCCTCTTCCATTTTTTTTAGGGTTGCAGTGCTTTAGAGCAAACGTATCCTTTTACTGAAGCACTATAACTCTTAAAAATAATTTAGAAAGAGAAAGGAGCAACAAATACTTTATTGTTTCCATATGCCTCAGAATAAAGACCCTACATTTGATGGTGGGAATAAAATGTTGCAGCCGGTGCTGGAAATTGCCAGAAAATAATCAGGGACAACAGAAATATCATTTGGCTCTTTCTTTAGAAAGCCAGGCACTACAGCAAAGAACACTACAAATACATTTGTCCTATCTGGAAGAACCCATAGCCTACATCCTACACTCCCCTGAGATATTGCTGCTATGTTCTTTGTCAGCATGATCTATGTTTATTTGGTTGTTTCTTTTATATCCCGTATCTCCCTGCCTGAAAGAAAAAAAAAACACCCTAGGACTCAAATTGGTTCATAAAATTACAACAATTACCATGCAGATAAAATGTACAAAGGTTTTATAATTGTCTATTATCATTGAAAGTTAATTACACTGAAAGATTAAAAACCATTAAAACACCATTATTATTTTTAATAGTAAGAAAGCAGTATAGCATGTTGTTAGCAGCTGTTTCCTAAAAACAAAAAAAAATCAGGCAGCTCCTGAAAAATCTTTGGATTTTTAAAAAATAAATCTTTGCCTTCCATCAGGGGTACAAGAAATGAACCAATCTAGTCTGCCAAATTAAGGAATTCCAGAGCCAAGAGCAAACACCAAGAAGACCCAATAAAAGAGGTAGTATAAGTCAAAACATGGAGTGTACCCAGGAATGCGCTTTATAGACTATAGCAAAGCATTTGACAGCATAGGCCATGAAAAGCAATGGAACACTCTTAAAGACATGGGAGCACCGATACATGTGATAGTCCTAATGAGGAATCTGTACATAGGACAAGAGACTACTGTTAGAAGAGAATATATTCCCTTGAAAACAGTGGAGAATATGGAATCCTTTTAGCTCTCAGTGCAGGTGCAACAATGTCAACATAGCACAGTGGCAATGGGGAGGGAGGTCACGGCTTCAAGGGGAGGCAAAGATACGTATTTCTGTTGTCATTAGGGGAAAGCAGCTGCTGCAGCTTAGCAGCCTCTTTCTCCAGTGCCTGGCTTGTAGGTTCATTCTCAGAGCCAAGATGTTCTGGGAAGATTCCTTTGGAAAATTGTTTGCATGGTGAACCAACAGGACCCTGGGGCGAAAATGTTCTGCTGCTTTCCCAACCTGATCACACTGCCATCATCAGGCAGTGGTTGGAATGGTTCCCCACATTTTTTACTATACTGGGCATGTAATCCTCAATAGTGATTTCTTAGCTCTCTCTCTGATTCCTTCCCCACCACCATTCCCTTCTCCTTTTGTGTTGTGTCTTTTTAGATTGTAAGCCTGAGGGCAGGAAACCATCTAATTAAAAATAATAATAATTGTAAGCTGCTCTGAGAGGCTTTAGGGCTGAACGGTGGGGTATAAATACCACAAATAAATAAATAAATAAATTTACATTGTGTGTAAAGAGTCAATTCCTTTCCAGTGCTCCATTTGATTGAATCTTGTACCATACACATATTCCCAGACTTCCTCAGTGGGTGTTATTTTGGTAGCCCTCATGATTTACAGTTTTAAGCAGAGATTCTTCATGCTAAATGACACAATAGGACGAAGTGGCAGATGGTGATTTCCATGTTAGTTGGGCAGTGAATCCACTCTGGGTTTAGTCTGAATTCCAAAGTGCTTGTCCCTGTCCCCAAAATAAATCCAGCACCTGGATAGTTCCTTTAACATTAGACTAACAGCCACAACAGTTTCTATACCCCATTAATACGAGGGACCACCAACCATCACTGCAAGCTACTAGGAATAACATATTAAGAAACAACTGGTTGTGGTAACTGATGGATAGAACCCACCGGTCCAGCTTGCAAAATTAGACTTTTTGTGCAGTAATAGTAATAAGAAGAAGACTATTACTGTTCTTCTCAATTGTGATGGCACCTGTAAAATATCATAAACTTTTCTTCATGGTGCACATGTGACTGACTGTAAACTACAGCTCTGATATTTTGTTTTATTTTTATTATGTCTGTAGTTCTGTGGTTTCATTTTTTAAAAATTTGTTTCTTGCCTTTCACTTAAATTGTCTCTCAAAACTAGCACTTTGCTACATTCACAGGCTAAAACAAAGTTGAACTTGTGATTGGTTAGTAAATCTGAGGATGATTTCAGCTACAGAGGCAGGAGGCAGATTTGTATGTGATTTCTGCACCAATGTCTTACTGGTTCGGGCATAATATCTTAAACGAAATCTCATAAAAGCCACAGAGTCATGTGAAACAACTTGGCCTTAGAATCATAGAGTTGGAAGAGACCACAAGGGCCATCCAGTCCAATCCCCTGCCATGCAGGAAATCTAAATCAAAGCATACCCGACAGATGGCCATCCAACCTCTGTTTAAAGACCTCCAAGGAGGGAGATTCCACTACACTCCAAGGGAGTGTGTTCCACTGTCGAACAGCCCTCACTGTCAGGATGTTCCTCCTAATGTTGAGGTAGATGCTCTTTTCCTGAAGCTTGCATCCATTGTTCTGGGTCCTGTTCTCTGGAGCAGCAGAAAACAAACTTGCTCCCTCCTCAATATGACATCCCTTCAAATATGTTCCTTAGTGGAACAACAGGTACTATTGGCAGGCTGCTTTTTATTTATTGGTCTGTGTCTGGCATTTCTATCTCAGTTTTCTGTTTCAAAATACTCAGAGTAGCTCAGATCACTGAAACCAATGAACAATGTTAAAAATACAAGCCAGCAATTTTAAAACAACCTTATAACTGCAAAAATAATTTTAAAAAGTCCTAGCAAGTGCTGTCTGCTGCAGGTTGGTTTGACTTGATCTAAATTGAATGGATTTAAATCATGATTTAAATAACTTCTCTGAAACCACAGTTTAAATTATTAGTAGAAAAGATTCTATTCAATAATATTTTTAGTAGACATTATTGCTTGCTATAAACCTTAATAAATATTCAGAAATGTAGTTTTCTTTTTAAAAAAAAAACCACATAAAGCAATGACTCTGAATTGTTTTGACAGTAGTTTCCAATGCATTAGAAAAATGAAATTTCTTACATCTATATCCAGACTGCTCTTTGTTCAGATCTGCTTTATCTACCTTAATTCTTTTTTCATTGAGCTTCTGTACCTTTGCACTTAGATAAAGGTAATGCCAGAGGGTTGAGGGAAAGAGAGAGACCACTTAATGTTCATCAGTGGTTCTTAAGCTACAGTTCCTGATGTGCAGTTTCCCCCTGCCAAATCTGTCAGGGATCAGAATACTTGTGCCCATTGGCTTCAACGGTTTCTTTCTTTCCTGGAAAGTCACCATGGGCCAGAAGCAAATGGCCTACAGACCACCACAGGCCCACAGACGACCACTCCGAGTCACACTGATGTATGACAACTGCAGATTAGGGCTGATCAGGTTATCTCCCATCTCCACAAATTGCTGTTAACATATGTGCAAAATATAATTAGAGATTGTAGAATGTAATTAGAAGTTGCCAGTATAGTGTAGACCATTAGACCATGACTCTGGACACCAGGGTTTGATGCCCTGCTCAGCTAAAAAAGCCCACAGGTGACCTTGGATGAGCCATAGGGTTGCCATTAGTCAGAAATGAACAGAACAACAACAACAAAGAGAATTCATGATGACATCTTTGAGTTAAGGTGAATCTACACTGTAGAAATAATGTAGTTCGATACCACTTTAAGTGTCATGGCTCCATACTACTGAATCCTAGAATTTGTAGTTTTATGAGGCACCAGCACTCTTTGGCAGAGAAGGCTAAAGACATTGTAAAACCAGAAATCCCAGGGTTTCATAGGAAGAGCTAACACTTAAGGTGATGGCATCCTGTACTATTTCTATAATGTAGATGCATCCTTCAGCTCTCTTTTCCACTGACTGAAGAAAAATGTCAAAATCCACTTTGATGTTAAGGAAAACAAAAATCAAACCCATTTTATTTTATTTTTTAAAAAAATACTTCATAAAAATAAAATTAGTTCATTTAATCCATTTTAAAATCAACCCTGCCTCCCCTTGAATTATAGTCCCAAAGACAGAAAAGTTAGTAGGGATGTCTTAAGACTTTAAGTTAATATGCTACAAAAACAAAACAAAACAAAACATTGAATAGAGTAACATTTATGTTGAAGGGGGCACATTTTAAACAATGAAGTTAATTTTAAAATGCTGATTACATTTATGTTTCATTCAAATACCAAAAGCCCTACCAAAATGATGGTGAAAATTTCCATCCATGAAGCTAACTTTTCTCCTCCCCCACTTGTCCCAGAATGGATTTTTGGAGGGAAGAAAACAGGAGTATGAACCTTCTCCCTCCCTTATAATTTCATTTCATTGCCCTCTTTCTTTGTTTTCCTGATTTCCATATTGATTCCAACAAAAATGTTGGAGTTAAAAGCTCCAAAATTCAGACTTCTGGGACACATGCTTTTATGAAGAAGCCAGAAGAACCATCGTGTTGCAAAGAAACCCTGCTCCTTCCCAAGCTCCCCTTACTACTTGTTGGTTAAATCTCTTTTCATCTTTGCATTAACTAAAGTCAGGGGTGGGTAACTGCATGGGGGCCAGGGGCCAATATCTTCCCTACTCCCAAGCAGGCCAAAATATCTGACTTTTTTGTCAGACTCCCTCTCAAAATGGAGACCAGAAGTGATGTCCTGTCACTCCCTGTGCCAATTTGAAGGGGACTTTGACAAAGGTTTCTGGGGGTACTGAAGCTTGCAGTTTTGTGTGTGAATTTTTATATGTTTGGTGACTTTCTCTGTGTTTTCCCCCCAGCAGAAATCACCATTGAACCATACCAAACATCTTTTTTAAAAAACAGGGGGTTTGGGTCTTTCAGGGACTGGTGATGAGTTGCTGAGATTGCAAAAGTCAGGGAAGACATACAGCTCTTGGGCCACACTTTCCCCACCCCTGAACTAAACCATCATATTCTAATCATGAATCAAAATAAAGGAGACCCCTTTAGCCATTTACATTTATTAAAATATCATATAGTGATATTAATAATTAGGCTCACATTCATGTATGGTTTTGTACCTCGATCTATAGCATTTTAAATCCCTTTTAGATGGAGCAGGCTATATTCACAATGATTATTGTACTGTAATCCTCCTTAAGTAAGTTGCTCTGTGAAAGAAAAGCATTTCTTTGGAGAGAAAAAAATATTCAGGGAGTTATTTATATTTAGTTTCATATCCTACCTTTCTTCCACTGAGCACAAGGGCACAGATCTTTTTATCCCCACTTGATCATATCAACAATCTTGTGAGATAGATCATGCTGAGAGAGACACTACTCCCCCGGCTACAATTTTTGCAGGGTAACCAAAATTAAACATGTTACTATGGTCATACAAATGCATCTCACTGTATTTTTCCTCAAATTATTTGAGATCTAAAACATTCATGTATTTTTAATATTGATTTTTAGCAATTCAGAATATTTGGGTAAATGTGTATTTGAGACAAAAATTGATTTATAGAGGAGAAGGTTGTTTGAAATTTGTTTCCTATGTTATTTTGTTTTGAAGTCTTTACTTAATGTGGAATATGGGTGTTTCTACAGGTTGAGTTCCCTTTATCCGACATGCTTAGGACCAGAAGTGCTTGGTATTTTGTATTTTATTTTTTATTGTTCTAGAACATTTGCATATACAGAATGAGATATCATGGGCCCAAATCTAAACACAAAATTCATTTATGTTTCATATACACCCCATATACATAGCCAGAAGATAATTTTATAAAATATTTTAAATAATTTTATGCATGAAACAAAGTCTGTGTACAGTGAACAATCAGAAAGCAAATAGTGTCACTATTTCAGCCACCCATGAAAAAAGTTTTGGTTTTTGGAATATTTTGGAATTTGGAATTCTGGATAAGGGAAACTCAACTTGTGCAGTTTCTGAAGTCCTCCAGAGTTTAATGTTATAAATAAAGTCATGTTTGTATTAATATGTATCTTTTAATATTTTTAGTAATTGTATGGGAATGATATCATTGTCTTCAAAAGCTACTTAACATAGTTAAGTACATTCCTCGGTACGTAGGCAGGGACACAGTTTTAGGCCTTCTGTCTAACATTTGGAGGTTGAGGGTAAAGTTAGCAGGGTAAGACAGTGATGGGATTGAGTTCAATAAGCATGGTCAGTCTCACTTCTCATACTGGAAGGGGCTAATGCATTAAATGCTTTCACATGCAAATAAAGGGCTAGAAGCAACAACCTGAAAGTAGTCCAAATGAAAGGAGGCACATTCTGTATGCAAACAGTTCATGGTTTGATGAAAGATAAATGACTATAGCACAACCAGCACAGTGTTTTTCTGATGTTCTGTTCTTGAAAAATTGTAATTCAAAATTGGTTTGAGCTGTATTGTTTTAAAACTCAGCACCAGGTCGAACTGTGTCATGGACTATTACTAAGCAGGCAAATGTGGTGAAATTGTAAGCAACAGGGGTCTTATATAACTGAAAACTTTGACACTGAGCAACCATATCCACCAATACAAATACAGGGATGTTTGTATTGTACACACTATATCATGGGGTAAGCCTGGGTACTCAAAATCTCCTTAATCTGAAAATTATTGTTATCTAGCTCAAGGTCTCAGGGTGACCCTGCAATGTAAATAGTTAATAAGTAATATAATTCCATTTATCACTTGGTAGGCTATCTCAATATTCCAGGTGTCTATGAGGTATTCGCATAAACAGAATGCTTTCTGACCTCTTCATAGGGTGGCAGTGTTTTTGCATGTAGTGCAAAGAGTGGAAATGGACACAGTTCTCAAGATTTTGTGCAGGATTTGCAACAGTGGGGGCTCCAGCCCTAAGGACTTGAGCGTGGCTTTGGTGTGGCTTCTGGAGTCTTAGGATGCATGCATCATTGAAACACCATACCTCCACTGTGACTCGAAGCAGCTTTATTTTGGCTGTCTGTAACAGGCCTAAGAAATATATTTTTAAAAAATCATGATTTCGTACATTGCGAGCATACTGAAGTTTTTGTAAAAGTGTTTTCCTTTCTTTTTCAGTTCATCCAGGAGAAGTAACATTTAAATACACCTCTGTTTTATGGACTCATAAACAGCACTTTCTTAATATAACACAGACTTTAAGATGTTAAATATTCAATAAGTTGCAGTCACAAGATCTGCCCTTGTACTCTTCTGTCCTACGCTAGCACTGTCTCATATTACCCTGCTCTTGTTTTGCATGTCTTTGGCAAAAGACGTGCACTAACTGTTAATTCCTAATAACAGCACAATGAAACAGCCACCAACAAACCGGCACCGTCCAGAACACCTAAAGATCTGGCTTGTCCAAGCCTTTTGCAGTTCAAGGTAGCTTGGAAAGCTAACAGCTGAGTCACAGACCTCACTTGTGCAAGACCCAAATTTAAGTAAACCAAAGGTGATGGGGGGGGGGGTGTTAACTGTTTTGAGACCAGAGCCAAAGACTAGTGGAGTTCCTAATTATGAATGATGGAGAGGATACAGAGCATTGTAGAATTCTGATTCTTAATGTAATAGAAGATTTATTTCATACCATCCAACATTTCACAGACTAAAACTGGGACACATGTGGTCAAGCAGGATCAGAATGTTGTCAGACTCAAGACAGCAAAAGGTATGAAAGAGGAAGACCACATAAACTAGGAGACACTGCAGTAGTTTGCTTTTGGCTTAGTCTGCTCAGAAGGGCAAGATTCTACCCTTCCCCTCTTCTCTTCTCCACACTGTTGAGTTCATTAACTACATTGCAGACTACGGAGCTTATCACTTAGTGTTTTAAATTGGCTCCAGCCTCTTGGGCTGCAACTGGGATGTGGGATGGAGGTGGAGATTATCGCACACTAAATCGCCCCCGAATTGCTGGCTGCCATCAGCCTGGTCCAAGCTGTGCTCCTGCAGTACTTTTTAGAAGTCGGAAAACTTTCCGACTTCTAAAAAGTGTTGGCAGAGCATGGCTTGGACCTGGCTGGGACACAGGGTGATGGTGACTGTCGATTCAGTGGTGATTTAGTGTACAATAATCCTCACCTCTGTTTCGCATCTCAGTTGGAGCTTGGGAGACAGGAGCCGATTTAAAACGCCAAGCGACAAGCTCCTACATTTGCATTTTGAACTGAGTGTGCAGGCAACTGAAGTAAACTGAAAACAAAAAGAGAAAGAGGAAGGAGGAGAGAGAAATGGGGACATTTTAAATATGCTGGAAAAGTGGGAAGACAAGAGAATTAATCAGGGCTGCCCCTGCCAGATTAAGACAGTTGAAGGATATGTTGGCTAGACAGAAAGACTATTCTGAACCCTGACACAAGGCAAGTTTGATATACATAGGATCAAACAGGATCAATAAACAAGGCCAGAATTGTACCCAAGAATATTTTAATACAACAGAGCCCAAGGAAAAAACAACAGAAAACAACTTCTTGTCATCCTTGACAATTATGCTTCCTTCTAACAGGCTTTGAGTGCTAGGTCTATGTACCAGCTTTGAGACAGTCACCCCGCCTAAAATGGCTATTCATTAACAACAACAGATATCATAACACACTTGCAAACACAGGAACCACACCCAGTGGCAGACCCAGATGCCACTTCTGTTTCTATATTGCCACTGCTACAAGATCTAATTATATCTTCCAAAACACCAGGATCTAATGCACCTGCTTATCTTCCAATGTGATAGTGCCATCATTTGCCAACAGTGCTCTTCAGCATTCTACACAGGGTCCTACAGTCTAGTTTCTATACAACAGAATAAACAGACATAAACATGACACCAAAAATGGGAATATTAAAAACCAGGTGATGTGCATCTTAATTTCCCAAGACATTTGGTTACTGAGCATAAGATGGTTATTTTTTTAAAACAAAGGAACTTCCCTCTACAAAGCTGTCCCCCCCCCCTCCATGGTCCTAGATTGTAATCTTTTAAGATTGTGTATCGTTTATATTGTTTTTAGGATTGGGATGGGGTATTGAGAATGAGGATTATTTTCTATTTTATTGGTTTTGTTAGTTTATCACTATGTAATTTGCTTTGTTAATTTTACTGCTGCTGCGAATTGCTATGTATTTTTTGCTATTTATTGCAATTGTGAATTGCTTGGTTATTTTATTTTTATTGTTTATTTGCATAGTACTTTCTTTATTGTTGTAACCCACCCTGATTCCTTGTGATTGGATGGGCT
>NC_056523.1:76827236-76872947 GCF_019175285.1 Sceloporus undulatus | reverse complement strand
ATAAATAAATTATTATTATTATTATTATTATTATTATTATTATTATTATTATTATTATTATTATTGCTCATCTAGAAGCTCAACTCTATCTCCTATGTCCCGAGATAATAATATTTTATCACACTACATCAGCTCATATGTTATCACTGCACCAGTGTTTAGTAAATGGCCAAAGTATATAAGGTAATTATCACTGCTTGTACTTCTGACATTTCAATTTATTTTATTTATTCCTTGGGTGTATTTATAACCCCACCCTTCTCCTCCAATCAGCTCAAGGACACATACATGGTTTTTCTCACCACTTTATCCCCACAACTGACCTGTAAGGTAAGATCCGGCTGAAACAGAATAGCAGGCCCAAATTACTCAGTGTGTCCAGTGGGTATTCAAGTTTTACTTTCCAAATTTCCAGTCCAATCCTGTAGCCATTAAAATACACTGGCTTTTACCTTTATTCCCTCTGAATGGCAGCCATTACTACATTTCCACCAGACTCTACTTTTTATAACTTTTCCCCACAATCATATGTTTGTGTTCATATATAATGAAGCAGGTTGTAATTTCACAAAAATGTATGCCATAATAAATGTGTTAGTCTTTAAGGAACCACAACACTTTTCCTTGTCAGAGCTGCCCTTTCTGGACATCGGTCCCAAAGATGGCAATATAACCATTGGTGGCTGTATATACACTTTCTACACATGGGTGAACCTGAGATAACTTCTGCCTAATAAATGGGCAATGCTGATGTCATAGATTCCCTGACTAATCTTGCTGAGCCGTCCTGATCTCAGACCAAGCACGGGGGTGACTTTTCACACACAAGAGCAGGAAAGCTAACCAACGTTCACAACGACACCTCAGAGTTGCTTAACCACATATTTTGTATCCAGGTATATAAAACATGAAGCTACCAATTATGTTAACAATGTGGTTGAGTACTGTATACTTTTTATAAACTATAAATAGTCGTGGCTGCTCACATGCTTCAAGTTTGGGGCCACTGTGCATAAGGACAGGATAAACTATTTTCCCCTGAGCCAAAATCCATATTTTTTAAAAAATAAATAAAAATAAATAAAAACCACCTCCTAAGCTGCTATTTGGCCTAGGGAAAAAGCTCCCCTTGGAGTCTGTTGAGAGTTCAGAGGAACAGGATGCTGCTATGAAATGTTCTACTGTGAAAACCAAGCACTCCAGCTAGTCCTCATTGCCCTATTGAATTACACCCATATTCTGCACATAATAATATAGGACACATAACTGGGCTTTCCCCACTATCTGTATTGACCTCAGGAAGCAGACTTCCTTCCTTCCATCAAGAAAGAATGAATCCGTCATTTCTTTATCCCTGACATTGTGTTCACTTCCCATCAATGACATTTACTTCATTTCACTTCCTATCCATGACACTTACCTTCCATAAGGGGTCAAAGTGAGAGAAGATAAAATATAAGTTGCCATCCTACTTCTTTTCAAGTGGGCTTATTAGACTGTTTTGAAAGACTATTCCATTTACACAGCACACACACACCATGCAAACATCCTTCTTCCTTCAATCCCATCCCATCCCATTTCCATTTTCCCCTCCTACATTGACACTACTTTGTCAATCTTCTCCTGTAGTGTCTAACTTTGTTTGCTGATGGCTTCTGCTCATCCCAGAGCAAGCAGATCAGCAGATCTCAAAGTCAAGTAGTTAGACAATACAGGAATCCAGTTTTCCCCTCACAACTGGAGATACATGCCTTAGACATAAATACCACAGAAATCAAACTTGCAAATGAAGCCCATGTTTATCTTCCACTTACCAATCACAACACCAAGCATGCTAAATGTAAAATACATAGGTCAAATAAAGCACACATTAAAAGAAACAGATGCATTGCACTGCTCGAGAGAGCACCTCTTTTAAATATATGCCAAATATAAAATCCATTTGGACCTTTAGATATGTTCCACTAAGATGAATGGGAAAGCAGACAGTACACAGTAGATTAATAACAGTGGAAGCAGGAAATTCTTCTTGCAAATTAAAGCAAATTTTAAAATATGTACAGTGAAACAGGTTAAAAAAAGAACACTTAAGAAAGCAGTAAAGGCCATCTCAAGGCATGTTGCATTCTGACATAAAACAGCAAATGGTAGTACTTCTTTCATAGTAATGGAGCCAACTAGTTATTCTGGCATGTTGCGTAGAATATCCTACGCAGACCTTTATTACTAATAAATTAATGGCTATCACTAATAAATTAATGGCTAATAGAAATACTGCTTTTTCATGACACCCAAATCTGCAGCCTTGGACTGCCACCTCACTGTGTTTAAGAATGGTAATTCTGGCCCTCTTTTCTTGCCAGGCACATGGGACAAGGCAAGTCAGTGCTGGTAGGGTTTTCTAGCTGCTTCTTCATCTGATTGAAACTATATTACAACTGATTTCTTTTAAAATTAATATTCTCAGCTCTGGCAACAGCAATAAGATGTTTTATGTGGCTGTTAGTTGGCTGTTTGGCAGCTGGTGGGCTGAGCATTAGGGGTACCTGATCTCATAGAATTGGGGTTACATGACCCCCTGCTTTGATCACAAGCTTTTGCACTTGTCTAATCCAACATGAAAGCTAAACCAGTGACTAGCACACCAAATTCTCCCCACATTCTCTTATAACATACATAATTTTACATAATTCAACATTTTTTCTTTAGTGATCTCTTTTATCATCTTAAAAGACCTTAACCTCTCCTTACAAAAAAAGGTGAGTACTCCAATTCCCTGATAATGTGATTGTTTTTTCTGCACCTTTTCTAGTTTTACACTATTCTTTTACTTTGGTGTTTTAATTGAGTGATGTACTACTTCCCAAAGATCTCTCTTCTTGGCTGCCAGTTCATATTTCATCAGTGCATGCCTGTGAAATCTAGATTTTATTTTCTACCTTTTTGCATGTGTGTACCATCTTCTATTTAAGGTTGAATTTCCTCTGCCAGTTAGTTGATTACTGAATGCTGAATCTAATATACAGCTTAGATGCCCATTTTCACTCACTGTGGAGATGTGATTTAAAAGGGTTATTCAGACATATTTTTTTTAGTGTGACTGTCTGAATAATCCCACACACATTCTGGTTTTGTTATTCACACTATTTTTTTTTAATGGCAACTGCATCTACATGCAACTTTGTGAGTTCTGTTGCTCACACATGTCAGCACTCAAATAAAGATGGAGTCAATGCTGAGGATGTATTTGAAACACATTCAAGGCATATAGAGTTTTATCCTGGTTTATCTCAGATATATTCGCAGTGGGTATTCACACAGCTGACAATGCAAAACTTTTAGGAAAACTTGGGGGGAAAACTCGCAAGATCTATTAGAATCATAGAGTTGGAAGAGATTGCAAGGGCCACCCAGTCCTGGGTTAAGTGTTATAACTGTGATTTCTTTCATTTTATCTAAACAGTAACTAATTCCTAAAAAAGGACTTATCCTTTTAGCTCATGACTGACAAGTTCAATCCAAAGCCTTTGGGGAGGGACTTTGCATCCAACTACAACTAAAACAAACATCTATTAAAACTAAAGCCTAGATATCATCCCTATCTACATGTTTATTGACACTCTCCAATAATTTTAAATGTTGTTGATTGAAGGACGTCCAGCCAACAGCTAGTGCAGTGTACTTTGTGGTTCAATTTTCTAGGAATTTGCAGTAGATTCTGTCTGTTTTTCCTGATACTGGATGTTGGGAATAGGAATTGATGTGTATGACCAAGCAGTCATCTTTTCCATCTACTGTAAACACTGGACTTTGGGTCCACTACTGGCATGCAGCAACCTTTTGACTCAGAGTAGGTAACAACAATTTTTTAAATTCACAGGCAATTGATTGATAGACAGTTTTCAAAAATTGGGCAATCACAAGATGCATGCAACTTTTATGAACATGTATTATATGTTATTTTTATATTAATGACTGAAATCCTGCATCAGGAGATAAAGGTGGCTCATGTAGCTATGTCTCCCTCTACAGCTATGTCACCCCCAATCTACCTTGTAAGTACAAATACATACACACAGCCATTTCTTTAGCGTCAAAACATGAGGGGATCAGTGGCAATGCATTTAGCTATTTTACTTTGGTATGCACTGCAAGAGTCACACACAGTTGGATACACTGCAAGAGTCACCTTCAAGGACCTCTGGGGAAGGTCCTTGGGGCATCCCTGCAGGTGACATCTTTGCAGTGCATCCAGCTAATGGAAAGTAGCTGAATGTATTGATCATCCCCATATCTCCTCACTCTCTAATAATATGGCAGTGGCCATGTGTAGCTTATAATGTAGGTTGGGGTGGTGGTAGTTGTCTTGTCAGAACAAATGCTAATGTCCACAAATGTTCCTGTTATATTCTCGTACCTCCAGGGTCCAATACCTTTCTCCTCCTTCCCATGCAATTGTTCAGATACCTTGGTTCATAAGGTACAGCTATAGTAACAAAGAATTGTACATGGAACCTGAGCATCAGTTTGGTCACTCCTTGCACTAGAGATTTTTTAAATTAAAAAAATTATGATTGCCAATGCAGTTTAGATTCCAAACCAGTGGTCCCCAAACATTTATGGGCTATTGCCCCTTTTCATCTTGGGTGACAACCTTATCACACACACTCCATGCCTACTTCTTAATATTAAGTTTATTGTTTGTGCAGCAGCCAAGTTAGTCAGTGATGGCTACCTCAGCCATGTCCAGCTCGCCATTGCCACCTCCTCTACCTCAGCCTCTCATGTGTGAATAAGCAGTGGCCCAGGTCTGCTCCTCTCTCTTGCCTGAACTGGCCTTGTATTAAAAGCAACTTCCTTCAGTTGCTATAACCAGGGTGACCAGCTGCAAAGAGAGTAGTGAACATGCACCCTGTCAAGCAGCAACCGGTCAGCCAGTCAAGCAGCTATTGAAAAGCCTCTCACCCGAACCTCTCCTTGCCACAAGGCTGGCACAGATGAGAGGCTTCTCGGCTGCTGCTCAACCAGTTGCTCAGCCATTGTTCCCTTTGCACTCAGTCACCCTGGGAGCAGCGACTGAGCAGCTGGCTGAGTAGGGACTGAGAAGCCTCTCACCTGTTCCGGCCTTCCAACAAAGACTGGCATGGATAAGAAGCTTCTTGATTGCTGCTCAACTGGTTCCTCACTCACTACTCTCTTTGCACCTATCACCCTGGGAGCAGCAACTGAGCAGTGACTGAGAAGCCTCATGCCCATGCCAGCCTTGTGGCAAAGGCTGATGTGGACAAGTGGTTTCACGGACGCTGTTCAACTAGTTGCTCAGTTGCTACTTCCATGGTGACTGGCTGCAAAGGGAGAAGCATGTCTCTGGTGAGGAAGGACTCTCAATCCATGACAGGTGAATTCTTTCAAAGAATCAGCCCTGGATATTCCCCCCCCATTTATCCCCAGAGATGTGCCTTCCCCACATAGCCTCAAGGTACCCCCCCCCCTCCACAAACACTGTTTCTTGTGCTACCTCTTCTCTTGGCATGTCTGACAAAAGAAAGCTTGAACTCCAACACCTATCAGCCAAGTCCTGGCAAAGTGCAGAAAGCTTAAGCAAGGCTCCAAATGTGAAAGCTCATTATTTGCTGCCATCTCTCCCCCACCGCCATGTGCTCTAACTTCTCACCCCCGCCATAGTCCTAAAGGCCACTGGTTCCCCTTATCTTTCTTGTGCACTAATACTTTGACTGAACCCCCCCCCTGCCCACTGCCTCCCTTTTTGCAATGCCCCCCTTAGATTTTTCCACCAACTCAAGAGGGCAGCACCACCCGCTTTGGGAATCACTGCACAGTGCATTCAAACATATCCAGCAAATTTCTCTCTCTTTTTCCTCACTTTCCCTGAAAGAACATTCTAGACCCTTCTCTAATGTGCTAGATTACATCATCTCCATGATCTCCAGCCAGGTAATGAGAGTTTCTATCCAAAAGAGCAGGAGGGTGCCAGTTCAAGGGAACATTGATCTACAGTAAATAAAATAAAATAAATTCTTTTTGTTTATTAGATTTATTGGGAACTTGGCCACTTGGCAGTTGTGTAATTAATTATATTGTGTAACTAGTGTAATTAAAATGATACAATTATAACATTGTGTAATTAATTATAAAATGTATGCTTGCATGACACAAACTTGCAAATGTAAGTTTGCAAGATAGCCAAATATAGTCATTCTCCTGGTGATATGTTCAGTCCTACCATTCAACAAATATTCCTAATTTTTCCCTAGTGGGGAATAAAACAGTTTTGCTTAAAATAGGCTCTGGTCTTGTAGAACTTGGATTCAGTTCACCAACCAGTCTTGTGATGCAACTTGTGTTCCTTTCAGTTGATTTCTGTTAGAGCAGTCCATAGATATTTTTTTAAGCTGATGAATCAGTGAAATAAGGAATTCATCAATTATATTAAAATAATGTGATAGGCTACCCTCAATTAATGTTTCCTGATTAGTTAGTCACATGCTCTCAGCCTCAGAGGAAGGCAATGACGAATCTTCTCTGAACAAATCTTGCCAAGAAAACCCTTTGATAGGCTCACCTTAGGGTCACCATAAGTCGAAAATGACTTGACGGCAGATAACACACACACACACACAAAGAGAGAGATTAGTCAATGAAACAATGAACTGAACAAATATACTGAAATTTCCTAGATTACCCAAGCCTGCCTGCCTTTTATATCATTTCCTTCATTAAAATCATAAGACAAATAGTCCTACTACTACTACTACCACCCACCACCACCAGCATCATCATCATCATGAAAAACTGTATCTCTCTATATGAGCCAGCCTGAGCTCTAAAATCTGCTGGGAGGGGGGGTTTCCTCTCAATCTCAACTCCTCACAGGGTGCAGGACAAAGACTTCTCCATGGCTCTCAGGATTTAGAACTCCTTTTCATGAGAGATCTGTTTGGACCCCTAGCTGCTGTCTTTCTGCTGATATGTAAAGGCCTTTTTATTTAAGGAGGCTTTGGGGTTTTAATATGATGTAGCAGACTTAGCTTTTAATGGTGTGTGTGTGTTTTATTATGCTCTATAAGTACTTTTAAAACAGTTTTTAACCTGCATTTTTAACACACACTCTGTGTGTGTGTGTGTGTGTGTGTGCGCGCGCGTGTGTGTGCACATGCCTTCAAATAAAAATAAAAATTAAACAAACAAAACAGCCTATATTGTCTTAGGGACAGTACAGATGGACGGCTCTGTGCCGCCCATCTTTGCCCTGTGTTTGTGCTGCAGAATCTGAACAGGCGGCTCTTTTTTGCACCATCATAAGGGCTGTGACACAACTTTATCACAACTCTTCCACCCAGAGCCGTTTGAGCGCTCGGGTGCCCTTACATCACAAGGCTGCACCCCGTATGGATGGGGCTGCAGCCTTCTGATGTAATGGTGCTGATAGTAGGGCTTGGTGCATATGGTTGCTGTGCCAAATCAAGCCCTACTATCGCCGCAAATGGCCCATCTGTACCGGGCCTTAATATGCCAAATTGGCAGGTTAAATTAAACTAGAATTCCAAAGCCTTTAGAAAACAAAAAAGTTTTAAAAACCTCTTTCTGATGATCCAGATGTAAGTGTGACATCTCTTATGTATAAAATTCTCCTCTGCAGCTGTCTCTGTGGTTATTTTATTTTCTCCGTCCCATTTCCCCTCTTCTTTTATATTGTTTCATGCTCACCTTTACCTGGATGAGGGAAATTTACAGCAATGGTGGGCAGAGTGTAACCATCTCCAACACACCCAGACTCCCCAAGACTTCCCTTTATGCCTCTCATAGAAACCACCAGGAGGAGTGATTCATCTTTGAAATGAATTGTAATGCCCCTCTGCACTCTTTATCTTGGAAATCAGCCTGTTTTTAAAAATCAGAATTAGATTTCTGACCCTTTCTAGTTCTTATCTATCCAATTTTTGGTGTCTGTAAGGCCACCAGCATGGCATAGTAGTTTGAACGTTGGAACTACACCTCTGGAAACCAGGGTTCAAATCCCCCTTCAGCCATGGAAACCTAGTGTAGGAGACCTTGGGCAAGTCTTTCTCTCAGCCTCAGAGGAAGGCAAAGGCAAACCACAAGTGCACAAATCTTGCCAATGAAAAGCCCATGATAGGGTCACCTTAGGATCGCCTTAAGTCAGAAATGACTTGAAGTCACATGAGGAAGAGAATTATTATTATTATTATTATTATTATTATTATTATTATTATTACTGTTATTATGTTTTTTATATCCCGCCTTCCTCCCAGTACAGGGACTCAAGGTGGCTAACAAATCTAAGACAGTCCAAGTGAAAACAGTATAAAACATTAAAAATACAAAGTTTAATGTTTGACTGTCTGAAGTTTCTGACCACTTTTCAAAGGCAGCCCCATTAGAGCACATTACAGTAATCCAAACAGGATGTAACCGAGGCATGTACCACTGTGGTCAGGTCTAACTTCTCCAGGAATGGGCACAGTTGGCACACAAGTTTTAGTTGTGCAAAGGCACTCCTGGTCACCACTGATACCTGGCCTTCCAGGCTCAGTGCTGAATCAAGAAGTACCCCCAAACTACGAACCTGAGTCTTCAGGGGGAGTGTAACCGCATCTAACACAGGCTGAATCCTATTCCAGGATCTGTCTTTCAACTGATCAAGAGCACCTCTGTCTTGTCTGGGTTAAGCTTCAATTTCTTTGCCCTCATCCAGTCAATTATAGTGGCCAGATACTGGTTAGGATAGAAATAGCATCCTTGGAGTTAGGTGGAAAGTAGTGATAGAGCTGGGTATCATCTTCATACAGGTGACACCTGATTCCAAAACTCTGGATGACCTCTCCCGGTTGTTTCCTATAGATATTAAAAAGCATGTTCCTAAGGGACCCCACAGGCCAATGGCCAAGGAATCAAACAGGAATCCCCCAACACTACTTTCTGAAAGCGCCCCTTCAGGAAAGAACAGAACCACTGTAGAACAGTGCCTCCAAGCCCCATCCCAGAGAGGCGACTCAGATGGTCGATGGTATTAAAAGTCACTGAGAGGTCCAGAAAAACCAATAGGGACACACTCTCCCTGTCCAGGTCTCTGCATAGGTCATTCACCAAGGTGACCAAAGCTGTTTCTGTTGCATAACCTGGCCTAAAACCAGACTGACATTGATCATGCCAAGAAGAAGAAGAAGAAGAAGAAGAAGAAGAAGAAGAAGAAGAAGAAGACCAACAACAATAAGCCCACACATGATCCTAGGACCAGAAAATTAGCCCCTGGACCAGCCACAACTGCCCATACCTCTTTTACTACAAGAATTGTTAACTGGAAGCTTTTGGATATCATACTTTCTATCTAGCCCTTAGAAATTTTTTTTGCTTCCAGCATTATGCAGTTAGATGGTTTTACACTCTGAACCTCATGGCTTTATGGTGCATCTCCTCCTTAGATGATGATGGCTATTACTTTCCTTACATGAAAAAGAGCTATACCAGCCCTATTGCATCTAGAAGTCCTCAAGATCAAACTGCTGGAGGTGCTACTGACACAGAATGCCTCATCCCCAGTGGCAGGAGATGTCCCAGCAGACTAGAGGAGGGCAAATGTCTGCATCTTCATAAATGGGAAAAAAGAGTCTAGACTTTAGGAGAGCTGATTTCAGTAAACTTAGGGAAATATTGAGGGTGATCCCATGATAGTAAAGGAAAAGGGAGTTCAGGATGGATGGATGTTTCTCAAAAGGGAGATACTGAAGGCACAATTTCAAGCTGTTCCAATGAGGAGGAAAAATGGGAGGTGTCTCAAGAAACCAGAATGGATAACTGAGGAACTTTCAACTGAGCTAAGTTTTACATGGGACATGTATAAGAAATGGAAAAAGAGGGAAATCACCAAGGAGGAATAGCTAGCACATATAAGGGGAAAGTCAGAAAAGCAAAAGCACAGAATGAGCTCAGGCTTGCTAGAGAGATTAAGAACAACAAAAAGGGCTTTTTTGGATATGTCCACAGCAAAAGAAAGAAAAGGAAATGATAGGGCCACTGCATGGAGAAGATGGAAAAATGCTAAAAGGGGACAGAGAAAAGACAGAATTACTCAACACCTTCTTTGCTTCTGTGTTCTCAGAAAAGGAAAAGGGTGCTCAACCTGAGGAAAATAGAGCAGAGGACACAATATTTTGCAGCACAGAATAAGTAAAGAGGTAGTACAGGAATACCTGGTTAATCTAAATAAATTTAAGTCTCCAGGACCAGATGAACAACATCCGAGGGTATTAAAAGAACTGGCAAATGTAATCTCAGAGGTATTGGCAATGATTTTTGAGAACTCCTGGAGAAGAGGAGAAGTCCCAGCAGACTGGAGGAGGGCAAACGTTGTCCCCATTTTCAAAAAGGGGGAAAAGAGGATTCCAACAATTATCGTCCAGTTAGTCTGACATCAATACCAGGAAAGATTCTGGAGCAGATCATTAAACAGAGAGTCCGTGGACATCTAGAAAGCAATGCCATAATCACAAAAAGTCAACATGGGTTTCTGAGAAACAAGTCATGCCAGATTAATCTGATCTCCTTTTTTGATAAAATTACCAGCTTGGTAGACAAAGATAAAGCATAACTCGATTTCAGTAAGGCCTTTGACAAGGTCCCCCATTACATTCTTGCAGACAAGCTGGTAAAATGTGGGATAGACAATGTGATGTGACTGTTAGGTGGAGGATTTCTTTATCTTCAAATGTGATAACATTTTTGTACAGGGTGTGAGCATTAATCAAACATTTCCAAGCGGTGTGGCGTATAGAAAAGTTTGGTATAGAAAAGTATTTATCATTATTTCTGTCAACTGTTGTGGGGGGTTTTATTCACAGATTTAGGATTTGTATGGTTTTTCATTCATTCATTCATTCATTCATTCAAGATTTAAACAAAAAATAATACAAGTATATTTTAAAATAATACAAATATTATCCAAATATCATTTATACAAATATCTTTGTCAGAGGCCAGTGCATTCCTACTGAGATAGTGAAGACCAATATAGCAGAGTTATGAACTCAGTGGGTAATCCTGAGCAAGTTAGACCCTCTTAGGTATTTGTGGGTCAGTACATTATGTCAAGATTTTGGTATATGTAGTGTTTCCTGGAAGAGGTACAACTGCATGTCTAAAACCTGCTTTCACTAATACACCGCAGGACAACAGCTCCAGATCACTGTATCAGCGATATATTTCTTTCTGCCTTTTACCAGAAGTTGTTGCTTTGGTCATATATTCCTTTATACATTGTGGGGGAGTTTTCTCCTATATAACCTGTGATGGTCAGCATGGTAAGTGCCTGACCCAGTCTAAAAATGGGTACCATCAGTTAAGAGCTGTGTCCCACTTGCTTTGCACAAGAAACAAAGGTAGTTTGTTGGTCTACAAAGGTGAGCAAAGATTAGCAGTGCCCTTGAACATAATTTGCAACAATGAAAATACCATGTGATGAGGTATGTATAACTATAACCACAACTGGTATTTCAAAACATCATTTGCAGTGCTAAAGCACCAGGAAAAAAAAGCATGATCCTTGTACACAGAACACATCATGTTTTCCTCTGCATTCATTTGTTCCTGGAAGTTCTCAATCAATTAATTTCACAGAAGCCAGAAACAAACACTCCATCCCAGCCTGAAACAATTTCACTTTATCTGAGCAGTAAATGACTGAGTCCCATGCAGATACAGTACATCATGCACACAGATAATGAGAAGGTAATCCTTCATCCTGAATAAAACCTGTACACAAAAATAACCCCATAGTGATTGATTTGCCATCCCTTTGCCCCAAACTGGAGCAACAGGAAGAGCAAGGAAATCAGGACAAACAGTTAAACTAAGTAACATTCGCACACATACACACAGTATACATATTTGATCCAAAGAAGCAGAACTATGCATACATTGGAAAAGTCCTTTGACAATCTTTGAGAGTGTATCCACTCTTAGTTTGGGGGAATGGCTCAAGGATATATACCTCCAAGTCAATGGCATCGCTAGGGGAATGCTGGAGGTGAGGACTACACTAGGTGCTACTCTAAGAGGGGGTGACACCACTGCTCCTCAACCATCTGCTTTGGGCAGAAATAGGCTGTGGCATTTCCTGTGTCTCTTTAAAATGCTGAAGAGATGGTGTGGGTGAGGTGAGGCTCAGTGGGAGAAGAATGGAGAGGCCTTGGTGTTTTTTTTTTAATTTAATTATTTTTTTAAAAAAATTAAAATAATTTTTAAATTTTCTTTAAAAACATCACATTTTACCAAATTTTCATTTCAACCACATGAAACTATGTCTATGATATTGTAATTTAATGATATAATTTTAAATTTGCTAGTTGTTTAAATATTACCATTACATTCAGTAATATACAGGAATCATGGCTGACTAGTAACATTAGTACAAAAACCATTACTAAGGATTCTATATGGCGTGGTATGGGAGAAGGTCAGTGGAGGGGTGACACCATGAGTTACCGCACCGGGTGACCCCAACACCACTGATCAAGGTTAAAACATAATGGTGTTGAAACAATAGAGAATAGATGTAAGAATGCTGCACTCAAATACATTCCTGTTTCTTGTAATTACACATCTGAAGTGTTCTAAATTTCTCCTCACTCTGGCAGGAGGAAGAGAGGCACCCAGCCAGAATGCTGTATCAGTCAAAAAAGGCTATTTACGTTGGCGCCAGAATTTAGCATTGAAAGATACAGTGATTATTGCATCATGAGAGGGCTGAGTCTGCACCAGTCAGAAGTTTTCATTTTAGTTGTATCAGAAAAATGCTTTTCTCTTAAAATAAATTATTCCTGGCTTAAAAAAAAATCGCCTGTTAATTTGCAATGCCCCATCTCTTTCTCTCTTGCTCTCTCAAATAATACCATCATTTGCTAACCAGGAAGATTAGCATTTGATTGGCAGTATAGCATTGTGACATTATCTAGTTCATGGCATGATCCCTGATTAGTTAGGATCTTGTGCTGAGACAGAAGGCCAGTCACCAGGTTGTAAAACTGTAAAACTGGCCACTACTTTAATGCAAATATAGCATGCATGCATAAATAAATAAATAAATGGTATCGCCTGCATCCATCCAGATTGCTGGTAACATTTTCTTCCCTTTATCCACCACCTTGATTAACTCCCCCCAACTATTTAATAAGTGTCTAATGTTCTCTCCTCTCTTCTATATTCACCAGTTGTGAAAAAGCAGCAAAACAATACGAAAACAAGCTGTGAGCAAGACGAGGTGAACAGAAGGTACTGTGCACAGCAAGAGCAGTCAATATGCTAAATAAAGGGAAGCTCAGTGATAGCTACTAGTACAAAAATCAGAAGCAAAATACAAAATCAAATAATGACAGAGGGGAGTACATGTTAACAACAGCAGATGAGCCCACAAGTGGTGTGTGGAAAACATCCCCAGGGGAGGCAAAAAAACCCATGCCACAATAACATGGTAAAATTCCTTCCCAACTGCCAAAGTCAATCAGCCAAAATCTGGGGATGCCAGAAGCAATGAAATGTAATGAGGGTGCAAAGCTGGGTTGCACTGAAGTCCGTCTGAAAATGGCTGGCTCCCTCATGGACAGGCCTGTATATGGCCTGCAAAATCCCATTCTGAGTGTCTCAAGGCTTACAATTCGGTGTGAGAGTCATGCCTGATTGCGGATGAAGTCTCACGGTGGCAGTGCCATCGTGATGTATCCAAGGCAGTTCTAGTGCCTGACCTGGCTTTGCCAGCTTGGTACAAAAGCCACCCCTCCCTATGTGTTGCGATGAATAATCTATGTGACCAATCTAGGAAGTAGTAAAAAATAGTGACCAGCGTAAAAAATTGGTGCTGGGGAGATAATGACACCAAACAGGCTGGAAGGGTCTGTGTGTGTACATGTGTGTGGCATGAATATTCAAACAAAATCCCCCCCCCATGTTTATATTCCACCAGATTCATTATTTTTGACATGAAAATGTGGTACAGTTGGTAGTTAGAAACGCCAAATGTGTCCAGTTAAAAGCTGTTAATTACCACTTTTCCTGATTTTCTCTGGCATTCATTCTGCATATTTTAACTGCCGTGACCATGAGAGATATTTCCTTGCAATCAGTCAGAATACACACACACACAGAAGATAAGTCATAATTCCCTATGGATCTGAGAGACAAAAATGGACCAGCATCATGTTTCATGTTGGGTTTATTCTCTCGCACAGCAAGTACCAGTTCATTAGGTGTTCATGTTTAGACTTTGCTTGTCAATCAATCTGTCCCCAGGAGAGATTCCTGAGGGCAAAATCTACAGAGATGTAGATACATCTCCAGAAAATGTAAATCCAAAGTTCACCAAAGCTGAATCTCAGCATGTCTAGTTAAGGTGACTCTGTGGCATTATGCATTACAGGTATTTATTATTGCTGGAGTTTTCTCACAGAGAAATCCTATGCATGTCTATTCAGATATAAACTCCCAACTGTTCAATGGGACTTCCTACTGAGTTAAATTCACAGAGGATTATGCACTGGATTGCTTCAGTGCAACACCTAATGCCACACGCTCTTAGTCTTGGTAAGTAGCAATGCTAGTTAAAAGGAATATGTCATGCATTCATAGCCATGGAAAGGATGGAAAATAGCTTTCAAATATTATTATAATGCAGTTGGCCCTCCATATACATGGATTCTTTATTCATGGATTCAAGCATCCGTGGCTTGAAAATATTCAAAAAATATATAAATTCTAAAAAGCAAATCTTGTTTTTGCCATTTTATATGAGGGGCACCCTTTTCCTATTCACTGTATTTAACGGGACTTGAGCATCCCTAGATTTTGGTATCAATGGGGAGTCCTGGAACCAAGTTCCAGCAGATAACAAGAGCTCACTGTTTACAGAATATAGGGGGGAAATACTTATTATGCAATACACTTACAGAGGTTGTTAGGGCAGCTTTAACTCATGATATTTGGTTATACGTATCTGGGCTATGTGGAAATCATGAAAGGAAAGGTATACCACCAATCAAACCCAGTAAGTAAGTCTGTACAGCCAAGAAGTAAAACTGGTGAGTGGAACTGGAGCCAGAGTAGGAGCTGAGGTCTAAATAGGAGTGATGGATTACGGTCCTATCTGTAGCTGGTAGAGTATAAAATTTCCTAACATACTTATGTGGTTTGTAACCTGAGCAAGGAGAACAATGTCACACAAAAATGAAGAACAAGGAATGCAGAACTGGATTGGCAGAGTGCATACCTGCCAACTGCTCTAATTTGGCAGGAACAATCCATCTTAATCCTTTGTCATCCCATTCTTTTAATGTGTCCCAGTTTCTCTCTCCACTTCGCACTTTCCCCATTTGTCCTCAGCCTACTTCCAGTGCTGCAAACTGAGTTCAAAGTGAAAAAGTAGTTTGTACTCAATTAATTCAATAGGGACAGAGGAAAGGGGGAGGAAGAATCTTGCCTTTCCCAGTAGGCTCAAGCAAAAGCAAACTGGTTCAGTCTCTTCCTCATGAATAACCTTTGCCATTCTGACCACACTCTGGTGTTGGTTTGTCACACATGTGCTAGTGTCTCATGAGTGGCAGATGATCCTTTCCCCTTGTCAGTGTTGAAACGAGATTCTCCTATCAGACCAGTCAGTTTCTGTATATGGAATGGAGGAGCTTGTCTATGGCCACAGGCAGAAAAAAATGTTTGGGGTGTGCATTTATGAGGTTTTATCTTATCAGCTGGATGTGTATTATCAGAACCCAGGGTATAGTTATGATGAGGTGATGGCACTGCCCCAAATCATTATTCTGCTCCCAAAATAAAATTCTCTTTCAGTCCTCACATTTATAGCATTTCAGAGAGTGAAGAACTGAAAATCCATCACACCTCAAACTCTTATGTTTGCTGTGTTCACATTCCCTTGGTAACTTTGCTTCTTTTCTTTGAGTACCTAAACTCTATTTCTAAATGTGCACTGGAAATTTTAAATTACTGCAATGCTAAAAATTTGGGGACTAAATGAAAATTTCATGGGGGGGCAGAATTCTTAATTTGGGGACAATAGCCTCATTTTGTTCCCCATCTCACCTGTTCTACCTCTGTTGCAAACTTATCATAAACTGTTTGGGGCATAATTTGTCCAAAATGCTGGATGTAAATCTCCAGAACAAATATGCAAATATATGACACTTCTGCACCAAACACAGCTGTGTCCAAAAGTCCTGTCCACTCCAACTCGCTCTTTCCCTTATCAAATGCTACCATTCCATGGAAGACCCTAACCTAACAAAATGTCTGTCTCGGACTGTTAAAACTGCACTCCTGTTTTCTGCTGGGAGGAAGGGTGCAAGCTCTACCATGTGATGCTTCAATCTGTCACATCAAGAGAAAGAATATTAAAATCGACCAGTTTGTTCTGCCTCCCTGAATTGGTGCAGACTAGATGGGGGCTTGCGACACTGCCATTCTTGACCTCTTACAAAACTGAGTGAGGTAGTTATATAAGCTCAGGGAGGCCAGGATGGGAAATAGCACATGGGAAGCAGGGGAGGACAGACAGGAGTCTGTGGCTCTAGAACTAAATGGAGAACTTGCATTACAAAGGTTTATAGAAAAGTACATGGCAGACAGTCAATATCCACAGGGGAGCCCCTCAGAATTCAGTCCTGCCTATCTGATATGTGTGTGTGTGTGTGTGTGTGTGTGTGTGTGATCCTATACATGAAACTATTAAGAGAGCCAGGATTCCAGGATTCTAATTAGTGGGCAAAGCATGGCTGGCGGCTGGCACTTGTACTTAGCAAGAATTGGAGCTGGACAGCTGGGTAGGATTAGGAGGGGGAAAACATCAGAACTGCTTCCATCTGTTATGATTTCTTGACAAGGCTTCAGAAGGAAGAAAAAAGGTTACTAACCCAGACAAAATAACAACCAGAGGAATGCTCCAAATTTTTCGGGAGGTCTTTCTAGGAAAGTACTCTTTCAATTGCTTCTCCCTGATCCAGTCAGCAGTCCTTGATCCGAAACAACTGCTGACAAGATATTTTCTTCTTGAAACTATCCTTTTTTTAAAGACTCTTTCTGTTAGGGAGTAAAGAAAAGTTAATATATGATTATACATTAAGAAATTCTCCCTGCCTACCATTGCTGTATAGGTCTGTGCTGTGTGTGGCCTTAGAAACGTGGTGCCAGGATTAGAAAGTTTAGCATACCCTCCTGATACACATAGAGAATGTATCCTCTATCCCCTATTCTGCATGTGAAATGTACTTAGGAGGTTTAAGTGTGATTTGAGATTTTAGCTGCTTTTATGATGATGTTTTAACCTAATGTACTTCTGATTGTATTTATATGTAAATCCCTGTTGTCTGTTATAATTGCCTTTGAATTTGTAAACTGCTTTGATCCCAGGGAAAAGCATTATAGAAATAAAGATTTTTCATTATATTATATATCTTTTGTTAACCATCTGCAAAGAGTTTGCTGGTTTCATGCATATTTATATTAATCTGATTCAAAGCTATATATGCTTATTATTTATTAAACTGCATTATTACATATTTATGTCAAATCCTATAGCATGAGATCTCTGGGCAATGCACCTTAAAACCAGTTAAAGCAGTTTAAAACAATTAACTTAATAAATAAATAAATAATAATAATAATAAATAATAAATGCATTACACTTTTATAACACTGTTTATTCCACTTTTACTGCTAGGGCTGCTCCAGTGGCTTTCTGGGATTTGGTATTAGTGAGACTAAGCGCTCTTTAGATGAGAATGCTTAAATGCACCTCCCTAACTGCAAATCCCAGAATCCACAAGAGGCAACCAGAGCAGTAAAAATAGGGCGTTTCAGTGGTGCAGTATTGTCTGTCTACCCTTCCCCATAGTAAAACGATGTAGCCTGGCCTTTGTTTGACAGCCAGATTCTATCCCCTGCATTGTACTATTTAGCAGGGATGGTCCTGATGAATTCCACTTTTCATCATTCACTTTTCAGCTATTTTAATGTTCCTTTCTCTCTCCTTCTCCAACTTCTCCCTCATCCAGATTACTTTAATAGCTGCCAACTAAGTTCAAAGGGGGGGGGTATTGTTGCTTTTACTTAACACAGGGAATAGGAAGGAGGGCAGGAGGAGGAGGTTGGATTGCTTGCTCTTCCCAATAGGCTCAGGCAAACGTAAACTGTTGCAATCTTTCTTAGTTTGTTGTGGGTGTGGTTTTCCCTATGTATTAGTGATTATTATTATTAACCTTTATTTACACAGCGCTGTACATGCAATCTTTTTAGTTAGACGGTTCCCTGCCCTCAGGCTTACAATCTAAAAAGACATGACACAGAAGGAGAAGGGGGTGGTGACGGGAAAGGGTAAGAGGTCCAGCAGTTCCTCTCAACCTCCGAGGCCTGGACCAAGGCAGATGGACTGGAGGGAGGGCTTGGCTTCATAATGGAAGGTTAATCATTATCCAGGGAAAATACATACTCACAAGTAGGATAATGCATATACAGTACATAGCAATACAGGAAATGGATCGATAAACAGCCAACAACAGAACATCAGATAGTAAGCGACAATTATGCGATGCCTGGGAAGGCTTCTCTGAATAGGATGGTTTTCAATTCCGACGATCTTGACAACACTCTGATGTTGCTTCACCGCATGTGTTCTGGTTTTCATCTGTGCACTTGTATTGGGTATGGCTTTAATGCCAGACCTCTAGACCCTCCATGACTAAAGAGAAGGCTAGATGTCTCACAAAACTGTAGTTTCCAGAATTCTCTAGCAATGAGTCAGGGCAGTTAAAGTGGCCTCAAATTGGATTACTTCTGCACTGCATTTTGGGCCTAAGTCTTTTTTCTCTTTTCATCAGATGTCCTTTGCAGTTTATGCCAGATCTAGTCTCCAGGTCTCATACCCATGGTGGAACTTACCATGTGGAGAACCAGATAGTTATACGCCCCAGATGTGCAGTGTATAGCTGATTCTTACCAAAGCCCTGGATCAGTTCCAAAAACACAGCCCACTTTGTGCTATATGTTAGTGGGTAAAAGCTGTGGTACTGAAATAAACAATAGACTGTAAAGTACAATTCATAACAGTGCACAAATCTCAACTCATTGCTGAAACAATGTTTTCTGGCTAAGTCATGATGCTAAAATTATTAACAGGCATCTCGTTCTTTCTACAACAGTGGTTTTATATTGGCAACTTATCAGGCTAGGCTTATGTCCAGAACTCTTGTTGAGATGTCATCCTGTAACCTCTGGCCCATGTTTCTGCAGACACAGACTGTTAATATTTATCTATTGAGTCAGAAGCCTAGGCAGATGGATCTGATGGAAGAGGAGAGATGTGTACTAGAACCATGTATATTAACTTCAGAACCATGCCTAGGCAGTTATTTTCCAAGTAATTTGGACTAGTCAGATATTGAAGAATAACTGGGGTGAAAAAGACATTGCTACAGACAAAATTTGTCTAAGGTTGCACAGGACAAAAGAAACCACAAGGAAGTTAGCACTTGCAGCCTTAGAACTGTGTTGGCTGGGACCTGCAAACTCTACTCCTCACCTACCTGCTCTAGCTAGGTCTGCAGTTGTAATTTACCTCCTCCCACAGTGTTTGGTTTGAATATTGTGCCTCTACTGTTCACAATCATGTTCTGAAAATTATGTTAGATTTATTGAAAAAATCAGTATAGCCACTAGGTTTACAGTGAATCAGACTGGTTTCTGTTTGGCTGTGTTTACTTCACTGAGTGTTAGCCTGTTTTAAAAGAAACTATTCAGAGAGAGAATCCAGTAATAAAAACACAGATGATGTTACTAACCTACATCCAAAGAAGCACTGCTTGGATGATGACCCAAGAAATGTCCACCACTGAGATTCTAGACCACTATTCCATTTTTAAAAATTGTGTCTTTTTTACAGAGTAAATGACATTGTTCCTAGGATTCTTCTAATTTAAAATCAATGTTTAAAATGACAGACTAAAATTTGAAAATGTGCTATGGCTAAAATGTGCTTTTTCTCCCTGAGTCAAGATATCTCTAACTTCCACCCAACAATGCTCAGAAAATGCTCTTTTCTAGTAACTGAATTCCTTGTTCCTTGTTTTGAGACTTTCGCCATGCAGCTGCTTTGTTTCGTAAGGTGTTACGAACTCTTAAATCTCTCTTTCTCATGACCAACTTCTGAGCTGCATTGCACACTACCCAAGACTGCTATGCCATCAAACCAAGAAGTGTGAAATATTTCAGATGAACACAGATATATAGTTATATCAGTGCTAGATCAAGAACATTCCATAAACTCTCATAGCAGAGTGCCATGAACTCTTGACACAAAGCATGCCAAGAATTATTTTGAGAGTGCATATTTCTCTGCAAATAGAATAGGTATAGAATGGATGTAAGAATGTGTACAAATACAAGTGAGTGAATCTTGGTCTCCATATATGTATTCATAATTAGCCCTCCTTTGCCTTGCCTTGAATTTATCCACATGAATATATAAGGAAAAGGAAAGTTCCTAGTGAGCTTCCAGGCATTCAATTGTGGGCCACACTATAGAAAATAAGAAAGAAATAGTTCTACCCACGGAAATAATTCTGGGTTACGAGAGGGAGAGGTCCAGAAAATTCAGAAACTTCTTGGTTCTGGCAAGTGCACAGATATGAAGCAAGAAATAACCCCTCCATGGAACTCAGAAGTCTGAATACACACAATGATGTAAGAGACGGTAAGGGAAGCACAGGTCAGTGACTTGCCCAAGGTCATGCAGAGCGTCAGATCTAGGAGGAAGACCAAGCTCTTCTACTTTCCAAGTCTACCGTTCCAGCTAGTGAACCACTTTTGTCTGATATCTGATCAGGAAGTGCTTGAACACTATGGAAATTTGTTACACCTGCAAAATGTTCTTTACAATACACTCTCATTTCTTCCCAGGAAATTGTTCTCTCTCATATACATACAGATAGAGACAGAAAGATTCATACTACATGCACACAAACATACACACAATACACATAACTACCAGTTGTTTACCTTCTTGTCAATTTCCAGAAGACAATGAATAAAATAGATTAAAAATACCCTATTATTATCATTGTTGTTGTTTACTACTTTTAGCTTCCCCCCCATTGTTTCCTTATCTGCCACAACCTTCCCTTTTGTTCATTCTGCTCCATATTATTATTATTATTATTAACCTTTATTTATAAAGCGCTGTAAGTTTACACATAGAATTTACCATAGAATTATTTCAGCCAACGAGAGAACACATAATGATTATTTCATGATCAATGTAGTAACATCACAAAAAGATAATGAAATTTGGCTGCATCTGATGTCACTGCAAGCAAATGAAGCTGTTTTGAGAAATGGAAATGCTTCTAGGGGTGCATCTACACCGTAGAAATAACACCACTTTAAGTGCTGTAGTTCTATCCGATGAAATTCTGTGATGTGTTGTTTTAAAGGGTTTTAATCTTCTCTGCCGAAGAGTGCTGGTGCCTTACAAAATTATAAATCCCAGGATTCTGTAAGACAGCACATTAGCAATTAAAGTGGTTTCAAACTGCATTATTTCTACAGCGCAGATGCACCCTAGGACTGATCACAAAGATGACCATGATCCTAGCCAATCAGGAAGAAGATAATGTCACTGAAAGCAAGCCAAACCCGTTAAAGACAGTGCTTACTGAATATTCATTCCCTTTTCCTAGCTATCAGCAAAATTGCTGAAAGGGAGTGCCTTTGTTGGTAACAACAACAATAAATCAAGTTTACAAAAATTTTACCTGTTTTACCTCAGTCTTAATCATCGGGATTTTTTTTTAAGAAAACAACCTAAATTCAGTTTACTCTGTCATCATTCCACACAGAAAAAAAAAACACCCCAAGAAATAACATACAATTCCATCATTTCACATTGACAGAAGCCATTTCTATCACCTTTGCTGATTTTTGCAACTGCATTTTCCTTCCATTTACCTCATAGAATGACCACACATATTACTTAGTTCTCAAACTAATAGCATAATTGGAGTGGGATGTCCTTCTCAAGCAAAACTACTTAAGAAAAAACTTAATTCAAGGGCAATTCAATAAATATTGAGAAAAGTTTAGCATAACCACTTGAGCTTAGGAATATTGCAACTGGTGGTGGGAATTGCTAGAAAATAGTCTCGGACAGGAGAAATGACATTTGGATTAAAAAAAACACCACCTAGCACACCACATTAAAAAGTCCAGCACACCCACAGCCTCCCAACACATTTGTCCTGGCTGAAGGAAGCCAACTGTTTTCTTTGAGGTGATATTTGTTATCTGGCTCTTGCTTTTCGGTTTTTCTTATTCTGATATATTTTGATTTTGCCATAGAGTGCACCCTCTCCTCTCGTTTTTGACCTGAATTCAAATAAAATGGCTTTTTAAAACTGCTCAACATATATGAATATTCGTCCAGATGGTTCAACTGAAAAAGGTCCAGATGTTTCTACAGTGAGCCAGTGAGTTGATCACAGATCCTAATATTTTTAGCACTTCCTTTTAGTAAGAGCATTGACTTCTATTGAGCATGGGATGAATCTCTCATTTGTGTTTTTCTTCCAGAAGTCATAATAAAATGAAGATCATGTTAATAATACATGAAGAAAATGGGCAAAATTCCAACTGTGTCTTCCAAATTTGGGAGACAATTTGTTTCATAAGAGGACTTTTCTCTGAAAATTCTGTGGGGGTTCTGTGCACACAAGGAAAAATGGGTATTCAGATGATGGATTTTAAAAATGCAAATAATTTCTTTGCAAAAAACAAAAAGAAAAGCTCTTGTTGTTTTGCTCATTGGGGAGAAAAAAAAAAACAACGGAGATTTTCCATTCTCAGACACAAGAATGAGATAAGTGACATACTTACGTGAAACATGGAGGAAGGATTGGTCCCCTATGTCCTCTTTAAATATTGCCCCAGCCTACATAATTACATATAATTTTTTTTCATATGGCACCTCCCATCCTGTATCGTACCCATTTCCCATAATGTGAGCTGGGAGAGAAAATGGTCACAGTAGCCTCATTCACACTTCGATTTAACCTGTGTGGAAAATGGGTCAAATGGGGATTGTTCATACTTGCACCAATTACACCTAGCATGATTGGGAGGGGAGTCCACATAAACCAGTTGTTTTGGGCGCGGTGGTCCCAGTGCATCTTTTTAAAAGAACTGGTTTATTTGAAGGAGCAGCAAATGGGAGTGTGATGTCAATCCCATTCGGAGCACTCAGGTGGTAGAGTTTATGTGCTGAGGGGTAGTCATATCCATCCCACAGGTCTTGGCTTCCCTAAAAAGCGCCATTGTGGGGTGAAGAAGCCAGCTCCATAAATGTGGTTGGTATGTCCTCCCCTGCCTCCATTTCCCTCAGATTAGCATCAAGTGGTGTTTGGATTCAAATTTTCCACACCTCGGAGAGCAGTCCCTTTAAAATGCCACTTGGCTCCCCCCCTTCTGCCAATGAATTTGTTTCCTTTACTCCCTCTGCACCACCGATGGCCGATTCCCAGAGCACTCAAAAATTGGTGGGAGGTCTCTTGGGAACATGATGAGATGGTGGAGTTTTCCTAAAAAAAAATTCGACAGCTTATGCACACTGTTGCTTTTGCATGGTTGCCACTGGGAGTTGCAGTTTTTGTCACTGCTCTCTGTGTTATTTATCTTTATTTCCAACTTCTGGCAACCCTAGAGGCATCCTGTCACAAGGTTTTCTTAGCAAGGTTTCGACAGAGGGGGATTGCCATTGCCATCCTTTGAGGCTGAGATAGTGTGACGCCCCCCAAGGCACATCTATCAAGGGGTTTTCTCAGCAAGGTTCTTCACAGGGGCTTGCCAAGTCTGTCTCCAAGGCTGATAGAGCAGGGGAATCCTCCAACTCGAAGCTATCATGAGGGTTTCTTGGCAAGGGTTCTTCAGAGGGGCTTGCCATTGCCATCCTCCAATGTGGTGAAGGGCATGGCATCAATTTACACTAGTAGTCATTATTGCAGTTTGCACACTTTATAATTCCTCTTATACAATACAACATGGGAAATCAGTTTAATGTTGATCTAGACTGGAAAAATGTCACCCAAACAGTGTGATGTAGATGTGCATTATTTGATAGACATTTAAAAAACAACAATCTGAGAACAATCAAAGTGGTGGCTCCATTTTAAATTGATACAAATGGTAATGTGAACTTCAACAGGATTAAATTGCCATGGAGAGATTTGATTGGGGTAAACATGGTGGGAACTTGGAGTTGGTATTGCATCATTGAATCTCCCTGAATTTATTCAGTACAAAAATGTGAGTGTGAATGGGCCCATTGTCTTTCCTCATTGTCTTTGTAGTCTTTCACAGCAAATGAAGTGTGTATTTGTGTGTGAGCTTTCAAGTTGTGTGTTCGCATATGGCAACTCCATGAATCTCATAGGGGTTTTTTAGACAAGAATATCTCAAAGATAGTTTTGCCACTTCATTCCTCTGAAATATAGCCTACAGCACCTGGTATTCCTTGGTAGTTTCCCATCCAAGTTGTAACCAGAGGTGACCCTGCTTAGATACTAAGTTGAGATGGGAACCTGGAGCTTTTAGGGTATTTAGACCCAACAGGTGAAAACTACTTGCCAAAGAAATGGCAGAGAAACACATTCTTGCCAAGATCCTGTATGGCACACTGTAGGGTAACAGTTCTGAACATGAAGCTATGGACCCCATCACACAGGGCTTTTAGAACGAGCCTGGCGTGGAACAAAAGGGGACGGAAAGGGAACAGAATGGGGAAAGGACACATTTTACCACTGATGTTGCTAGGAGTCTCCGTTCCATTCCCCAACCGTCCCACAGAGGACAATTTTCAGGAACTGTTCAGAACTTTCAGTGAGCTTTCTAAAATGGACAGGAATTGGACATTTTATGTCAGGCAATTACCCAGTCTTCTAGTCAAGAAATGAAGAGACAAGAAGGAATAGTGTGGCATTAACAAGGAGAAGAGACATAGCAAAATCAGTCAAAGAATATAGCACAAAGTCAGACTGAATCATGTCAGTAAGGTTTCAGGGAAAACCCATCAACATTACCATGTGCCAACCAGGGGGGCAGAGGAAGAAGAAACAGAAAGATTCTATAACAGAGTCTGGGAAGAGATTGATAACACACCAAAACAGGAGTTCTTGCTAATGACAGGTGATTGGGATGCAAAAGTAAGAAACTGAGAAGAATCAAAGACTTCCGGAAAATTTGGGCAAAGAACAAGAAATGAAGCAGGAGAGCAATTGACAGAGCTTGGAGAGGCCAACAGTCTGTCCATTGCACATACCTTCTTCATACAACCAGAAATTTTATACATGAACATCACCAGATGGCCATTACAGGTGTCAGATAACCATGGAGAAATTCCATTCTCTATGAAAAAAAAAATGCTACATCTCTCCTCTCAAACTCCCCTGGACTCACTATTTAACTGTACCCCCCTCCCCCCAATTGCTATTCCATGGCTAGGGAAGAGCCTGGGGTGTTGGGAAAATGTCTGGCTATATTTCCATAGAAATACATAGAGAAATGACATCATCCTCTGAGATCCACCAGGGACCTTTGGAGGTCTCAGCAGATGATGTAATCAGTTTGTTTCTGGCTCAGACACTTCTCCAGTCCCCCCACACTGAAGGACCATGGAGAGGGATACTGCAGTGGGGGGTGGGGATGACTTTGGTCATTGTAGAGTGTGAAAAAGAATATCAGCTTCTGTAACAAACACAAAGAGACATCCACAGGCATTGGCTTGACACATGCATGCATATGCCACTAACAGGACATACAACTCTGTCCAGATTTATTGTTATAGAGTTTTTGACTTCTTCACCAACTTTGTTATGCCAATACTCACCTCCTCAAGCCATTTTAAAACTATATATGTGCTGTGTCTAGTTTCAAGTGTCACTTCACAGTAGTAGAGCAGGGGAAAAACCTTATTGTCCTAGTTACTTCCCAACAAATAAACACTGTGATGGTGTCTTTGAGATGTATTTGGACATACAGAGTTCCACCTAGGTACAAAAGCTTTGATTGTAGGCCTGTTGCCACCTTTGTGATTTACAAATCATCATTGTTCAGAAGCCACATTGGATGAAGATTACACAGGTCTGTGGTGAAAAAAAAAACCTTTTTTAACATTGTAGCTATTCTTAAAGTATTTTTTGGGTGCTGAATTTGAAAAACACATTAAAATGTTGTAACACACAGTTCTTTCACAAATTCAATATTTTTATTATTTCAGTTGTCACTCAGCTTTGATTAAGTGCAGACACTGATGTTCCGTTGTGATTTCTTTTAGTACTTTTGAATGGATTTTTGTGTTTCATGTCAGCAAATTAAAATGTTTTGAAAGTCTGTTAGAAGATTTGATCTTTTCTTACTCTTTGCAGAATAGTTTCATTCAGTCACATATTACAACATAGAAAGGTCAAAGCAAGTTGTAAGGGGGAGAATTGTATGTGATGGAGCAAATCTGAGGTCATTTTGGGATTTAGAATGCCACATTCTTATAAATCCAGCATACATTTTAAAATATTTTATGACTCTCAATTTTGCAAGCCTGTGGTATTATCCACAGTGAACACCAACTGCCCAAGAACATGAATCAAGTCCAGTGGCCAAAGAGGGATGTAAGCTTGGAACCAGCTCTATAATTAGCCTTTGGACTTCAAAAAGACATTTGTGACACAGCAAATTATCATGCCAACAAGACTGGTTGATGCATTCTTTACCACAGTAATTTGCTATATAACAATTGCCTTTTAGGTAGGCAGGACAAGGCTTGTTACAAATGTGACGGCAGTAGAAATCTCTTAATCTACATGTCCAAGGAATGGATTGGCCAAGTGAAGGGGAACTTCTTTCCAAAAGGAAGAGAGATCTCAGCACTTAGGTAAGCAACTATCCACAGTGCTCTTTACTTATCAGTGTGCCCTGTCTGGCTTCCTTGCATCTCACTCTGGACTCCTGCCAACCCTTGTGAAAGGCCCCGCATGGGGAGCCGATCAATGGAAATCAACAGGGCTCTGACCCTGAACCTCCCCCTGGGAACCAGATGCCAATTGGCTGCCACCCTTTAATGGGAGATACTGATCTTCCTGTCTGTGAAGCTGCTTCTCTTTCTCTGCTGTGTACACAGATATTTAAAAGATTCCTCCTCACATGAAATGGCCACCCCCCCCCACGGCAAAAACCAATAATTTACATGGGATCAGAGCTTAGAGATTTTTTTGTGCAGCTAAATTCCCAGAATTCCCCCACAGCAGAGAACATGCTTCACAATGCTAATACTTAACAAAAAAATAGTCCCCTTCAGGGTCTGTTACAATATACGGCAAATTGAAATAATCATGACTTTCCATCCACCATGCTCTGGGTGAAGGACTAGGATTTAGCATCCCTTATTCTTCCTACAACAATCATAATTTTCACATTTCAGGCTGCATCTGCACTGTAGAAGTCATGCTGTTTGACACCACTTTAGCTGTCATGGCTCCATCCTACAAAATCCTAGGATTTGTAGTTTTGTGAGGCATCAGCCCTCTTTGGTAAAGAGTGATGAAGACCTTGTGAAACTACAAATCCCAGGATTCCATAGGCTGGAGCTACAGCACTTAAAGTGGTGCCAAACAGCGTTATTTCTACAGTGTAGCTGCACTAATGGGAGGAGTCACCACAGATTGCTGAACTGCTCTGAGCTGGTGGTGTTGACATGTCCTTGATATTTTAGGGCTCAAATTATGGGGGGAAATTTTAACAGTAGCTGCTTTTAGAAAGTTATGGGGCATTATTTTATTAAAGCAGAGCAAAATCATGGGTAGGGCATGTACAATTCATTAAGGGTCTTCTTTCCTCCCCCATTTAAGCCCTGTCACTTGTGGAAACAGACCCCAATCTTTCCTCTTACATATGTAATTTTCTAGTAAAACTTCCTCTTCACAAAATATAGCCTTTTGTTGGTGATTCTGTGCCTGAGAATCCATCCATACCAACACCTTTCTCCCAACAGTTCAAAGAGATCAAGCACTGATGCTTAGAAGGTATTTTCACAGCTGCAGTAAGTTCCCAACCTGTATATGCAAGCAATCCTTTAACACCTCCAATTATAATTCAGTAGGAGATTGTATGTATAATCCCAGTAAGATTTAACTCTGTCTCCCAGGTGGTCCCCTGTGCACACTTCACGCTGAGAAATCTATGCCCAAATAGCTGTACCTGGTTTGTGGGAGAGGGGATAGCTCAGTGGTAGAAGTGTGAACTACTGTAATAATTCAAACTCTGCATCCAGACATTTCCCATTTGAAAGAGCATACAATGGGAAAGACTGCTGTCTGAAAGCTGGAGAAAGCACTGCCCAACAAAACAACAGACAGTATCAAGCTAGGAGAATGAATATCCTGACCTGGTCTGAGGCCATTGCTTTGTGTTTTCATTGGAGAAGGAAAATGAAGATCACTGCTCAATGTGGCTGAAGAAGTTATAGAACTGTTAAATAAATCTTCGTTAATTCGGGCTCCAGAATAATTAACAAGGGTTCTCCAGTGGCAATGTAAATGAGATTATGCATAGCGTCCTCAGTGAAACAATAAATTCTACAGGGGCACCAGGAATTCCAAATATAGCCTAGCACTCAAATGGTGCTGTAAACACCCTCACATTTGCAGGCATGGAAGTGAAATCCCAATAGCGAAAACAGTGGCTAATGGCTTGTCTACACTGGCCAGAATTCTCCAGGCTGCATCCAGAATATCCTGCTCCCAAAACTGCCCTGGATTCCCCTACATTACCTCCGCACTCCTTAATGACATCAATCATGCTGTTTACATACATGTCCCACTGTGCTGCCCAGTGCCACTGCTGCTGATCTGAGTCAGTCCCTCTGAGGTCAGAAATGAGGCACCCAATGTTGATCATATGGCTGGGCATCTCCTTGTGACCTCAGAGGGAGTGACTTGTGTTAGCGGTGGCACCGCCATGTGGCACAGTGAGGGTGCATGTCCTGCAAAATCTGCCACAAATTCTGAATTTTTAAAATATGATTTAGCCAGGGATAGGGTGGATTCACTGTGGAGCTGGCCTTCCCTTGTGAAGACAGTCTGCAATCGACTCGGTGCTTTGGCCCTGCATCAGGTAGACAGATTAGGGTGAGAGCAGCGGAAAACTTGTGTAATTGGCCTGTGTAGATATGCCTTATGAGAACATTTTCTGTAATAGCCTGTAACAAATTCCAATCCTAAATGATCCCAGTAGATCACACACTCCTTCAGCTTAGCCCTGAGAATGAGTTATTAGATGTAAGGGTTAAATACAGAGGATGGTTCATCAGGTAACCACAGTGT
Organism: Sceloporus undulatus; assembly: GCF_019175285.1. NCBI lineage: Eukaryota > Metazoa > Chordata > Lepidosauria > Squamata > Phrynosomatidae > Sceloporus > Sceloporus undulatus. The sequence continues at coordinate 76,843,497 of NC_056523.1, read as the reverse complement.
TACTCCTGTGTATTACAACCACTTGATAAAGTGAAGAGGACTAGGACCGGTGGGGGACAAGGGGACACTTCATGGGAGGATTGCCTGAACTTAGGAAGGAAGGGCATAAAAAACTAACAGAGGAGGGCCTAGCTGTATGCAGTTCAAGAGAAGATGTGGAGAAGTCAATCTGAAGATGGCTAGAAGAGAAATGCAGAAGCTCAGAAATGTGCCCACATCTAGGCATGGAAGTTTACACTACAAATGAGCTCTTACATAAACCTGGTCTGCAAATTAATGCTCAGATTGAGTCATTAAAATACAGTGATGAAGGCCCTGGGCGAGCACTATTGACACTTTTTCCTCATTCTCAGTTGTACATAGTTCACCACCAAGACGTGCCAGGTATCAAATTCTTCAAGCCTCTATCCCACTAAAGCTCAGAGGAATACACAGCCAGGAGGAAGTTCCTCTCAAGGCATTGTTGTCACTTGCTATTTAACATCCTATATGGGAAGATGTTGCTTTGTTGTTATATACAGTATATGCTTAAAATGGACTCCGACTTATGGCAATCTTATCGCATATGATACTTGCCATTATTATCTTCTTAAGCTAAGAGAGTATGACTTGCCTAAGCTCATGGCTGAGTAGCAACTTGAACCCTGTTCTCCCTGAGACCTAGTCCAACATTCAACCATGCCAGTACTTATAGAGTGCTTCTACACAGTAGAAATAATGCTGTTTAACACCACTTTAAGTGCTGTAGTTCCATCCTAAGAAAATTGGAATTTGTAATTTTACAAGGACCTTTTTCTTTTCTGCCAAAGAGTGCTGGTGCCTCACAAAACTAAAAATCCTGGAATTCTGTAGGATAGAGCCATGGCAACTAAAGACTTCATCAGACTTATCATGCTTCATTAGACTTGTCAAAATCTTAAGCTGCTTTCCCATTGCAGGCCCTCCTCTTTCCCTGCTGTAAGAAGTAACAGCTGCCGAATCAGGCACTGGCCAGTTAAGGGCACAGAGAGCACCTCCATTGGGGCAAGGCCAACCATAAGGACTCAGAAGACTTTTGCATTTTTGCTGAGCCCTGTGTGGCAACCCACAAGAACATCCCAGCCAGTCCTTTCCACTCTTCTGTCCAGAGCTCTGATAAATTCTCCCTTGCCTGACATCCTTGTCTTACTATACTACTCCTGCTACTAGATAAACATAGATAAACAACTACCCCTGCTGTAGCCCACTTCCCCAGCCACCCACAAACCTTATGGGAAGAAAACACCATGAGATCTAGTCATAGCAGATCCTGACAGCTAGTGAATATGGAGTCATTGCTTCAAGCTCTGGTACCTGTTCTTCTCTTCTACATGGCTGCAGGTGGAGGTCTGCCACATCTTTAGCTGTTGTTTTTCTGCAGATCACACCAGCCCTAGCCAGCATAGGCAATGGTTGAAGCAGCAGTCTAAAAGCATCTAGAGGACCAGATGTGTAACCACAGTATTGGTTTGGTTCAGTGAGGGAAACACTAAAAGGGGCTGTTCTTATTAGGTGATTTCAGAAAAAGAAGAGCTGTGGTTCCCAAGAATAAGGATTAAGCTCTTTTCACTTTGAATAAGGGCTTTCAGATTGCCCCCAAATGCTGCAAAATGCTGAGCAGCACAGGCAAAAGAGTCCTGCAATTAATTCCTACACTGGCACCTCATTGGATGCATGGAACCTTTGGGATCGTCTGTAAGTGTCAATTTTAATTAATAGTTTATTGGAAAACTGTCTGTTTCATGACCTGCTCTAGAATCATTATTAGTACTGATATCAGGCTGACTGGGTGGTAATTATTTGAGTCCTTCCTTTTTTTTCTCTCTCTCTCCTTTTTGAAGATGGGGATAACATTTGCCCTCCTCCAGTCTGCTGGGACTTCTCCTGTTCTCCAGGAATTTTCAAAGATTATTGCAAGTGGTTCTGAGATTACTTCTGATTATTTTTAAAATAATCTTGGATAAAGTTCATTTGAAATTGTGCCTTCAGTATTTCACTTTTAAGAAACTCCCATCCATCATTAATTTTGTTCTCTTTTAGTATTCCTGACCACAGGATCAACCCCAATATTTCCCTCAGGTACTGAAATCAGCTTTCTTAAAATCTGGAATGCATGTTTGAGTATGTTTGGCTTCTCCTTTCCACTGTATAACAAACTCCAGGAGAATATGGACACGCACATCTAAGGATCCTGTCTCTTCCATCCCATTAACCAATTCATCACTGTTGATTAGGATCATCCCCTTGTTACCTCTTCCATCTTCTGGACAACGAAATTGTCTGCAAGGCAAATGAGGAATTTGTTGAACCTTAATTTTTTGGCAGAACTAGCAGATATCATGACAGTTGAAATCCTCCATTACTACTACATCTCTCCTTTCTGACTGTGTGATCTGTTATCTTGTAATACACACACACACACACACACACACACACACACACACTTTAATGGAAGGTCATAATGTTTTCTCTGTTCCACCACTATCACAGGCACATTTGAGGAGGACACAAGAGAAAGCCTTCTCGGTGGCTACTTCCAAGTCGTGGAATTTCCTCCCATGGGAGGTTTGGGTTAGCTTTTTGTCCTTTTTTCTGCCAGCAGTCAAAGACCTTTTGATTTGGATGAGCTCTTAATTCATATGGCAAAGGGGTCTTTTAATAGGTTATGCTTTGTTTTTATCTTTTTAAATTATGTTTTAAATTGCTTTAACTTTGCGATTTAAGTAGAATTGTTTAATTATTTAAAATGTATTATTACTTTCTTTACTAAAATTTGTTTTAATTTATTGTGAGCCACCTTAAGTCTTGTGCTGGGAGAATAACTAAAAGGGAAATAAATAAATGAGTAAATATTCCTCTGTGTGTGTGCGCACACACACACACTACTGTGTCTGGCTTTAAAAGGTCTGTTCCATTTACTTTCATTTGTTTGCTCCCTAAGCAAGGGCACCCTATAAGGGGCACCATTTTACTATGCCACTGCATATAATGGTACTTGAGCATCTATGGTTTTTGGTATCCATGGATGGAGGCCTGGTTTCAAATCCCTGTGGATATCAAGGGCCCTGTGTATAGTGCAATCCACATTAAAAGGGGAAGATGAACCTCTCACCCAATAGGGGAAATCTGAGCTCTGCTAAACTGGCAGCTCAGTTTGTGTTTTGCCAAGTACTGGACTTCCAGATTTGGGTGTCTGGGCCAGGTCTTGCTGAAGGCTTGTGAGAGAGCCAGCAATCAACTGTAGAAAAGTCTCTGTGGTTCAGATCGTTGCCAAGGTTTCCCTGGAGAGTGAAAATGTGACAGAAAAAGTCTGGACAAGGCCTAGCTCTCTGGATACTCCAAAAGGAAAATGATGGATAGGGTATGAGACAAGAGTGTCCAGGTGATAAATAATGTTAAATATGGATCAGATGAGAAGTCTGGCTTTTAAAAAAATATATTCCTGGAACATTGTGACCTTAACTGCTATTTATACACCCGTTTGTCATACAGCCCATGGAAACCTGGTTCCTGCAAGTTCAGGAAACAAAAACAGTGCAGGAATCCAGTGGAATAATTGGGCTGCTGAAGCTCAGAGAACAAAACTAACACTGAGATCATTTGTGGAGGTTAGTTAGTAGCCGGAAGTCATTGTGATTTGAAAATTGAACAGCAGAAGGAAACTACCATTAGCCATTGTTGTACAGTAGTTTTAAAGACTACTTTCCCCAAACATTTGCAAGCCTCTTGAAGGTTCTGTTTCAAGTGTTCTGTTTTAATTACCATGACGGGTCCTTTCACACTTCACAGTTATAGTGCTATGATTCTTCTGTAATTGCCATATAAACACCCTGTAACGTAGTTTGTTTGAGACATTACAGTTATCTGGCTGAGAATTCTAAGTCCATTTCCCTAAACTAAAGGGAGCCCTAATGGCATGGTGGTTAAATGCCTATACTGCAGCCATTCACAGCCACAAGGTTGTAAATTCAATCCCAGGGTTCCAGGGTCAACTCAGCCTGCCATCCTTCCGAAGTCACTAAAATGAGTACCCAGCTTGTTGGGGGCAATTAGCTTACTGAAGCATACTGAAGCAGGAGAATTTATAGTTTTCCTAATGTGCTTCAAATTCTCTGGGGTATATGGGTGCAGTTCTGTAACAGCTCTAGTTTCCTATTACAAAATGGCTTTACCAAGGTTTTGCTATTACATCCAGTCAGCGGTTTAAGGACAGATGAAGAAAGATCCTAAAAGTAAATAGCTTAAATCCTATCCTTTTGAAATGTTGCAGAAAAATTTTCTGGAGCTACAGCAATGCTGTAAAGTCACAAATATCTCACCTAGCCACAGAGAAAGGTATCAAAAAGAACACTTTCAGTGATCTAGCACCAACTTTTCTGCATCTATTTCTCTTACATTTGGGAGATGTGACTACATCTGCAAATTTCATCCAATTTTGGAAAAGATGGTGCCCCACTCCCCATTTTAATTTCCTCCTTTGAAAATGGGAGTGATAGCCATGGCATTGTAGCATTTATTTGTATTGTATTGTATTGCATTTATACCCCATTTTTCTCTCAAATGGGACACAAAGAAGCACTCAGATGAATTAAAACAAAGCACATGCATTAAAAATTAGTAAAAAAAGTTAACAATCAGTTAAAACATCATATTAAAACATCACTACTTTAAAACATTATGAAATCATTTTAAAAAATCATGACAAGAACAATAAACAATGCAGTGATACTGCATCCCATGCATCCCATGAAAGACCTTTCTACATTACCACTTAGGGGTGAAAAAAATTATCCAGTGATGTGACTTGATCCCATGCCATGTGGTCAGGCCATTCATATATTTGGTCGACCTTGGCAGTGGACTGTGTGGGCAGCTTGGTTTTGACCTGCTTATGGAAAAAGCAGGATTGAGCCACTTTTTCATTCCTGTCTGCTCCAACCCTTAGTCACCAAGAGACTGTGCAAATAAAAAAGCCTTTACCTGCTGGCAGAAGAGTGGGAAGGGAGTTATCCATGGCAGACCTCCATAACCTGGGAGCAGCCACTCAGAAGTATCTCTCCTCTGTTGTCGTCAGATATGCATGTGAAAAGGATGGGAATGAGAGCAAGCCCTCCCTTGAGAATCTAAAAACTCAGATTGGCCCATGTGAGAAGCTATGATCTTTCAGATCACCTGGACCTAAACTGTATGGGGCTTTATAGGTGATGACCAGCACGTTCCATTGCACCTGGAAGCCAGTGAAGTTGTTTCAACATGTCCTGTAACTAGCACTTAGAACAAAGGAATGTAACTGTAGTTCTGATCCAAGATGAAGCATGAAGTTAGTCTGAAACCTTGACCTGATGCAACCCTCTAAACTAAGCCATCAAGACAGGTTCTGAGGAAGATTGTTTTTCCATCTGTGACTACTCCTCGCATAGCGTAGACAAATCTCAGCAAAAGGTTACAATCTGAACTGCAAGTCAGGGAAAGCCATGGAGGTGGTGGTAAACTGGGGAAGAACATGCTTTCAGATTCAGTGCTTTGTCTAAGTTACAGTTGGGCATGGAGATGAAAGTATTATGCCAAAAGTTTAATAAAAGAGGCTAATTTTAATAATATGACAAAAATGAGAGTTGATATTTAACACAAGCAAAAGATGAAAGGTAGGGATCAGGTCATGGTCCACCGTGAATAGCTTTTGGTCCAACCTTTAAGTAGAATGTACACACTCCAGTTGTCCTGATGTGGCTGGGCCAGTCCCAATTAATCCTCCACTCTCCCAATTTCTCAGCTGCTTTTGAAATGTCCCAGTTTCTCTGTCCTTTTTCCACATTTCCCCTTTGTTCTCAGCTTACTTCAACTGTGGCAAACTGAGTTCAAAGTGCAATAGTAATTAATACTCAGTTAATTCAGTAGAGGGGAGAGGAGAGAGGTGGGATTATGCTATTCCCAGTAGGCTCACACAAAAGCAAACTGCTGAATCGGCTACTAACCTGTGTGTTCCCCCTCATTAATAAATGTTGTCACTTTGACCACAGTATAATGTTGTCTGGCCACATGTGCCCCTGTTTTTATTTGTGAAATGTTGACGAGTGAGGCAGTCATTCAGGCAACAGATACAGGATGATGGCAGCAAGTTGCTGAAAAATACAGCTCTGTGCCAGTCACCCTGTCTTACCTCCCCTAAGCAATCCTTCTGCCTTCAAATGTGGCGGGAATGCTTTCCCACTGCCAATATAGTTGGCTTCTGTATATATGCTGGGGAAGAGGTTGATATCTTGTGGAACTTTCAAGCAACAAAATGCCTTTTGTTGACCCTGGCTACCCACATGAAGCTCAGGATGATATTGCAATGTCTCTTTGGTGGAAGAGGTATCAAATATTTCAAATCTGCAAGAACAACTCAACTTAAAGCAATAAAGGGAAAACAGGTATTGCCATAAATGCATTGATTCTTACATAAACAACAACTATATTGCAATTAGAGGTACCTTGTTTCAATAATTATATGATTCACTGACAAGGAAGGAATATGCTTAATCTCATATGTATCCTTTCTTATGTGAACAGTAGGAAAACATCAACGTTCCTTGTTTCAGTACTACGGCAACTGGGTTACTGTTTCTGTGGAAATGTGCCAGAGCAGGATTGTTTTTAGAGAGTGAACACAGTGAAATGTAGCACCTGTCTTGTCTCTTCGTTTGCACTTCTTTAACACACAGCCTCTGTTTCTCAGTTATTCATTGCAGAAGAGCTGGATTGCCACCTGCTGGTTGAACACATTCTTTCTTGACCCATTTCAGGCATTGCCACACGAGCCCTGTTCTTGCTACAACTGCATTACTTAATGAAAATGGAAATATACTGGTTTGAGATTAAGGCACATTTCTGTAATAATGTGACTAACATTTTCTTCTGCCATAGCAATCTCTTCCTCAAGCCCCCCTCCCTTAACTCTGCTTCTCTGCCCGGGGCCCTTCCCAGCATGCCTTTTGGGATTTTTTAATTTTAATTTTAATGCAATTTCAGGGTTACGCTAATATTATTTAATTTTTAAAAGAGGGGACAAAAATAAATAAAAATAAATAATAAATTAAAAAAATAAAGGAAATCTGCCAGTTTGGGAAGGACATTTGACATTTTTTGCATACAGGTTGAACAAGTACAGTGATAACATGCAGCCTTGCCAGCTGAGAACCATTCTGTTTCTCCATATTTCTTCTAACAGTAGCTTCTTGTCTTATGTACAGATTTCTCATCAGGACTATCAAATGTAGTGGCACTCCCATGTCTTTAAGAGTGCATTGTTTTCTTTTGGAATTCCTTGGTGCACTCCATTAGGCATTGTATGTTTGCAATGTGGTGCCTGGTGCCTCTGCCTTTCCTGAACCTCTCTTGCACATCTGGGATTTCTCTCTCCATATATGGTTAGAGTCTATGTTGCAGAATTTTAAGCATAATTTTGCTTGCATGGGAAATTAATGTTCTGGTCCTATAGCTGCTGCAGTCTTCAGTGTCTCCTTTTTTATGAATGGGGATGTATGTTGAATGTTTCCAATCTGTTGGCCACCATTTTGTTTTCCAAATTTGTTGGCATAATTTAGTTAACACTGTGGTTGATACTGTCTGTATGGGTTGTAGCAGTTCAATTGAAATATAATCTGTTACTGGTGATTTATTCTTCCCAATTTCTTTTATGGCAGCTTCCACCTCACTTTACTTGAATTTGAGGTTCATCTTCATATGCTTCTTCATTCCATATGTCATTCATTTTTTTCATCTCGTTTATATATAAAATAAAATGTTTGGATCCCTCCTCCTTCTGTTCTTTTTAATGTTAAAATGTTCTTCCTTAGAATATGGAATCATAGAGTTGGAAGAGACCACAAGGGCCATCCAGTCCAACCCCCTGCCATGCAGGATCAGAGAATCAAAGCACCCCACTACAGATGACGATCCAGCCTCTGTTTGAAAACTTCCAAAGAAGGAGACTCTACCACACTCCAAGGGAGTGTGTTCCACTGTCCAACAGATCTTACTGTCAGGAAGTTCTTTCTAATGTTGAGGTGGAATCTCCGTTCATGTAGTCTGCATCCATAGCTCCATGTCGTAGTCTCTGGAGCAGCAAAAACAAGCTTACTTGTTTGACCTCCTTTCAAATATTTAAACAGGGCTATCATATCATGTTAGGTTGCCCGTAATCAGCTTAATCAAAAGTATTTTAGTTATTCCTGTTCATTTATACCAGCCAAATCAATCTGGCTCAAGCAATCACAAAAACACTATAGAAGATGGTACAAAAATTCTCATAAGCTGTCAAGAAGGAAGGATCCCATATGTCTCCCTCAGTGGAAAAATTTCATGTATGAACTTTGGCCAAGACCTTCAATTCTTTTCCTGGAAACCTTTGTGTAAGGAGAAACAGTCGCAAGCAAAGTGAAAGCAAACACCCTTGATTTCCATGATCTTTATTTCCAAAATGGGGGTGCCATTAGGAGGATAACCACTGAAGATCCTCACATTTTGTCTACCCAACCACCAACATGTTGCCCATAATAAAACTCTTTAGTTGGATGGGCTCTTTAAGATGTATCTATCATGTCTTTTCTTAATAGAGCACTATCATTAAAGCAGGTCTACTGTAAATCAAATCTTGACTGAAGGCTTTCAGATGTGTATTTACAGAACACCTTCCAAGTAGAAGAAACCAAATGTAATTCAATGTCCTGTACCAAGAAAAAGGTAATTCATTTATCCTCCCTCTGATGGTGACAAATGGATAAACATGGTGCTTTTGCTTTTGTTCTCGTTCTTATGTTTTGGTAACATTAATTTGGCACTTTGAACTCATCATTAACATTATTTATTACTTGTGCCATGTCTATAACTATACTAGGAACTATCTTAAAATTAAAGAGATATTACCTGACCTACAGACTTAAAATCTAATAAATTTACAATCTAATAAAACAGAAAATCTAATAACACAAGGCAAAGAAAGTAAGGGGTGGAGAAGAAAATTAATCCCAGAGGCTTGGAAACACCTAGAACAGAATCCTAAAAATAAATAAATATGAAGTACAAACAATCTAAATAGCTTGCCTAGAGACCTATAGGAAGTCTATGGCAGAGCTTGGATGGCAGCAACAGTAATACTGGCCCTTCAGAAATGGCATTGGGAATCAGGTATACTGTACATTGGTGAAAAGGCACCAGCCTTTTGTGTAGACTAGAGTCAATGGAAGACTGCATCCAAAAGTATCTGTGCTATATGGGAAACCTGCTTCCAGTGTTTTTCTTCCTATCCTGTTCTGTTCTTTGGCAGTAGCATGAAAACATATCTACTGAACAGGTTGTAATATCATGTACTGGAGGACCAGTAGCCCTATCAGTATCAGTGAGGTGGGAAATTTGCTCCAGATTTTAAAGGAGGTATCCAAGGTATTGAACTCTACCTCTCTTAATTATTTCAACACTATTGATACCACTCTTAAAATTCAGTCTAAAGACATAAATATATGAGCTCTGTTCTCGCAGCAATCGTGTCAGTTTAAATAAAATGGACCCATACCAAGTTAAGAGCAACCAATATCACACATTTTCACAATCATTCAGCTGAGGCTGTTGCTACCATCATGCTCTCTTCCTGACTCCCTCTTAACCCCATTTACAGGGGAAAGAGGAAGACAATGACATCACATGACTGCCAATATCACAACTGCCCTGGCAGTGACATTTTGTAACTAGAGATTAATGTAACTGGGAAATCATTGACAGGTTTTCCCTGACAATGATAAGGGATGGAGCTGCTATGGGTCAGGGGCACAGCAGCTATAGGTCAGAGGTGTCATCATGCACTGAGTATTGCCAAAGCCTCCTTTTTCCCATGTCTAATTATGGTTTAGAAGCCTCATGTAGTAATCTCCTAAAAATGGGAGAGCTGTGACAGCCTGACTGACTTCAGAGCAAGCAAGCCCATATTGAAATCAATGCCCTTACAGCAAAATTATGGAGACTGCCCTGTCCACCATTTGATCTTTCAGTAAAATGTAATTTCAGAACATAAGATGAGCCTTTCAGTATCATACCATGTGTCCATCTGTCCAAGTATTCTGGTCTTAACCTTGGTTAGCCAGGTCATTCTCTGAACCAATTTTAAGGAATTGAAAGAAGGAATTACATGGGGAAGATAAGATTCAAAGTTCAGTTGGCATTCTAATAAACTAAAGCAGTGGTACTCAGATGCTTTATCCTTGGGACTCTACTTTACATCTACATATGGACATCATGCCCCCTGAAACCTGACATAGTATGTGAATAAAAATACTTTATTTAGTGTGGATATTTCCATTCACACATTCACGTAGATTCATATGTTAACATTTTAAAGGAAATAACATTGTTCAAATTAGAGCAGTTCTATTTAAGTAAATTCAATATTTAACTCAACACATGTGTAAATTTTACACATAAAAATGTTTGGGAAGAGTTGGAGGAAAGGGGGAACTCTCCCAACCTTGAACAACTCTTGTGCCAAGTTTCTCACTCACGCTTGAGCAACATTTGTGCCCCCCATGGGGCTCCCTTCCCAGCATTTGAGAACCACTGAACTAAATCTTATTTAATAACAGAAACAAAAGATTAAAGTTAACACTTTTTTTTTAAAAAAAAGCAACTGTTTTGTTTCTGAAATATGAGTGATAAGGGAAGAGAGAGTATTAAAACTTGTCTTTTTACATTGATTTCTTAAATTGCAAGTGATACACATTTCCCACAAGCTCTTGAAAGGGCAATTGCCAATTTATTAAAAGACAGGTGATTAATCAACTAAAAATGTTAATCACTTAATTGTGTAGAAGTCAGCAGTCTGGACTACAGCAGGATGGCAATATTTCCCTATTATCAAAAGGGTCTCAGAGCGTTTAATTGTTTTCATTAAAAGTACAAGTCTTGTGTCGATTGCCATCAGTGGGAAAAAAGAGTCTGCAATGAGTGAACCTGTTGAGCTAGAAAGAAAAGTACCAGACCTCAATTCATTATCAATGCAGTGGGCTGAGTGCCAAATGTTACCCCCACCTAACAATTTCTCCCACTCTATTTCTTTTACTATAGAACATTGCTAGGCAGAAGGTAAGTCATCTAATTCAGCTAGTAGTATTCAGGATGCAAAGGGATCTTGTTGTACCTGAGACCAAGGCTGAATCTGCAGAAATAATGCAGTTTGACACTGCTTTAACTGCCATGGCTTTATGCTATGGAATTCTAGGATTTGTAGTTTTGTGAGATATTTAACCTTCTCTGCCAAATAGTTCCGGTGCCTCATAAAACTACAAAATCCATAGCAGTGAGCCATGATAGTTAAAGCGGTGTCAAACTGCATTATTTCTGCAGTGTAGATGCAGTTCGATTGCTTGTGAGCAAGGAATCAGCAAGTATTTCCGATTCCCAATTCTTTAACAATGCGAACAAGGAAATAATTCTCTGCAACTCAAAACAGATTGCAGAAAGGAAGAAAGCCTGGTGTTCCCAGGAGTGGATTCTTGCATGAACACACATGCCAACTGTCCCTAAGGATGGCAACCAGGACAGCAAAATATTATAATCCACTGACAGGATTGTTCAGTGACAGGATGCCAGACATGTCATTCCAATCTCTCTTCCAGTCTTTCAGAACTAATTAACAAAATATGTGTCCTTGTGGTAAAGCCCTTTGGGAGCTTTTGCAGAGACACTGGAGAGCAGACCATAGAGATTAGGGGAAATCTTAGTAATTCATTTCCTGAACAAGTTAGCTTCTTTATTTGCCAGTCCTTTAATTAAGAGACTTGAGGCCAACCATCAGATCTGCTGGGCATCCTGTCTGAACAACTGCAAAACAGCTGTCTTCATTGTTTCCTGGACAGTAACTCCATGGAGATTTGCTATGCTGGAGAGAGGCTTTTCAGAGAATATTGCATGCTTACAGACAACTTCTTCATCATTTGGCATATTGGAAGACTCCTGCCATGCCCGTTAACATAAACTACTTAATACTAGTTCTTGCATGTTTCATCTTCATTAAAACCAAGGGTAATGAAACCAAACAGGAGCTAACCAAAATGAAGGCTGAACACATGAGCCTTTTTTAGCCAAACAAAAGCTTATTTTTCTTTGATATATCCTAATATTTCTGAAACAATTTCTGAAGCAATCCAGTCTCGTGCCTTTTACTCAGAAATGAACAGGTATAATGAAGATTTATTCCTAGAGTGCATATGATTGCAGGTTGACTCTTGTCATTAGTACTTCCAACAATTTTGTTCAGCTGAAATCTGATATAAAATTCCCTAGATATGACTCCCATTAAGCTCAAAAGGATGCAAAGGGACAGTTTATTTCTGAGTGAACATGTACAGCATCATGTCATTGGCTTGCAACAGATACTATATTATCAGAGGTAAACAAGCATAGTTGCCCTCTTTTTACATGGAATGCTTGTGTATATGATTAAGGTTCTTCTATCATTGACAAATCTAATTTTTATGCTCTTAATGTGTAAACACCTACTAAAGAAATATCATTCTCTTTCTCACACATACACATAGGGATATTCAATAAGGACTCCTAGCATAGCTGTTTCTTTTGGAAAGGTCATGGCACGGATAGGATAGTATTCCCCAAAGTGCTAAGAAAAACGAGTGGCATAAAAGAACCATTGAACTCCACATCTGCTATAGTTTTCATGTATGCATTTTGTTATACATTCAAGTAGACAATGGCAGAGATATCTTGGGCAATCAACCCCCCCTTCCCCCCCTCCCCCCCATACACATACAAAAATACATGCAGCACTGAAACAGTGAATAGACATGTGTTTTAAGGCAGCACTGACAGAAGCACAACTGCAGAAGCCTACTTGGAGAGGGGTGAGTACATACCAGGCATTTGGGAATGCCCCGTTTGGATTACCTTCACCAAATGCTGCTGTGACATGGCCAAAATTACTCCTGCATGTGCTACAAAGACAACAAGAAATAATATATACTCACAGAGGCATGCAGATAATTCACAAAAAAGAAAATGCCTGGAAAGTCTGCTATCCTCAACACAAAAGCCATTACAAAAGCTCAGAAAAGTTACTTTTTTGGACTACAACTGTTAAGGCACAGCTCGGGGCACTGTATTTCTTTCTTCTTCTTTTTTTTAAATAAATCTTTATTAAATTTTAGGATATAATAAAAACAAACAATGAAATAATAAAGACAAATAACACATACAAATGTACAAACTATTCAATAGAATGCAAATTTTATAATAATAATGAAAATTATTCACATTTTCTAACCTATCATACCTTCCCTACTTTAAATACACATACTGGTATTAGTAATATAATAATAAGTGTTAATTTTCTTCTTCATCCTTTATTACCTTCTCCTTCTAACTGCCTTTCTTCCCTTCTTCCTTTCTTAGGGGCTGTGCAGACTGCCCTGAAGGGGCATCCTGTAGCCTCCTTCAGGTGTGCTGAATTGGGGCTGCGGCAACCACATGCCACAGCCCCAATCCGGCCTTTCCAAGGTACAAAAAAGAGCTGCAAAAAGCAGATCCTTTTTGCATCCTGGAAAGGGTGCAATAGCTATAGCACCACAGCTTGAAGGCACTCTTTTGGGGCTGCGTCGTGTGGATGTAGTGCCAGAGGAGCGCTGTGATTCCACGGGCCATGTGGCGCAGCTTGTGGTGTCATGATGCCCTGGGGGCAGAGCCGGGATATGTATCATGTGGACGCGACACCCAGATTCTGCCCCCAGGCCGGCCTTAATGGGTCTGGGCAGGCCCTTAGTTCCCTTACTAGTTTCCCTCTTCACGCTTTCTTTTTCTCTCTTCTCACTTCCTCCTCCTCCTCCTCCTCCTCCTTACCTTCCATCTACATACCATTTCTCTCCTTTCCCTTCGTATCCTCTCTTTATGGTTGGAGTCCTCTCTTTATGATTGGAGTCTATTTCTGATTAACTTTATCCAACTTCCCCCTGTTAAGGAAAAAGCAACATGGGATATACAGTGAATGAAATAAAACATGTATGTGAGAGTCAGGGTGACTCAGCAAAAGCAATTAGAAGCCACACAGGTGTAAGAGGTAATGTAATTAACAAGTCCTAAATGCCAAGGACAGAAATGCAAAGTGGATAATTGAACACACCTGAGGGTTGTTAAAGTGGTCAAGGTGAGATGATGAAATCATTAATTGTGGGATGAACCAAGAGAACCAATGAGAGTGGTTATACACGCCCACTGGGTGGAAACAGACAACAGTGGGTGGTATTTTGCAATGACTATAATAATGGCTATGAATCCCAATGTATTTTGTGGAGTTGTGTGGGTAGTAGTGGAGGAGTAGTGTTAGATAGTTTTGGAGCTGTATATAGTAGAATAAAGTAGATCTTTTATATAAGACTACTGAGTTGTCTGGTGTCTTGGTTGAAGATACAAGAACCAGCTGGATCCTGAAGAAGGGTGAAGACTTCTGTGGAAGCAAGAGTGAGAAGGCTTGGAGAATTTGTCAGGGTCTTCAGCCTATTCTCTGTAACTCTGCTGCTTTTGAGCAAAGCTTTAACCACTGGCCAAAACTGGTCAGCGCAGTGCGTAACAAGGTGGTGAGTTCGAGCCAGAGGTGAAGAGCTACAACTCCCATCCCTGGCAGCACCCCCCTTGTATTTTTGCTTAGTTAAACAAATACAAACACATAAACAATATTCACATTTTAAAGCAACATTTCTAAATCTTAGTTACTTCCTTCTTCTACAGATTTTATTGGTTTCAATTCTAACTTGAAGTCATCAGTTTCCTTTTTTTTGTAGCTACCAATATTGCATGTCGTGATTACATTCTATATTTCTTTCTCTACATTACTCTTTAATACTTGTCCTATTTTACTCTAATCCTTGTTAGTCTACCTACTCTTTAAATTCCTTCAATCAGCCAAGATCCCCCTTTTAGCATAGATATTCTGTTACACAATTCCAGTCTTTTTCAAACTTTCAAGGTTTCCTTCTTCTAATAATCTTATTAGTCTGTCCATTGCTACTCAAAATTTTCTAATCCATTCTTCATTCTGGAACTAATTCTTCTTTCCAACGTTAAGTAAATGTCATTCATGGTACAGTAATCAAACAGAACAACACTCTGCCATGTAGTGTTTATATTTCAGAATCTAGGGCACTATATTTCAAACAAATACCTTTTCAAGGTTTGTGTTGTTTTTCCTCAAATAGCTTTAATTATGAGGCAATACTTGCATGCCTATTAAAGACAAATAAATGTAAGGATTAAAAGAATAACCATCATATTTTCTCAGAAATAATGCATAGTGGTCTAGAAATAAACTCGCTTCTGAGAAGACCTTTGGAATGATTCTTTGAGGTTTTTCAAGCTATTAGATGCAAGATGAAACTAAAGCAAGGACAGTTATCAAATTGCTGCTTTTACATACTGCAGTAGGAACTGCTTACATATCTTTAAGAAATAGTCTCAATACGGAGCCTAAAAATAAGCAGATAAAATAGGCTGGCTACATCAATTAGGGGACTGTGCAAGTCTATCCTCAAGATCAGTTCTCTCTATTAAACCATGGCCATAATACTGTTGGACGGTTTATGAATACTATGAAACAAGAAACATAGTTAACACAATACACAATGAATTCTGGCCAAACTCCTCAATTATTATACTGGGAAGCAGATGCTGTGATCGCAGAGGTCTGTTTCCTGTCTCAAAAGCAGCTGACTTGTGTTTCCTACCCATCCACCCCCTTTCCATGAGTGATCCACATTTCACAGGCAGAAGTAGGATTCACGTGTTCGTTCAATTCCCCCTGGCACCTGAGATTGCTTTTGTAAAGAGGTAGCTGGGGATGTCAGTCAGCTGCTTCTTAAACAATAGACACCCATTGACTGTAGTGGCTGCTGCCTCAGATGAGGATGCAGAATGTTCACATACCTATTTTATTACTTACCTAGTTATTTCAAGGATTTATATCCCCCCTTCTTCTGGCAAGGGATTCAAGACACCATGGGTCCCCTAATCCAGGGACTGCATATTAATTGTGAATACCAAATAGTTATGAATGTTAAACTTTAGGTTATGTATTTGTCTCTGCCTACAGGATTCCAGCCTATCTCCTTAGTACAAAAATGGCCAAAATACATCCCTTCCCCAGGTTTTGTAGCCCTAACCCCAGGCAACAAGGGTGTGTCGGCTGCACAGAGTGACACCCAAGGGATGATCC
>NC_056523.1:76822468-76825835 GCF_019175285.1 Sceloporus undulatus | reverse complement strand
CACACTCTGGATTAGCAGTTGGACTGCTTTTATTGGCAGAGAGAGTACTGTGTGAATGTGGCTTCTCTGTCTGTCTGTCTGTCTGTCTCTCTTTTTTGCATAATATTACTTTGCTATGGGCTGGTCAGTTCATGAAAAAGGAAGCAATTCCATACCAAAGAGACCAGACTACTCACGCTGCCAAAGAAAGACTTCAATGGCCCTTCTGTCCCCTTCCCTGTAAACAGCATCAGACCCAAACCCTCCCCAGGATGAGACAGCAGCACCATGGATTCCAAGTATTTTTTTTCTTTAATTAATTAATTGGTGTCTATTCACTTTGAGGATATAGTCAGGGTCAGGAGACTTTCATGTTATGAACTTTATTGCATTGGCCCTGGAACGGGCTTGTAGTGTCCCAGAACGGAACGTTCTGGGGATGGGAGGCAGCAGGGAACGCATTTTACTGCACAGCGAGAACACTGCCGCCACTGCCGAGCATCTCAATCCTGTTCCGGATGTGTTCCAAAGGGGGCGATTTCCAGAAACACTTCTCAAGTGTTCCCGAAAATCGCCCCATCTGGGACGCATCTGGAATGGGATGCTCAGAGGCGGTGGCAGCGTTCTCGCTGTGCAATAAAATGCGTTCCCTGCCGCCTCCCATCCCCAAAACGTTCTGTTTTGGGGAGCTACAGGCCTGTTCCGGGGCCAATGCAATAAAGTTCTGTGTTTCTTAGGCTTCTTAGGCTCCATGCAATTATAGCACTATGATTTCACTTTAGCTGCCATGGTTCCATTCTATGGAACCCTGGGACTTGTAGTTTAGGAAATCATAGAATTGGAAGAGACCACAGGGGCCATCCAGTCCAACCCCTTGCCTCTGTTTAAAAACCTCCAAAGAAGGAGACTCCACCCCACTCCGAGGCAGCATATTCCACTGTTGAACAGCCGTTAATGTCAGGAAGTTCCTCCTAATGTTGAGATGGAATCTCTTTACCTATAGTTTGAATCAAATGCTCCTTGACCTGGTCTCTGGAGCTGTGGAAAACAAGCCTTCTCGATTTTCAATATGACATCCCTTCAGATATTTAAACATAGAATCATAGAATCATAGAATCATAGAGTTGGAAGAGGCCACTAGGGCCATCCAATCCAACCCCCTGCCATGCAGGAAATCCAAATCAAAGCATCCCTGACAGATGGCCATCCAGCCTCTGTTTAAAGACCTCCGAGGAAGGAGACTCTATCACCCTCCAAGGGAGTGCGTTCCACTGTCGAACAGCCCTTACTGTCAGGAAGTTCCTTCTAATGTTGAGGTGGAATCTCTTTTCCTGTAGCTTGCATCCATTGTTCCGGGTTCTGTTCTCTGGAGCAGCAGAAAATGAGCTTGCTCCCTCATCAACATGATATCCCTTCAAATATTTAAACAGGGCTATCATATCACCTCTTAGCCTTCTCTTCTCCAGGCTAAACATCCCCAGCTCCCTGAGTCGTTCCTCATAGGGCATGGTTTCCAGATCTTTCACCATTTTAGTCGCCCTCCTTTGGACACGCTCCAGTTTCTCAACATCCTTTTTAAATTGTGGTGCCCAGAACTGGACACAGTATTCCAGGTGGGGCCTGACCAAAGCAGAATACAGTGGCACTATTACTTCTCTTGATCTAGGCACTATACTTTTATTGATGCAGGCTAAAATGGCATTGACCTTTTTAGCTGCCGCATCGCACTGGTCACTCATGTTCAACTTGTGGTCCACTTGGACTCCCAGATCCCTTTCACATATAGTTTCATTCAGCCAGCTGTCCCCCATCCTATATCTGTGCATTTTATTTTTTTGCCCTAAGTGCAATAGCTTACATTTCTCCGTGTTGAATTTCATTTTGTTAGCTTTGGCCCAGCTTTCTAGTCTATTCAGGTCATTTTGAATTTTGATCCTGTCCTCTGGGGTATTAGCTAATCCTCCTAATTTGGTGTCATCTGCAAATTTGATAAGTATGCTCCCAATTCTGTCTTCCAGGTCATTGATAAAGGTGTTGAATAGCACTGGCCCCAGGACAGAGCTCTGTTGGATCCCACTGGTCACTTCTCACCAGGATAAAGAGGAGCCATTGTTGAGCACCCTTTGGGTTCGGCCGGTCAACCAATTACAAATCCATGTAACAGTTACCTTGTCTAGCCCACCTTTTACAAGCTTGTTTGCAAGAATGTCATGGGAAACTTTGTCAAAGGTGAAATCAAGATACACAACATCCACAGCATTCCCTTCATCCATGTCCCCTCTTAATCTTCTTTTCATCAAGCTAAACATCCCAAGCTCCATAAGTAACTCCTCATAAGGCATGGTTTCCAGACCCTTCACCATTTTGTTCCTCCTCCTCTGGACACGTTCCAGGTTGTCAACATCCTTCTTGAATTGAGGTGTCCAGGGCTGGGTACAATATTCCATATGAGGCCTCGTTTATACAGAATATAGTGGTACTATCACAGCTCAGAATGTGAAACTCTCAGCTGGAGAGGTCCAGTTCCTCACCAAACTGTAAGTCCTTGGACTGTAGTGCTATAATTGTGTACTGTGAAAGGGCCCTTAGGCATCAGAGTCAAAAGACTAACCCACTCAGGGAAACTTATCACAATTTTCTCCTTTCCACACCCCGTTGTTACACCACAAGTTTCAGATGTTGCTGTCTGAGGTTAGCCACAAGCCACTTTTGACAAAACAAGGGCTATTCCCACCAGCCTCAGCTGGAATCATTGACCAGAATCCTACTGGACAGTTACAAATGCATAACTACTATAGTTACAGAGCTATACAGTGAATTCTGGCCCATCATATCCCCAAGCCCCACTTATAGTGGAAGGAGCCACTGCAGTTGTCAGGGGTCCCTTCCCCTTGGGAAGCAGCTGACTCCCATTGCAATTCCCCCTAGTTCTGGAGATCACTGTCATGATGGGAGGGTGAGGGACTGTCAGTCAACATCTTCCTGAGCAGCAGAGGAACAGGCCCTGGTTGATCAGGGCAGCTGCTTCCTGGTAAGTGGGGATTGAGCACTTTCACAATCTCTACATTTCCCTTAAACTAGAGGCTATGAAAGGATCATGGATACCACACAGTTACAAATGCATAATTCCAGGTTATGCACCTGCAATTCCCCAACAGGGTTTTAGCTGTTATCTTTTGGAGGAGAAGACTAGGTGGAAAGGATCTTATCACAGCCTTCCATATGAGGGTGAGGGTTGGGGTGGGAGAGAGTCTACAGCAAAGGGATGTTTTCTTCTTCCATAAAAGCTGGGAGAGAAACTGTGAGGATTAGTACTAATTTCCAGGATAACCTTTTCTCATTCCATTTACTTTGAAATTCAAGGAAGAGAGCTTTTCAGTGCTCCTTC
>NC_056523.1:76750827-76819468 GCF_019175285.1 Sceloporus undulatus | reverse complement strand
CAAGCAACAGCTAATGAAACTCCCTGTTCTGTTGTTGTGCCTTCAAGCTGATTCCAACTTATGGTGACCCTATCATGGGGTTTTCTTTTCAAGATTTGTTCAGAGTGGGGTTGGCTTTGCCTTTCTCTGAGGCTGAGAAAGTGTGACTTGCCCAAGGTCACCCAGTGGGTTTCCACAATTGAGCAGGGAATCAGACCTTGGTCTCCAAAGTTGCAATCCAACACTCAAATCGCTACACCAACTATTAAAGGTACAGGAGTCCCCTCCAGTTTCCAGTCTAGCAGCCCTAAATTCAAGCAGCTTCCTATTACTTCAGCTGGGAATTTGGTAGTGGTGGGGAAACAGGCAAAACTACTCATAGATTATTGTGTCACTACTGAATATGTGTTTATTTTACTGTGAGAGCATACAGCATCATCTGCATACTTTCCTCTAAAAAACCAAAATGCTTTATACATAGGAAAAATTTGTAATGCTTAAGGTGGCTCTTTGACTTTGTAGAATAAGGACAAAAGACAAGTGAGGATTTCTGGTGAATCATGAAAATAAAAAACCCACAGAAGGCCCCATCAGCCTCCTGGGAGCAGAATTAAGCCAAAGCGTCCTTCCAAAATACCTGGGAACCTTTCCATTTCCCTGCCCACTTTCAGCACATTCTCTGTCATATGGTATAAGGCCCAGGCCTGCCAGTGTTTCCCCACTGGGCTGTCTCTAGTCACATTCCAGTCCTGTGCCTCATGGCCATTTTCCTCTGAATTTGCAAACCAGATGGACAAACTAGGTCCAAAAATGGTTTATTGAAATACAGGGACAGCATCATTCTTACTTAAAGGCAAAACCTTGTTAATTTTCAGTAAACAAGTAATCCGTCCCTCTATAGGCTGTCACTTTATCCAGAGTTTGGGGGGCAGGTTTGAAAATTAATTCATTGTTGCTAAGCCTAGGGAATGCAATATAACTGTCACTCACACTAATTGCTAAAAATGTATCATTCACTTGTTGTTTGCTGTCAAGTCGTTTCTGACTAATGGTGACCCACAGAATTTTCTTGGCAAACTATTTAGAGGGAGCTTGCTTTTGCCTTCCTCTGAAGCTGTAAGAGCATGACTTGTCCATGATCACCCAGTGGGTTTCCATGGATAAATGTGCATTCGAACCCTGGTCTCCAGAGTCACAGTCTAATGCTCAAACCTCTAAACCATGCTGTCTGTCTGATAATTCACTTAACTAATATTAATTACTACTTAAGTAATAGTTTTCAGAACTGACCATGGGATTACAGGGAATGGCATGAAGGATGTCACTGCTGATCTCTAAGGACACATTTTGTTGTTATCTGCTTCAAAAGGGATCTTTCTTGTTTATTTTTACATTGCCCTCTCTTAACTCAGATTTTCCCCACTAGATAGACTACAAAGACCACAATATAATACTTTCCTGGGAACAGTGGGAAACCATCAGCTTGGGAAAACCTTCCTAAAATTAGGATAGCATCTAATAACCTGTATAGCTAATGTCCCCCCCCCCCAGTTGAATCTCTCTTCTATTCTTTCTAACCCCACACAAACCTACCAAAAAGGACACTGTTCAGTTGGCTTTCCAATGCCTTCTTTGTAAAGGTTACTATGGAGCGTTATTACAGGTCAGTAAGGAATGATGTGTTCATTTCAGCTAGCAGACCCTCATACACTGTAAATCCTGCAATAGGAGATTGTCAACAAATATCCAACAGTGAATTACAGGTGGAGAATTCCACTTTTTGGAAGAACTGAATCATTGAATCCTCCCTGCTTTCCCATTCCCAATCAAGGAGCATATGTGCAAAAATCAGTGGTAAAGGAAATATTTTGTATGCAGAGCCAAGAACCTCATGTTGAGTCCATAGTATCTCTGATTAATAAAGTATTGAGTATTTAACAAGCCCCTATTCTGTTCTGTTCTAAATATTCTGGGCAGGATGGGAGGGTATGGATTTAACTACCTGTATCCTTTGGCTCTAAAGATTACCAAATCCCTTAAAAGCGTGACACACTGAAAAAGGAGGTATGTGAGAACCAGAATGGGAGGAATGGGGAGGAGAAACAAAGAGAGAGAGAAGACAAGGGGGTTGAAAATGGAGGGAGGATGAAACTTTCACTTAATTGCCCAACACTGTCTGAGTAAAACACAGTAAAAAGTACAAAGGGGGTCAATACAGTGTTACCTCAAGGTCTAGCCCTCTGCACCCCTCCTCCATATCAATATCCAATTGATATCAATGAGATGTTTAAAGCAGATGGCCGCAAGGGCCCCTCAGTGTGGGAAATTGCCTTGCCATATTAGGAAATCTAGTAAAATCAGCAAGAGCTTGTAGACAAAATAGATAAATCCAGGTTAGAATTTGCATAATCCCTGCACTGATAGGAGTGATGGCAGGCAATAGACTTGGTGTTTACATGTGAATAGAAATCCAAGTATACTCCCCTCCAATAGCAATATTCCTTTGTCCAAGGACATTTGCACTCACAATCCAGCCATTTTCAGCTTCCTTTCTCATTCTTCCCTTCTGGAAATCCTTCCACTTCCTGAAAGCTGCCCCAGGATGTGTTTTGTCCAATAAAAATATTTGAATAGGGCAGTCTTGTTTGAGGTCAGACAGACACTCTGTCCATATCTCACCTGACTCCTCAGCATAAGCTGCCCATGCCATGATCCTAAGGCAGCTGCTGAGACATTTTCCCTCTCACTGTGTCCCCCCCCCCCCCAATTGAAACTACATGTCTGGAATCGGTATAGTATTACCCTCTGCAAATCTTTTAAGTAACTATCTTTATTTAGTTAATTCTTGAATGTGTGCATGCGTGGGTGTCTAATGTAAATGGTGATTTCCTTTAATTATAAATAAAATTATGTTGAACCTGCACTGTGGAGTCCTGTTTCTTGGAACAGGCTTGATCCCTGCTTTAGTTGCCTGAGCCCTCTTGGCTGTTGTCATCTGAGCTAATATAATTCCCCTGTTTGAATATTAAGTGTGGATGCCCTTTCCAGACTCTTGCATTTTGGGTAAGAATAGTTTACTCCAAATAATAATATGCATTTGATTATATATCATATAATGATACACTATAGAAGCCAGAATAAAATCAATAAGGGAAGTGAACTCAAGAGAGTCACAATGCATCTCCAACAACTTCCATACAAGACAAAAACGGGAGTGGTACCAGCCTTCAGCCTCTGATATTCTGAAAGGACTATAGCTACTTGGTTGCTTCCTACTAGCCAACAAATAATTTCTCCCACCTCCTCCTTGAATTTCATTTCTGCATTCCAGGTCAAGAATTGCTTTTTCCTTTCTCCACTTGGGTAATTCTTTAGTTTTTTCACTGCTCTTCTGTTTCTGGCCACATGATGCAATTTTTCCAATCCTAATCCTTCTTTTCCTGAGGCCTTTCTGTCTCACTGAATCTGGCAGAATGAAATCCACCCTACCTCTAACAAATTACAATGAATTTAAACAATTAATCAGTGCACTGGATTCACTTCAGTATTAATCAGGAAATCTATGGGTCTGAGCCACATGAAGGGGGGGCAAACTAACAAATTAATAATTTTAACAGTTGGTACAAGATCTGATTTTGTCGATGTATTCTTTTATTTAATGCCTGTGGCTCTGGGTTTTTCTTTCTTTCTGGATTACAGCTTGTTTTACAAACTAGTTTTGACTGCAAGTATTACATAATGGAGTAGATTTTTGATTTTATATTCATGTGGTGTTTCTTTGGTGGTCTCGAGAGGTTCAAGCAATGGGGAAAATATCAGATTTCTTGTTGATGTTGGCACTTTTAAAGAAAAGAATCACAGAAATAGGACTGCAATCAAGTATCAGGGCATGGCAAGAGGAGATAAGATTAACAGGAGCAGTGCCACTAAAGAAGATGGAATAGGGAACTGGAAATGCAGTAATGAAAACAAGAGGAAGGAACATGGTTTGTTTTATCCAGTTAGACAGGAAGGGAAGTCCTAAACTCTTTCAAATAACTCAGCAGTATCAGTGCCACTCCCAGGCCACCCATCAATCTTCCAGGCCATCAGTCAAGCTGTAAGGCCTGTAGGCATTTGAAAGAGAGTTCCTACTCATTGTGTTCCAGGCTGAAAGATGTTCCCACAATGACACTCATTGTGTGAGGGATGCTGAGATTCCAACAAACCAGTTCAAGTGGGATGCAGGGGTTAGGGTGTTTTTCCCCCCTTTGGACCACAGCCATTTCATGAAACAAAAGAGGCATAGTCCTTTGAGAGGACTACCAAACTAATCTTTGAGCAGTACTTAGGAGAGTAAGGATCAGGATCAACAGAACTTAGCTATCAAGGGATGTTTCCCGCATGTCAGCTCACAAGAAATCCAGTCCTGAGATAAGGAAACCCACGATCCCAAATGAAAATGCATTTTAGTCAAGTAAAGGCATTCATCTGAAAAGATTTCAGGCACTAGTCACAGTGCCAGTCAGTTCACACGGTATGGGACTGATAGCTGCTCAGGCCACTCACGCTGATTCCATTACATAATATTAAAATAAGGGGTAGTCAACTATGGTCCTCCAGATGTTTTTGGCCTACAGCTCACAAAGCCCCTCACCTCTGTCCATACTGACTGATGCTGGTGGGAGTTGTAGGCAAAAATGGAGTCTAGGCACTAGCAGGTGAGAGAAGAAGTATAGGCATTTCATGATGACAAGGGTCTTAGGCTGCGGAATTAATATGGTTTGACCCCAGTTTAACTGCTATGGCTTAATGCTATGGAATTCTGGGATTTGTAGTTTTGTGAGCTATTTAGTCTTCTCTGTCAGAGAACTCTGGTGCCACAACAATCTACATATCCCAGGATTCCATTGAATAGTGCCATGACAATTAATGTGGGGTCAAACTGCATTAATTCCACAGTGCAGATTCAGCTCTAGTCATAGAGTCATATAATCATAGTTGGAAGGTACCTCATGGGCCACCAAGCCCATACCCCATCTCAGTGTAGCATCTCCAGCCGGTAGCTGCCCAGCCTCTTTTTGTAGACCTCCAGAGAAGGAGACCCCACTATCTCTCTGAGCAATTGCTTCCATTGTCTCTTATTGTCAAGAAATTCCTTCTAATGTTCATTCAAAATCTGCTTTCCTGTAACTTCAATAGAAAAATACCTGCTTTCTTCCACTTAGAAGTAATTTACAAATTTATCAGAAAGCATGCAGTATGTAGGCTATACTGCTTTAGATCAAAGGTTGGAGCGTGACCTATTTAAATCTTCCAGTCTCAAAAAAAGGAATCCCTCCCCAAGGAAAACTAGTATATCAAGGGAAAGGATTCCAGATGAGTCCTGGTGTGTTTGTTTACTTGGGAATGATTCAAACATATAATTTCTTGACTTTCTTGAGTTGTAAAGGTAAGATCTTGGACTGTTGCTTCTAAAACAGGACAGATTCCCATTCAGCTGTATAACAGGAATCATGAGCTATGAAACTGTGCTGTGAATGACACAGGGCTGAATTCTGAGTTCTTGATATAATGTCAGAGAGAGCTTATGCAAGATTAAACAGCATCCCCAATTGTTTAAATAGTATTCCACCCACAGTGTCTCTTGCAGGCATTTTTCTTTATTCATGTAACTCTGTTCAAGTATATATGCAGAACTACCTTTTCTGCCGTTGATCCACAAAGATATGGATATTCATCTGAGTTCCTGAGTTTTTTTTGTTTAGGAAATTATTGGTCTCTTGCCTGTAATCCATCAATATGTTGATGCATAATTGCTATACCAGCAATGCTGACTGTGATAGTTTCAGTACCTCCAAAGCACTGGACTGTTCCATTATTATTATTATTATTATTATTACTACAGTCGGCCCTCTCCTTATGTGGGGGATCCGTCCCGAATCCCACCGCGTAAGGCGAATTCTGCCTATGCTCAAGCCCCATTGAGTGTGTACACTCAAGACCGCGTATGGTGCAGGCTCGCTGTATTATTTAACTATACTAATCAACACTACGAAATACAAAATGATTTTACAAATATTATGTTGTTAGTTTTAGATACATAATTAAACACCAAATTCCATTTATTGCAAATCACTGTTTTGAGGTCAAGAAAAAAAATTAATCATCCTGATATCTGTCATTCAAAAATGCAATTTTAACAAATGGATTCTTGATTATATTCCCTTCTTTCACATTATAGCTACATCTCCACTCAGGAGAATCATTCCTATATAGGCATAGTACCATTAAGCAATATGAATTTCAGTAGGAGTCAGCAAATTCTTGTGTGCTTCCAAGTTCACATTCTTTATGTATTATCCAGATAGTGACACAACAAAGAGATCTACAGAAAATAATTATATATGTTAACAACAAATTACAATATTTCTTAAATTTTTTGTGAAGAAACAATCTGTGTATATACCCACTTGTCTAGTTTTAAATAAAATCTTCTGACCACAATCTACTGTTTCTTCTTGCATTGTAGAGTTGGCTGCAAAATCTTTTAAAATTTGTTATTAATTAAAATGATTTGTACAATTTGGAAGAATAGAATACTTGCATCAAAAGTCTCATGACATGCCCCAAACACTTGCGTTTGTTTGTGTTGGTTTGTTTAATTGTTAGCAGGGGAAAGGGGGGGGGGGACAGAACAGTTGACTCAAACAAAACATTTGTTTAAACAGAATGCTAATTGGCTGCACATTTTTGGATGCAATATAATTCAGTCTTCTTTGGGAGAACATGGATCCTAACACTCCTGATTCCACTATTACCACAGTCATGAACTTAGGCCCCGAACATACCTCCATGAAGCAGCCTGCCAGCGCCAATTCTAAAATTCTGGAGCATGTAGCAACCGCACACTCCAAAACCCTAGTTCATGCCAGCGGCAACATGACTGCACAGCCCTGCCCACATGGGGCGTGCATCCATGATGCAAGCGCAGTGCCACATCCACACGTCCGAGTGCTGCGCTTGTGTCATGAAAATGACACAGTGCGCCAACGGCACACTGATGACATCGTCCATGCACATCACAAAGAAAACTTTTTTCCGGGTCCTTTTTGGGGCACATGGTTTGTTTACTGTGGCGTCCCTCTGGAGAAAAACTGGGCGCCTCCAGCCCACCCTTTTGGAGCGGTCTGGAGAGCCCCTTAGAGACACATAATAGAGCAGGCTCTGGGAGACCTGGGCTGCATTCACACTCTAGAAATAATTCTGTTTGACACCACTTTAACTGCCATCGCTCAGTGCTATGGAATTGTGGAAACTGTAGTTTGCTGTGGCACCAGGGTGGAGTGGAGCTACAATTCCCACAGTTCCATAACATTGAGTCATGGTAGTGAAAGTGATGTCAAAGTGGATTATTTCTGGGCTGCGGATTCAGCCCGTCTGTTAGATAATAGCAGAACTATGTGTGACCTCATCTCTTTTTGCTCCCTTCTTGCTCTTTTGAGAAGAAGATGGGTTCTGTTTTTTCTGATTGTTGTGTTCTCATGGCCAGTTCCAAGGCTGCCTTTTCTTCATGAGGACTGTCTTAGAGCTGAGCAAAGAGCCAAATGTGGTCAAAGGCCCTCAGCATGATCTCAGATTTTACATCTCTTGCCCTGCTTGCAGTTTCATAATTAATCTTCCCCCACAAAGCCCCAGCCTTTGAAGAACCTCTCTGTGAGCTTGACTCATTCTCGACAGAGGGACAAAAGTCATTTATTGTTGTTGTTCTTCTTGCTGGCAGTAATAAAAAGTAATGGGAACTGGGAATGGAGCAGGAATCACATGCTAGTTTTTCAGTGCAGACGACGCAATGCTCCACTGATGCCAAAGGAAGCATTGTAGACCTTGGACTCTGCATCTACGGAGAGAGAGCACTGCAGACGCAACAAGTCACCTCGAGAGGTCAGGACAGAGATGATGCTGTCATTTCAAGCATATCCCGCTATAAGGTAGCAAAGAAAGGAGGAATAGCAGGACCCAGGGGCTTTGTTAGGTCAAAAGAGATCTGTCACTTGCAATGCTAGGTTTTCCTAAGTGAGGAATTTATCAGTGAGTGGTGGCTAGTATTTGTTTGTCTGTTGGCTCTGTCTTTGCTTGACTGCAGGAACCAAAATGTTATTTCATGAAACATGCTGTCAATCGAAATGCTATTTGGGGATCAGGGAGAAGATGGCAACCTGGCTTGCTTGGGCAAGCTTAGTGGCTTAAAGTTAGGACTTCAGCACTGAATTCATTAGTTGTTAGGGCAATTTATTTCAAAAATCCATAAAGCATTTTAGTTGCTGAGGGATCACAACCAGACCAAAGGGAGCTTCATGGCTGATTGTGGGTTTGAACTTGAATCTCCTTTTTTTAGTTCAATACCTTAATCACTATACCATGAAGGGATTTTTTAAAAAACCTAAATAATGTTACCAAATGGCAAACTGGACAATCTACTCAGCCAGGAAGGTCTGTGATTAGCCTGTTTCCCAACTCAATCTTATCCTCCCTTCCAACAAGAAATGCCCTGAACAAAAGGCCATTTTAAAACAACACAAGGCACAGAATGGACTACAAGCCTGAGGCAGCAACTCAAAGCATTAATGTCCAGGCACACAGCTCCTGGAAAACTGGTTGTCACAAAATGACTGGTAATTTCTGACTAGATATCTCTATGCTGAGTGAGAATGGCTCCTTACATGTACTATAGCATACAACTCCAATTGGCTCAATTTGTTAGGGACAGTCTGGTTAGTCTTCTGCCCTCTCACTTTTCCCCTGCATTTAAAATGTCCCAATTTCTCTCTCCTCCTGACACTTTCCCCCTTTTCCCTCAGCCTACATCAGTTACTGCTGAGTCCAAAGTGCAAAAATAGTATGCACTCCATTTACTCAGCTGGGAGAAATGACAGGAAGGGATTGAATCTTGTCCTTCTCAGGAGGCTCAGGCAAAAGCAAACTGCCTCAGCCCCTCCTAGCTTGTGTCTTTTTCCTCATTAATAACTTTTGTGATTTTGAACACACTCTGATGTTGCTTGGTTAGTTTTTGTCTGTGAAATGTTGTAGGGCATGCCATAGCAAGGTGCAACTGTTGTCCCTTGAAATGCTGGTTTGAGTTGAAGATCTGTGCTTTCAGATGAGTACAAAGATTAAGCAATTTTCTTCTCTCTCTCTCTCTCTCTCTCTCTCACACACACATACACATACACACACACACACACACACACACACACACACACACACTGATTTATCTGGAAGAGGAAAATTAGTCCATAGTAATTTGTCCTTTGATTGATATTTGTGAGTACACTTTGGATTATTTTGAAATGAAGGGTGCCTATCTTCTCTGAGGCTTTAGGGCACAGGAGCAGAGGAAATGGATAACACAATTTCTGAGGTTAAGGCAGGAGATCCAATTTCCATAAACTGTGGGCACATACGTCCACGACTACAGCAGGGGGTTGGGGAAGCTGAGTCAGAGAGATTTCTGCGTCAAGTGCCACTTGGTGAGTATGGGGAATGTCCATTGGAAAGAAAATGGATCATCTCAGGATTATCTTCCTTTACAAATCTCATTTTGCAGGCACAGTGGCTCTCCCCCCGCAGAACCAGGGACACCTGTGTTCTAATTTGTTTGGCACTCAGGAATGCTTTGCATCTCTCAAAATGTCCCCAGTGGGATCCAACCTGATCCCAGCAAGTGCAGCCCAAGGCACTTTTGGTGTATGATACTCTGCCTGGAATCACTTGTGTCTTCAAGACACCTGCTCACTTATGGCAGCCCATGAATTTTCATAGGGTTTTCTTAGGCAAGGAATACTCAGAGGTGGCTTTGCCAGTTCCTTCCTCTGAAATATAGCCTACAGTACCTGGTATTATTGGTGGCCTCCCCCATTCAAGTATTAATCAGGGCTCACCCTGCTTAACTCCAAGATCAGATGGGATGTTGGGCCTTTAGACACTCCATACAATCCTGCTCCTCTGTCTTTACGAGCTAGTCTCTAAGTTGTATCCCCCACAGATCCCTCTTCACATCATTCTGAAGGCTATGATTAGTAAGCATTAACAGGTTTGCCCAGCTTCTCCATTCATAATAGTTACACTTCTTTAACTCATTAGTAGAAAGGAGAGAGCAGGGGGCATAACAGGGACGTAGCCGGGGGGGGGGGGTTCTGGGGGTCGGACCCCCCCCCTTCCATTAGAAAAAGAATGGTGTGTGCTGCTGCGCCGCCGCACTCAAGCCCCAATAAGGTGGCACTTAGTCTGGACCCCCCCCCCCTTCCTAAAATCCTAGCTACGTCCCTGGGAATAACCTCGCCCTTCCCAGTAGACTCAGGCAAAGCCAAACTGCTAGCCCTTCCAAATTGTGTCTTCTCCTATTAAATTTTTGACACCTTGAACACAATCTGATGTTGCTTGGCCAAATGTGTCCCAGTTTTCATCTGTGAAATGGAGGGTGTTGGTTTGTACCAAAGGGTGACAAACAGCATATAACAAGCAAGGTAGAAGGAGCACTGAAAAGCTCTCTCCTTGAATTTCAAAGTAAATGGAATAGAAAAGGTTATCCGAAAATTATACTATCCTCACAGTTCTCTCCCAGCTTTTATGGAAGAAGAAAACATCCCTTGCTGTAGACCTCTCCCACCCCAACCCTCACCCTCATATGGAAGGCTGTGATAAGATCCTTTCCACCTAGTCTTCTCTCCCCAAAAGATAACAGCTAAAACCCTGTTGGGGAATTGCAGGTGCATAACCTGGAATTATGCATTGTAACTGTGTGGTATCCATGATCTTTCATAGCCTCTAGTTAAGGGAAATGTAGAGATGTGAAAGTGCTCAATCCCCATTACCAGGAACAGCTGCCCTGATCAACCAGGGCCTGTTCCTCTGCTGCTCAGGAAGATGTTGACTGACAGTCCCTCACCTCCCATCATGACAGTGATCTCCAGAACTAGGGGGAATTGCAATGGGAGTCAGCTGCTTCCCAAGGGGAAGGGACCCCTGACAACTGCAGTGGCTCCTTCCACTATAAGTGGGGTTGGGGATATGATGGGCCAGAATTCACTGTATAGCTCTGTAACTAGAGTAGTTATGCATTTGTAACTGTCCAATAGGATTTGGTCAATGATTCCAGCTGAGGCGGGTGGAATAGCCCTTGTTTGTCAAAAGTGGCTTGTGGCTAACCTCAGACAGCAACATCTGAAACTTGTGGTGTAACAACGGGGTGTGGAAAGGAGAAAATGTGATAAGTTTCCCTGAGTGGGTTAGTCTTTTGACTCTGATGCCTAAGGCCCTTTCACAGTACACAATTATAGCATACAGTCCAAGGACTTACAGTTTGGTGAGGAACTGACTCTCCAGCTGAAGTTTCACATTCTGAGCTGGAATAGTACCACTATATTCTGTATAAACGAGGCCTCATATGGAATATTGTACCCAGCCCTGGACACCTCAATCAGAGATGTTGACAACCTGGAACGTGTCCAGAGGAGGAGGAACAAATGGTGAAGGGTCTGGAAACCAGGCTTATGAGGAGTACTTATGGAGCTTGGGATGTTTAGCTTGATGAAAAGAAGATTAAGAGGGGACATGGAGTGAAGGGAATGCTGTGGATGTTGTGTATCTTGATTTCACCTTGACAAAGTCTCATGACATTCTTGCAAACAAGCTTGTAAAAGGTGGGCTAGACAAGGTAACTGTTACATGGATTTGTAATGGTTGACCGCCGAACCCAAAGGTGCCAACAATGGCTCCTCTTCATCCTGGTGAGAAGTGACAGTGGGATCCAACAGAGCTCTGTCCTGGGCCAGTGCTATTCAACATCTTTATCAATGACCTGGAAGACAGAATTGGGAGCATACTTATCAAATTTGCAGATGAACACAAATTAGGGGGAATAGCTAATACCCCAGAGGACACGGATCAAAATTCAAAATGACCTGAATAGACTAGAAAGCTGGGCCAAAGCTAACAAAATGAAATCAACACGGAGAAATGTAAGGTATTGCACTTAGGGCAAAAAAATAAAATGCACATATAGGATGGGGACAGCTGGCTGAATGAAACTATACGTGAAAGGGATCTGGGAGTCCAAGTGGACCAAGTTGAACATGAGTGAACAGTGCGATGCGGCAGCTAAAAAGGTCAATGCCATTTAGGCTGCATCAATAAAAGTATAGTCCTACATCAAGAGAAGTAATAGTGCCACTGTATTCTGCTTTGGTCAGGCCCCACCTGGAAACTGTGTCCAGTTCTGGGCACCACAATTTAAAAAGGATGTTGAGAAACTGGAGCGTGTCCAAAGGAGGGCGACTAAAATGGGTGAAAGATCTGGAAACCATGCCCTATGAGGAACGACTCAGGGAGCTGGGGATGTTTAGCCTGGAGAAGAGAAGGCTAAGAGGTGATATGATAGCCCTGTTTAAATATTTGAAGGGATATCATGTTGATGAGGGAGCAAGCTCATTTCTGCTGCTCCAGAGAACAGAACCCGGAACAATGGATGCAACTACAGGAAAAGAGATTCCACCTCAACATTAGAAGGAACTTCCTGACAGTAAGGGCTGTTCGACAGTGGAACGCACTCCCTTGGAGGGTGATAGAGTCTCCTTCCTCGGAGGTCTTTAAACAGAGGCTGGATGGCCATCTGTCAGGATGCTTTGATTTGGATTTCCTGCATGGCAGGGGTTGGATTGGATGCCCTAGTGGCCTCTTCCAACTCTATGATTCTATGATTCTATGATTCTATGTTTAAATATCTGAAGGGATGTCATATTGAAAACGAGAAGGCTTGTTTCCCACAGCTCCAGAGACCAGGTCAAGGAGCATTTGATTCAAACTATAGGTAAAGAGATTCCATCTCAACATTAGGAGGAACTTCCTGACATTAACGGCTGTTCAACAGTGGAATATGCTGCCTCGGAGTGGGGTGGAGTCTCCTTCTTTGGAGGTTTTTAAACAGAGGCAAGGGGTTGGACTGGATGGCCCTGTGGTCTCTTCCAACTCTATGATTCCTAAACTACAAGTCCCAGGGTTCCATAGAATGGAACCATGGCAGCTAAAGTGAAATCATAGTGCTATAATTGCATGGAGCCTAAGAAGCCTAAGAAACACAGAACTTTATGCATTGGCCCCGGAACAGGCCTGTAGCTCCCAAAACGGAACGTTTGGGGAAGGGAGGCGGCAGGGAACGCATTTTATTGCACAGCGAGAACGCTGCCACCGCCTCTGACATCCCATTCCAGATGCGTCCCAGATGGGGCGATTTTCGGGAACACTTGAGAAGTGTTTCTGGAAATCGCCCCCCCTTTGGAACACATCCGGAACAGGATTGAGACGCTCGGCAGTGGCGACAGTGTTCTCGCTGTGCAGTAAATGCGTTCCCTGCTGCCTCCCATCCCCAGAACGTTCCGTTCTGGGACACTAACAAGCCGTTCCAGGACCAATGCATAAAGTTCATAACATGAAAGTCTCCTGACCCTGACTATATCTCAAAGCGAATAGACACCAATTAATTAATTAAAGAAAAAAATACTTGGAATCCATGGTGCTGCTGTCCATCCTGGGGATTTTGGGTCTGATGCTGTTTACAGGGAAGGGGACAGAAGGGCCATTGAAGTCTTTCTTGGCAGCGTGAGTAGTCTGGTCTCTTTGGTATGGAATTGCTTCCTTTTTCATGAACTGACCAGCCCAATCAAAGTAATATTGCAAAAAAGAGAGACAGACAGACAGATAGACAGACAGACAGAGAAGCCACATTCACACAGTACTCTCTCTGCCAATAAAAGCAGTCCAACTGCTAATCCAGAGTGTGGAGATGAGAAATGAAGCTGACATTTCCTCTCCCCACCTCACAAAGACCTTCCATTTGGAAAGGACAGATCAGACAGTTCTTTTCCTCCCTCTAGCCCACCCCTGCTTCTATCACACTCTCCTGCATACAGCCATAGAGTCAATTTCATCAGTAGGTAGAGAAAGCAACCAATTCAGGCAGATGCTAGAGGGCAGCAGTGGTGCTCCCAACCATTCTTTCTGTGACTTCTGACCATCTTCTTCTTTTAAAGCACAGAGTTATGTTGCACAATGGCCTGTGCTGTCCTACCACACCCCACCCCCCAACAGCTGACTGCTCTCAGACAGTATCTCACTGCCAGTTAGCATTGCCAGACTCAGGGCATAACCACAGTCTCAAATTTTCATGGGTCGTCTTCAGGTAGGAGGCCAGGGTTCTCCACTTTGGTGGGCTTAGCTCCAGCAGCAAAGAGAAGTGCTGGGTGCAATCTTCAACTCATTTAATATAGCAACATGCTACAATTTTGGAATACTTAATTGAGTTGTTGCTGTAACTTGCAAAACACTCCCAGGGGTCTATGTTTCTACTTAGTTAGCTTCTCCCTTCTCTCTGAATGTGCTGTCAGGGTTCACCCCTCCATTCTGATTTCCATACACCTTTGGTTAAAAGCATATAACTAGATTAAAACATTTGTTCACCCCAAGTTATTAATTTGAAAGCCTAACTCTCCCCTTCATGGTTGAAGCACACTTGTTACAGATAGGGTTGCCATAGTTGGCGAACTGAAAACCGGGACAAATGTAGGACAAGGTTTAAAATGTAGGACCTTTTTTTTTTTAATTTCCTAGACAGGAAATTAAAAAAAAAAGGTCCTACATTTTTAAACCTTGTCCCCTCCTCCTCCCCGGCCTGGGAGGAAGCCGCGGCCGGCTCCCAGGCCGGGAAGGAGGACGAGGGCGCCGTCATCGCGGCGATGCGCGCGTGGCAAACGGCCCCCTCCTCCTTCCCGGCCTGGGAGGAAGCCTCGGCCGTCTCCCAGGCCGGGAAGGAGGGCAAGGGCCGCCTGTCATCGCGGCGATTGCCGCGGTGGCAAACGGCCCCCTCTCCTCCCGGCCTGGGGAGGAAGCCTCGGCCGGCCCCAGTCCGGAAGGAGGGCAAGGGCCGCCCCTCATCGCGGCCATCGCCGCGGTGGGAAGCGGCCTCCTCCTCCTCCTCCCTGGCTGCGGGGCCCGGAGGGAGCGTCTCCGCAGCTGGGAGCTCCAACCGCGGAGAGCCCTCCCAGGCCTCAGCAAGGCCTTGGAGCCACCGCGGCGGCTGAGTGGCCGCGGTGGGCGGGGCCGTCCCGGTTTGGGCGCCAAACCGGACCGGGACCGGGACAGCACTGCCCAAAACGGGACTGTCCGCCGGGGGGGATATGGCAACCCTAGTTACAGAGCCTCTTACCATGTAATGCAAGGGTGTACGTATAAGTATACCTGCTTTATATGTTTTTAACAAAGAAGACTGAGCCGGTTTATTCTCCTGCTAGAAATATCTGAAGGTTGGGAAAGACTGCTCATACCACTTTGGTCCAACACAACATGTAGAAATAATCCAGTATGAGGCTGCTTTAACTGCCCTGGCCAATGCTAGGGAATTCTGGGAATTGTAGTTTGTGAGACATTAGCCTTCTCTGCGAGAATGCTCTGGGGCCACAATAATCTACAATTCCCTGGATTCCCAGCACTGAGCCAAGCAGTTAAAGCAGTCTCAAACTGGATTATTTCTGTAGTGTGTTTTGGCCTTTATGATCATGGATACTTATTATTCTGTTTGTGAGATGCACTGCTATCTCTCACATTCTCCAACATACAGAATAGGGATTACAGTCATCCCTCGGTATCCGCGGACTTCCCATTTGCGATTTTGATCATTTGTTGATGACAACCCCATGCTGTCACCAGTGGCGGCACGTGCATGCAGCTGTGCCATTGAGGACAATGCCATCCTCCTCCCCCCTCCCCCCTCCCTCCTTCTCTGCCCCCCAGGCTTAGCTTTGGTTCGGGGGCCAGGAGGGGGCCTTCCTCAGTCTGGGGGGGCAGTACGGACCCCCTCACTTTGGGCCAGCTAGGCAGCAATGTCCCACGACACCCCCCCCCCCCCGAGTCCAAAGACACAGTTTCCCAGAGGCACCAGGCAGGGGTGAGGCAGGGCATGAGGGCTGCTGGGGCTTGTAATCCCACGCCAGCTGCCATGGGGACTCACCTTCCCAGCAGAGCTTGGGGCCTGGCATGCACACACCCCACACCCCTCTGCGGCAGCCAATGGAGTATCACATACCCATTGGCTGCGGTGGAGGGGTGGAGCGTCCTACGCGGGCCCCAAGTGCGGCTGGGGAAGGGGGGGAGGAGGGAGGACTTGTCCCATTATCCCCAATGACATCATTGGGGACAATGGGACTTGACTATCACAAATTTTGGACCCCCAGGGGGTCCTGAATGGATCCTCTCGAGAATACCGAGTGATGCCTGTATGTACCATCTGTCCTTTGCCTCAGATCAGGCCCGTAGCTAAGCGGGGCAACCCACCATCCAAAGGGGCCTCAAACAGCATACGCCAAGATGGTAGGATTTGGGAACGTGCAAACACTCCACCCTTCCAAGCCCACTTTCTGCCTGAGGGCTCCTAAAGGCCTAGCTACGGGCCGCCTCAAATCTAGCTGCTAGAGATATGTCAGATCCCCCAATGTGCAGATTCCCTACAAACAACAATGGTATATAGGATGCATTTGAAGTGATGGGTCTGAAAGTATGCAGTTGCTTGCTGCAAAGCTTCCAGGTCCAATGTGTGGCTGACTGTTTGGATACTTGTTAATCATGCTGGCAAACAGTTTGTTGGAGCTCCACCAAGAACTTGTTCTTTACTGGGAATCTGGACAGAAACATGCACACTGAGGTCTCTTTATTTGCAACAAATAATACGTCATGCTCAAGATTTATTAAGTAAGAATATTTTGTATTTCTGCTAACAGAGCACAGCAATTAGTGCTATGACCATATGGCCATAAAACAGGAGTAACTAAAAACCTGAATGTATTGTTGGGGAAATC
Organism: Sceloporus undulatus; assembly: GCF_019175285.1. Taxonomy (NCBI): domain Eukaryota; kingdom Metazoa; phylum Chordata; class Lepidosauria; order Squamata; family Phrynosomatidae; genus Sceloporus; species Sceloporus undulatus. Next base: position 76,802,606 of record NC_056523.1, on the reverse strand, counting down.
CACTCAGGGATAGGATAGAGAGAAATAAAAAAACTAGGCATGATTTCAGAAGATCCTAATGCTGGTTCTGTGCATGTGGTATGCTGGGAATCTCATGGAGAGAAAAATCCCAACTGGAATTGGGGGGGCAAAAGGCCATAAAACAGAAATAGGTGTTGCATCAGGGAACTGAAATCTCTGAGGACCTCATTGGGAGGGGAATGCAGTCCCTCAACTCCTACAGTGTTCTACCATTGATCTAGGATCTTGGTCTCCATGTTCATGTGAGAAAATCTTCTAACAAAGGTGAGCAAAGGTGACTAACCTCCTTGAAGAAAGATGTAGAACAATCTGCATAACATGTGTGTCTAAACTGATGATGAAATTTGGTCTCACCTTGCATTTTTTCTTCTCCGCAGGGGTCCCACAGTGACCTTGTTAAGTCCACTTAACAAAGCACTTAGAAGTGAACCAGCACAACAGCTACACATTTCCCTGGTGAATGTGCTCATTTCCAACCTTCCTACTATGCATCAACCTATCAGCCAATAGCAGTTCAATCTATTGGATTCACTCAGATTGGATGCTTCCCAATCCAATCTCCTTTCCTCTTTTGCCACCCCGTAAGTGAGGGATGGTATTCAAATGTATGCGGTGCCACACACACACACCGACAGAGAAAAATGAAATAAAATTGTATTTTATTCATCCTTTATGTATTAAAGGAGGAGGAGGAGGGAGGGGTGTACCAATCTAACTTCTCACTGCTGATCTCATGGCTGGCTGTACACTGCAAAGGAAAACGTGGTGAGACATACCAGGCTTGCTGGACCCAAACAGCTATTTACCAAGAAACTCCTCCTGCCTCTGGCTGCACACAATGTTGCTAAAGAGTGTCATTCACACACACTCTTCACACTCAAATCAGAGTAAAATCGCACTTTTTTTTCTAGATTAAAACCTCGAGGCACTGGGAAAGCCCAGATCAGCTGAATTGTCCCATACATCATTTGGACAACCTACTGTGAAAAAAGGTGAGACTGCTGCATTTGGTAAATGTAGACAAGTCCATAGCCATCTTGAAAAAGTCAAGAGGGAAAAAGATGCTCCAGTCTACTTTGTCGTCTCTCCTTCACAGCTAATTTGCCAGATAACATTGATGCACATTATTTGCTGTTGTAATGTGTCTCCAAGTCAATTCTGATTTATCACAACTTTATTCTATGGCTTTCCTTGCAAGATTCTCAAAGAGATGTGCCATTGCTTTTTCTCAGGCAGAAAATGTAGCATGCCAGTTGACTTCCATGGCTGAGAGGGATTTGAAACCTGGGCAATTGGAATCCAGCTGAATATTCAAACCACTACACCACACTAGCTCTCATATGATGCTCTTTATTTCTAGCATATTAAAGAACAGCAAAATGCAATAGTCATCCATCCCATCTGCAGCTGTGGCCTTAGCCCAAAATGCCAGTGCATTTAGAAAGGAGGAATAAAAAATCTCAATTGCCTATCCATCACTTTGGATCTCAGGCCACATGAGTCATGGTCCTCTTGTGTCTCTGTTCTGAGCTTTGAGGAACAGGCAGATAAAGAACTGCATTATTTTGTACATGCAGGCTACTTAAAGAATTCCCAGCTATGTGTCCCTGGGTGAAAAACAACTCAGGAGGTACTCAGGCAATTAGGCAGATGCTCTGTCTGATGGCAAAGTTACCAGGGAAGCTGCCAAGATGTTTTTCATTATATGTTCTAATGAAAGCCCAACGGAGGTACAATTCCTGGCCATTCAAACTCTGACCCTGCTCCCCAAAAGGTTCACCCGAACCCTCCTGCTTTGCAATGCTAGAAGAAGTAATTAGCATGCAAAACAACTAGTGTTATGGTGTTACTGTTTTTTTAATCTGTCTATACAATACTTGTTTCTGTGCATAATTTTGCTGTCTTTAACATTCATCCATACATAAGTTCATGTGATTGTTTACTTTTAGTCCTATATCTTTCAGATGAACTAGAAGGAACAAAATTAAACTTTGCAATCATATATCATTTTTATATGTTGTACACTAGCTCAACACGCCAGGAATCAGAACAATATAGAAAGGAACAAACTATGCTAAATACCTTTAAATTGACTTTCCAAAATCTTGTTAGCAACTACAGGAGGAAGAAAGTTTAGCACTGGGGTGGGCAAAGTGAGCTCCATGGGCCCCATGCATTTCCAAGCATTGTTTCTGTGGCTTGGGATCCTCCAGCAGTCAATTTTATAAATAAATAGATAAATAAATAAATATGTTCCCCCAAATGTACCCTAGGGGCATTTCCACCATGTCAGGGCCTCTTGCAATGCCCAGCAACCAAAAACAATTTTTGCAAAATTTTCTAAAACACCACCCCCCCCCCAAATGCTCCAAATTATCTAATAGGGAAAATGGAGTGCATTTCCACTACATTATGACCACCCTGTTCCAATTTAAAACCCAAAAGAAGCCTTATCATTAAATCCAAAGCGTGTGAAAATGTTCCCATACCCCTAGAGGCATTTGTGACAAGAAAAAGAATTGATGTGGTGGTGGGGAGCAGGTACAGCCTTCAAGGCACCTAGGAGGCTAACCCTCCACAGTTACCCATCCAGGTTTAGTTGCAATACATGAATGCAGATATCAGCAAATATGTAATTTCCCTTCTAAATATAGCTCCATTTTGCAGTTGAAAATAGGTCCTGACCAAGGCCATTTGATTAATTCTTACCATGAAATTACAGTTTAGATCAGGTGTAAAGTCAGAAAAGCTAAAGTGCAGCATGAACTCAGGCTTGCTAGAGAGGTTAGAAAAAACAAAAGGGCTTTTTTGGATAGTCCGCAGCAAAGGATGAAGGAGGAAATGGTAGGGCCACTGAGTGAGAAGATGGCAAAATGCTAACAGAAGACAGAGAAAAGGCAGAATTACTCAACACCTTCTTTGCCTCAGTCTTCTCATATAAGGAAAAGGGAGCTCAGCCTGAGGAAAATGGAGCAGAGGACAGAATAGGGGAATTTTAGTACAGAATAAGTAAGAAGATAGTACAGGAATATCTGGTTAATCTAAATGAATATGAGTCTCCAGGACTAGATGAACTACACTACATCAAGGGTATTAAAGAACTGGCTAATGTAATATCGGAACCATTGGCAATCAACTGCAGGCTGATGAACCCATGTTAGAAATTTTGGCTAAATTGAATGTTTAGGATACATGGAGCTGCTTATCCTGGGTAAGACTTTATGGGTGTGAGTATCTTCCTAATGCTCCACATGGCAAGAAATGGAACACTTGCTATTTTCTCCTGCTACAAACACATTTTGCCCTAAGTTGTAAGGACATCAGGAGATAAATGTTGTTGTGTGTCTTCAAGTATTTCCAACTTAGACAACCTAAGACAAACCTATCACATGGTTTAGTTTTTGTTTGTTTTACAGAATAGGGAATTTCAGCACAGAATAAGTAAAGAGATAGTACAGGAAATACTGGTTAATCTAAACGAATATAAGTCTCCAGACAGATGAACTATTCAAGGGTATTAAAAGAACTGGCAAAAGTAATATCGGAGCCATTGGCAATAATTCTTTGAGAACTCCTGGAAAACAGGAGAAGTCCCAGCAGACTGGAGGAGGGCAAACATTGTCCCCATCTTCAAAAAGGGAAAAAAAAGATCCCAACAATATCGTCCAGTTAGTCTGACATCAATACCAGGAAAGATTCTGGGGCAGATCATTAAACAGAAAGTCGTGAACATCTAGATGGCAATTCCATAATCACAAAAAGTCAACACAGGTTTCAGAGAAACAAGTCATGGTAAACAAAATGATCTCTTTTTTTTTTGTTGTGATAAAATTACCAGCTTGTTAGATGAAGGGAATGCTGTGGGTATAGTATATTTTGATTTAGTAAGGTCATTGACAAGGTTTCTCATGACATTCTTGCAAACAAGCTAGTGAAATGTGGGCTAGTCAACGTAACTGTTACATGGATTTGTAACTGGTTGACCGACGAACCCAAAGGGTGCTTCACAAATGGGCTCTCTTCATCCTGGAGAGAAGTGACCAGTGGGGTCCCACAGGGTTCTGTCCTGGGCCCAGTGCTATTCAACATCTTTATCAATGACTTGGATGACAGATTTGGGAGCATACTTATCAGATTTGCAGATGACACCAAACTAGGAGGAGTAGCTAATACCCCTGAGGACAGGATCAAACTTCGAAATGACTTTAATAGATTAGAAAGCTGGAACAAAGCTAACAAAATGAATTTCAACATGGAGAAATTTAAGTTATGTACTTAGGGCTGAAAAATGAAATGCACAGATATAGGATTGGGGACACCTGGCTGAATGAAACTACATGTGAAAGGATTTTGGAGTCCAAGTAGACCACAAGTTGAACATGATCAACATTGTGATGTGGCAGCTAAAAAGGCTAATGCAATTTTAGGCTGCATCAATAGAAGTATAGTGTCTAGTTTCGGCAGGCCTTTCCAGATTAACCATCCCGGCCCAGGTTCCCAGGTTCCCTGATTCCCTCATTCCTCCCGTGGCCCCATCTTAGTGATGGTTGAGGATCAACAGAGGGATATCAGGGTTTTTAGTTTTAACTGCTGGTTTTATGCTTTTATTGTGTTTTTAATTGTTATATTGTTTTTATACTGTCTTAAGGGGGGGGAGGGATAAAGTGTTTTTATTGTCATATTTTATATTTTACTGTTGTTAACCGCCCGGATTGGTTTGCCAGAGGGCGGTATACAAATAAATATTATTTCTTATATTTTTAGATCAAGGAAAGTAATAGTGCCACTATATTCTGCTCTAGTCAGTCCCCACCTGGAATACTGAGTCCAGTTCTGGGCACCACAATTTAAAAAGGATGTTGAGAAACTGGAGCGTGTCCAAAGGAGGGTGACAAAAATGGTGAAGGGCCTGGAAACCATGTCCTGTGAGATATGACTTAGGGAGCTGGAGATGTTTAGCCTGGAGAAGAGAAGGTTAAGAGGTGATATAATAGCCCTGTTCAAATACTTGATGGGATGTCATATTGAGGAGGGAGCTAACAGGGGGCTAGGCTATCCTAATTACTCCATACTACATGGCTCAGTTTTGCCTTTCTGATACAGCCTCTCAGGACTGTTCCTTTGCTGCTTTTCTTCTGCTATAGGTATTCTGCTTAGAGGTCTCACCTACACTGCACTGGCCCTCCTCTCTTGAGCGAGACCAGACAAGATCAATGCCTTCAGTGGTGTGGCTGCTCTGCCACCAGGCCAAGACATTTAGCAGTTCTTGTTCAGCCTGGGATCTGGCACTCCAGACTCAGCACCCTGCCCTCCCTGTCCAGCCCACATCCCAGTGAAGTTCTGTCTTCTTTGTTCCCTAAGACGCTTGTGTTAAGTAAGGAACTAAAGAGAAAGGAAACCCCCTCCCCAGTCTAATTTCCTCACAGAAATATACAAAACCCTTCTCTGCTTAGCTTTGTTTCTCTTACACAGGCAAACAGTAAATTCACCCTGGCTCCCAGGGATGGATTTGATCACAGCTTGGCTCAGATGAATGCCTTGGCCTGTTCCCTGCTGGGATATGACACAAGAGAACAAGCCAGGGCTGCTTTGGAGCCTTTCGTAGGCACAGAAAGAAGCAATGCCTCTGTTACCAAGAAGCATCAAGTCCAGTGTGACTTGTACAACCCAAACAGCACCAGGCACAGAGGGACTCTAGGTCTGCAATCCTACATGGCTCAGTGTACCGTTGTGGATTCAACATGTGGAACCATTAAGCCAGTTTCCACCCTCTGGACCTATTGTAGAGCTGATGAAGTTACTGAGGTCCACTGAGTTCTGCCTGGGTCTTCTGTAGTAGCTAATGCAATAATTTCATATCTGGGATATAGCAAGATGCTTCCCTCCCTCCCTCCCTCCCTCCCTCCCACTCTTCACAAGATGGAGGCTGCAAAAATGTATGCTAGGTCCAGGAACATCATTAGAGACCTCCAGGGGTCCTTGAGAGTTTTCTGCAGATGGCATTTAGGCATATAGCTGGACATGTTCTCACCTATTCCTCCAGTCTCCAACAATACAGAAACGGTTACATTGGGGGAGGGTTTGCACAGCATACAAGGTGACTTTTGGAGATGGGGTTGCTCATTTCATGGTTTGAATAGAATTCTGACCTCCACAATGAACAAAAAGTGAAATGCAATAAAAGTGAATCTGGTGTATGCTACTGTAATTTATTAACAGACAATGATGCCCCCATGCTCAATATCTCCTGGTGCGGGGTAGGGGCTGTCAGGGCCCTCGAGCAGTGGCCAAAAGGGCACCTTTCTCCAGCCCTGGGTATTCTTCTTGGAAAGAAGCCTGGGGTGGGAGCAGCCAGGAAGAGTGCACACATGCCTCTCCTGCTTCTCCAATCCCAGGCTTTCTCTTTGGGCGGAAGCCAGGGCTGGAGCAGCCAGCAAAGTTGAATGTGCACCCCTCTGGAGGGCCCAACCAGGTGTCACCCTTCTTTTGGATGTCACCCAGTCTGGTCTATACCCTCTGTACCCCTGAAATGATGTCACTGCTAACAGGATACCATTAATTATTTTTAAACTGTTCTAATTCGATTTTATTGTACACCACCCTGAGATCCTCAGATGTAGAACAGGAATCAAACAAACAAACTTTGGAGAGCAATCCTAATCCCCTTGGGTGGCATCCAAGAAGTATTAGGATGTCTCTCTACTTCCAGTAGCAGGTCATAGAGTCTGGAAGGTCCTTGTTACACCCATTAAAATCTCTGCAGGTATAACTCTGCTGCTTAGACTATTGGTCCCTTTGGTGGTAAACAGCAATAAGTCTCAAAGTAAAATGTTGTAGGAGTCGCTTTGGATACCAGACTCTCTAATGCAGTGATGGTGAACCTTTTACAGACTGAGTGCAACCCAAAACCCACTTATTTATCACAAAGTGCCATGTTTCTCTGGCTTTCTAGTAATAAACTCAGGCGAACTCTGTGCTGGGATGACAGAGTGTGTGCCCAAAGAGAGGGCTCTCAGTGCCACTTCTGGCATGCTTGCCGTAGGTTCACCACCACTGCTCTAATGGTTCCAGTTTGGCAGTGACAATCCCAATACATCTCTGCCATCTATTTAATTCAGCTGCTTTAAAAATCTCCCAGTTTCTCTCTCCTCCTCCCACTTCCCTCCTTTGCCCTCAGTTTACATCTGTTGCTACAAACTGAGTTCAAAATACAAAAGTGGTTTGCACTCAATTCATTTACCAAGGGCAGGGGGAAAGGATGGGTGAATATTGCCCTTCTCAGTAGGATCAGGAAAAAGCAAACTGCAGCAGCCTCTCCTAGCTTGTGCACCCTCATTACTGTTGATGTCTTCACAATACTAGGATGCTGCTTGGTCACAAGTGTCTCATTTTCCATCTGTGAAATGTTGAAGGGTCTGATGTACATGTTGATCTAAAGACTCTGTGTCCATTTGTGAAGCCCCAGGATCAGGGTCCTTTTTGTGCTTAGCCTGATTTCAATGTCAAAAGGAAGAAAACAAAGAAAGCCACTTGAGGTTCTCTCCATTTCTCCCTTTCTCTTTCTGTCACACACACTTCCTGCTCTGGTCACTTGTGTGCTGTAAGCCCTAATAGATCTTCCCTTCAGTGTGGTCTGAATCCTATAGGTCAGTTACTAAACAAAGTAGACCCATTGAATTTATTCTTGAGTAATGAGTCAACAAATAAGTAAATGAAATTGGTTCAACAAATTTATTCTAGCTGATACTAACAATAGCAGGCTATTCAGAAGGAAGCACTTCTCCAGTGTTTTCTTATGTATGAATTTTCAGCAGTGCAGGCTCTTGTGTGCAGTAAGTTCATATTTTCATTCTTGTGGTGGAATAGTGAAGCTGCAAGAAGGTACCACTGGATACCAAAACAGACATTGGGTATACTGCTGAAATGCATACCACCTGATCATCAAAAGAAAACAAATTGGTTGTTTCTCTCAGAAAACTTCAGGTAGAATTTATTCTAAATTAGTGTAGCCTTGAACTTGGCCTGTTGAACTTGTTTTCCAAAGGTTAGCCAGTCTCTCACACGAATCTTTATGTATAGCAAGACAGAAATGTATCAAAAGTGTGCATCAAACGCTGCCAAAGAAAAACATTTTCTAATTAGGAGCAGGATATTTAACCAAGAGAGTGGCATACCTATATTTCTTCTCCATCATTTACCATATTAGCAAAGAAAATAGTTTGTATGATTTACTATCAACACATTTCTTTTCTTCCCACACTCCTTCACAGTAATCTGTTGTCCTAGCTTCCTTTTGGCAAGATGCTTTCTAATCCCAGAAAGGCTATATAAATTGCTCTGGAACATTTTTGAGATGTTGTGGTAAATGTATGATTTTCTTTCTCAACTTCTCTGTGAAAAATAGACCACACAGCTCTCCCTGTTGTTGTCATGAGCTACATAATGTGATGATCTCCAGGCCTTAATCTATTTGGCAGACTTAGACTAAGACATTTTGCTGCCTGAGGCGAAGGACAAGAATATTCAATATACACATGCACGCACGCGCGCGCACACACACACACACCTCTTCTTTTTATGTAGAGAAGGAAGCTGAACTGGCTGTTGATTTTTACTTCAAAACTGCCAACAGGACAAAATATTATATTTTATCCAAGGGCAGCAGGGCAGTTTAAGAGGAACAGATTAGGTTGTGCAGCACATAAAGATAGAAATATTTCCTTATTTTATTTTTGCATGTCTTACTTTGCCTAGTGTTAGGAAACAATCCTGCTGTCTGGTAAAAGGCTAGGGCTAAAGTTTGTGTGCATCTTTCTTAAGCACGTACCTTAGCCTTTGTCCCTACAATAGGGGTGGGATCTATTATTAATATCGCTATGAATTAACTTAATTTATTGTGACAGACTGAGTTTGTAATGAGGTTATTTTATGTTCACATTTTACTATGCTTTAATATGTGTTTTAAAAACTGCCTTTACTTATTTTTTTAGAAAAATAAAATTGCTATTTGTTTGGGGATTTTAAACTTTTGTATTAATAGGTTTTAGCTGTACTTTGTTTTAACTTGTTGTGAGCTACCTTGAATTCCATGCTGGCAGAATGGTGGGATATAAATATGATAAAATAAAATATTGCGCACAAGAAAGGAGTGGAACCCAATTCCTCCCCTGCCTTAAGTTTTGTGAAAATCAATTCTTGAGTATGTGTTTTATGGCTGTGAATATGTCGCATTTATAAGCAGGACTTTCTCTTCTTTTTATTGTTGGCATCAATGGATGTTCTTGCTGCTGATCCAGAAATTCCATGATTATTATTTTTTCCAGTTTGATTACTTGCATTACTGGCTGAAGGGATGTTTATTTCAGAGAATGATAGTGTTGTTTTCATTTGACTTTAATTGTTTGGCTGCTCCTGATTTGCCGTGGAAGGAGTGCTGGCTTCTCTGGCTGACCTGGCACCAGAAACCAAATGTTCTTTTCTACAAAGCTTGCTAACAAGGAGATCTGGGGGAGATTTTGCTGTGAAACCTTCGTTTTCCCAGCTCAAAATTTGTGTTGTCTTTTATCAACAGTACCCAGCAGAAAGCTGAAGTGGTAGAGCAGACCTTGGGAGAAGTGAAGAGCAAAGGTTGGGGAGGTCTCTCGCTTTGATCTCTAGAACAGAACGAAGTTACTTTCTGCTTGAAAAGGCAAAGTACTTCCAAAGTGAAGTATTTGCTGGGGTGAGCTTGGCTGTGCCAACATGTCCAAGGAGATCAGGAGATGTAACGTCAGGAGACCCCTGATCAGACTTCCCACTGTTGCTGTTATTAAAAATTTTAAAGCCTTTCCTCCTATGCTAGGGTTACCATATTTTGAAAAGTAAAAAAAAAAAAAGAAGGACACATTTACTGACTGACTGCTTCAGATCATTGGTTGCTATGATTTGTGTCAGCTCTCATTTTAAATACCCCTACAATATGAACTGTGATAATTGCTACTGGAAATATTCCTAATCTTTATTGTATTTAAACAACAGTTTCAACTGATTATTTAGTACTATTTAATTGCAATTGAATTGCAGGACAGAATTTCAGGACAGAAATTTCAGCTTTGAAAAAGAGAGTATGCCTGGGAAAGGAAAAGTATATGATAACTCTACCCTATGAACTTTTCCCAGTGAAATTCACCCCACTCCACAGTTACTATTTGTCCCATGGGGCACAGAGCAACTTTGCTGGATAGGTAAAACGGCAGAGGAAGAAACTCCTTTTGGGAAAAATTGCAGTTCTACTTTTATATACAGCTACAGCTGTTGCTATAGCTGTTGTTATAGTTTCTTGTTGTTATGTCCCTTCAAGTGCACTCAGATATATGATGATCTTATCCTGTGGTTTTCTTGGCAACTTTTTCAGAGAAGGTTTGCAATTGCTTTCCTTTAGGCCTGAGGTTGCATCTGCACTGCAAAATAATATCATTCAGCACCACTTTAAGTGTCATGGATCAGTGCTATAATATTCTGGGATTTGTAGTTTTGTGAGATATTTAGCCTTCTCAGTCAGAGAGCTCTGGTGCCACAACAAACTACAACTCCCAGGATTCCATGGTATTGAACCGTGGTAGTTAAAGCACTGTCAAACTGCATTATTTCTGCAGTTATGATTTCTGAGAGAATATGAGTTGCCTAAGATCACCGAGTGGGTTTTCAAGGCCCTCCGTGTATATGTCAAGTGGATGCTTCTTGTTGTTGCTGTTGTTGCTGTTGTTCTTTGTCTTCAAGTCACCTCTCACCAGTGGGTTTCATAAATGAGCAAGGAATCTTTTAATTGCTTGGCTTTACTTGCTTGTCTTAGTCCAGTACCCAAACCACTACACTGTAGTGGCTCTCAGCTACAGCTAGATATATACATATATATTCTCTGTGTCCATGTCTGGTTTAAAGACAAAGAACCAAAAGCTGAGGCCTTGAAGTTGCCCATCTGCGGCTAACACCTTGACCACAAACTCAACATGTAGCCAGGTCATCTGGTTGCAATCCTACCCACTGTGGGTATGTGTTATTAAAAGTAAGGCCCTGTACAGATGGGGCATTTTGTACATACTCTGTACATACTATGGTTGCCTGGGGACATCTCTTTTAGACGTACGGAGTACGTACAAAATGGTGGCGCCCTGTCCACACGGGCACCGCCATTTTGACATAACGGCCACATCGCGTCCAAACAGCTGCAGGGCACCGAAAAGAGCTCCGAAACGGAGCTCCTTCCTTTGTTTGTGTCGCTGGCACAGCCTTTACATGGCTGTGCCAATGACACAAAAGAGAAAGGGGCCAAGCGGCCCCTTTCTTTTTTCCCCCCACTGCTGTCGGGGTGTCCTTGGGGCATGAAGCCCCAAGGACACCCCTTTCCAGGCCGCAGAGAAGCGGCGTTTTGCTGCTTCCCTGCGGCCTGGAAAAGCGGAGGATCAGGGACTCAGGCTGCCGCTGTGGCAGCTGAGGCCCCAAGCCATTGGGGAAAGGGGCGGGTGGAGGCCGCCCCAAAGGGGCGGTCTGTACTCCACCAAAGTTTGTCTTTCTTTGTATCTGTTTACACATTTAAATAGAAATCTGTGTTCTCTTTAGCCTTATTTTTTGACAACGTGTAAGTGGTCACCCATTTCATCTGCCACCTAGATAGATAAGCCTCCTCTGAGCAACCCAAACCCAATCACTGTAGCAGCAACCCCACATGTTAGGAAATGCTTGTTTTCGTAGAAGAGGCCCTTCACATTCCACTTCTAGTGATGGCTCGGCACTGTGGTTATGCAATTTTATTATCACAAGTGGGAAGAAATAAGGTGTAGGGTTAAGTGCAAAAGTATGAAACCCTAGCTTGTGCATTCTTCTTCAGAGACAGGAATATAGTTCAAACTGCAAATGTGGAGACTACAATAGCCAGTGAAAGGCCAGTGGGGGAAAGGGAGGGGAGAAAACCCTAAAACCTTTATAACACGGTATTTGCAACAGATTCATCCTTGCTCCAAGCCAGGTTTGTTAGAATGTCCTGAACTAGATAAAAACAGTCCATCTCAAGTTTTCTATTGTGGGTCTGGGAAGACTAAAACAACTGGCCTGTTGGTATGGATAGGAAAGGAACTATAGCAGTGGTACTCAAACATTTTATCCTTGGGACCCACCCTTTACATCCACATGCAGATGTCACGCCCCACCTCAATGTAGTATATGAATAAAAATATTTATAGTGTGCGTATTTTCAGTTGCATATTTGTGTACATTCCTATTTTAACATTATATAAGGAAATAACATCATTCAAATTAGAACAGTTTATTTAAGTGAATCAGTACTCAACTCAACACATGTGTAAATTTTACACATAAAAATGTTTGGGGGAAGGAGGAGGAGGAAGAGAGATCAAAGCCTTCAAGTCTTGCATGCCCCTTTTGAGCAACTCTCGTGCTCCCAGGGATCTGACCCTACTGTCTGAGACCCATTGAGCTAAAATATAGAACAATAAAGCCTGCGTCTCTTTAAGTGTCTGAAAGCAGGGTTGCTAGATCTCAAGACCTGGCCCTCTCAGTCTAATTTTTGTGAGTCACTCTAGATAGGAAACAAGGGCGCATATTCTCCAATTTTGGTGGACTCTGCTCAAGACAAAGGGAAAGGGCTGTAGCAAGTTGCTACAATTTGCAGACTCAGCTGATTTGTTGCTGCACCTCAGAAAGAAATCAATGTGGGTGCAGCCATAATGAGTGCCTGGTGAAAGGCTTGCTGCCTGTGAAAAGTGAAAGCGGAGAAAGGAAGGGATCTCAGTTTGCATAGTCAGATAAAAATGCTTCAGAAGTTTCTATGATGGGCACACCCAGCTTAAAAACAGCAGCCCAGTGGCAGGGTGGAACAACGACACAGGAGAACTATTTTTAATACTTGGGGGTGTGCCACAATGACATTGGCTTCCCACTGGAAGTCAAAAGGAGGAGTAGAGGAGAGAACAAAGTTACATGGTTCACAGTCAGGCTCCAGAGTACAAACTGAGTGATATCCTGTTGCAACAAAATCAACGGAGAGCCTTACAGGACTCATAGCATGATGGGCACCTTTACACTTCTCAGTTATAGTGCTATGATTCCATTTTAACTGCCATGGTTTCATCAGCCAGAGAGGTCTTGTAGTGCTTGTGGCCAAGTGACAAAGCCAAAAAATACAAACAATGCAGCCACAATAATTAAAGCGGCAAAACGATAATTAAAGTGGACTCACAGTGCTAAAATTCTGTAGTGTGAAAGGGCCCTGAGAGTGTTGTGGTCATTTACAGAACAACCTATTTTTATTAAGGTACTTACCGTTTGTGAAGTAAGGTGAAACAGCCTCAAGAACAAAGCAAGGAGGAGATTGGTACAACAAAATATTTTGCAAGGTTGAACTAGTCTGTGAATAGCAATCATGAACCCTGGCAAATGTTGTGCAACTCCCAATACTTCCCACCATTAGCTAGGCTGACTAGGGCTGCTTGGCGTTGCAATCCAACAACATCCAGAGGCCTGCATGATTCTCATCCCCGGCCAAGTGGATGCAGGAGGAAGGTGACATCTGGACTCATACAACTAAGCATCAAGGGCAAAACATAGTAGATAGGAGTCCACTTCATCAGATGTATGATATTATAGAATTATAGAACTGTAGCGTTGGAAGAGACCACAAGGGCCATCCAGTCTAACCCCCTGCCATGCAGGAAATCTCAATCAAAGCATCCCCAACAGATGGCCACCCAGCCTCTGTTTAAAGACCTCTAAGGAAAGAGACTCCACTACACTCCAAAAGAGTATGTTCCACTGTCCAACTTACTGTCAGGAAGTTCCTCCTAATGTTGAGGTGGAATCTCTTTTCCTGTAGCTTGCATCCATTGCGGCTCAGGGGGGAACGGTAGTAACTTCCATGTTACACCGTATAATTAATACATCATTGAGGGATGGGCAATTTCCATCTAGCTTGAAATTGGCCATTGTAAAACCCTTGCTAAAAAAGCCCTCCCTTGACCCCCTGATGCATAACAATTATCGGCCAGTACCGCTATTGCCACTTTTGGGGAAGGTGATTGAGAGGGCAGTTGCAATCCAGCTTCAATCGATCTTGGATGAAACGGATTATCTAGACCCATTTCAAACCGGCTTTCAGGCGGGTTACGGGGTTGAGACTGCTATGGTCTCCCTGGTCAATGATCTCCATCTGGGCATGGACAGGGGTAGCGTGTCCCTGTTAGTGCTCTTGGACATCTCAGCGGCTTTCGATACCATTGACCATGGTATCCTTCTGGAGCACCTAGTGGAGCTGGGAATCGGAGACGCTGCGCTCCAGTGGTTCCGATCCTATCTCTCTGGGAGGTTTCAGATGGTTCAGCTGGGGGACGTGTGCGCCGACAAGAGGGCCCTTACATCTGGGGTCCCTCAAGGAGCCATTCTGTCCCCCATGCTTTTTAACATTTACATGAAACCGCTGGGAGAGATCATCCGGAGTCATGGGGCGCGGGTTTATCAGTACGCTGATGACACCCAAATAGTCTTCTCTATGTCTCCGACTGATTCAGTGACCAAGGATGGCATCTCTCCTCTCGTTGCCTGTCTGGAGTCGATAATGGGCTGGATGAGGGAAAACAGACTCAGCCTGAATCCAGAGAAAACGGAAGTACTCGTGATAGGTTCCCCTGGCCCGGGGATGGCGGAGGTTCCACCTGTTCTGAACGGGATCACGCTTCCCGTGAAGGACTCAGTACGCAGTCTGGGGGTGCTCCTTGATTCGTCGCTCTACCTTACATCTCAGGTGGATGCGACGGTCAGGAGCACCTGTTATCAGCTTAGGCTGATACGCCAGCTGCGACCCTACCTGGGCTGGGGGAACCTTGAAATGGTAGTACATGCTCTGGTAACCTCTCGATTGGATTTCTGCAATGCGTCTACATGGGGCAACCCTTGTACCATACCTGGAAGCTGCAACTGGTGCAGAATATGGCGGCAAGACTGGTCACTAATACACCTAGGACCAGCCACATAACACTGGTCCTTAAAGACCTTCACTGGCTGCCTATTCGCTTCCGGGCGCAATACAAGGTGTTGGTTATTACCTATAAAGCCCTAAATGGCTTGGGCCCAGGGTACTTGGAGGACCGCCTCTCTCTGTACAATCTGCCCCGCACACTCAGATCAACCAGGAAGCTATTATTAAGAGTTCCGGAGGTCAGATTAGTTACTACCACCAGGAGGGCCTTCTCTATCTCGGCCCCCAATCTCTGGAAATCGCTTCCTGATGAGCTCCGCTCAGCCACCTCACTGAACCAATTTAAGAAGGGGTTAAAAACACACCTCTTCAAGCAGGCATACCCCTGACTCCTGACTCCTGATGTGCCCACCCTCCCTCGTCAGCACTGTTGAGCTGGCACGAGATGTGGTTTTATTGCTGTAGTTGGTGTTCTGATGTTTTATATGATGTTTTGTATTTTGATGGTTTTAGATTGTATTTGCACATGTTGTTAACAGCTTTGATTTTTAGAAAAGTGGTATATAAATTTTTAAGAAATTATTTTTATTATTATTATTGTTCCGGGTCCTGTTCTCTGGAGCAGCAGAAAACAAGCTTGCTTCCTCCTCAATATGACATCCTTTCAAATATTTAAACAGGGCTATCATATCACCTCTTAACCTTCTTTTCTCCAGGCTAAACATCTCCAGCTCCCTAAGTCTTTCCTCACAGGGCATGGTTTCCAGACGCTTCACCATTTTAGTCGCCCTCCTTTGGACACGCTCCAGTTTCACAATGTCCTTTTTGAATTGTGGTGCCCAGAACTGGACACAGTATTCCAGGTGGGACCTGACCAAAGCAGAATATAGTGGCACTATTACTTCTCTTGATCTAGACACTATACTTTTATTGATGCAGCCTAAAATTGCATTGGCCTTTTTAGCTGCCACATCACACTATTGACTCATGTTCAACTTGTGGTCTACTTGGACTCCTAGATCCCTTTCACATGTAGTTTCATTCAGCCAGGTGTCCCCAATCCTATATCTGTGCATTTCATTTTTCAGCCCTAAGTACAGTACCTTACATTTCTCCATGTTGAAATTCATTTTGTTAGCTTTCTAGTCTATTCAGGTCATTTTGAATGTTGATCCTGTCCTCTGGAGTATTAGCCATTCCTCCTAATTTGGTGTCATCTGCAAATTTGATAAGTATGCCCCCAATTCTGTCATTCAAGTCATTGATAAAGATGTTGAATAACGCCCCAGGACAGAGCCCTATGGGACCCCATTGGTCACTTCTCTCCATTTTTGTTGTTGTATGCTTTCAAGTTATTTCTGACTTATGGAGACCCAAGGCAAACCTTTCATGGGGTATTCTTGGCAAGATTTGTTCCGAAGAGGTTTGTCATTGCCTTCCCTTGAAGCTGAAAGAGTGTGATTTGCCCAAGTTCACTCAGTGAGTTTCATAGCCAAGCAGGGAATCAATCCCTGGTCTCCAGAGTTGTACTCCAACACTCAAACCACTACACCATGCTGGTTCCTGTACAGATGGAAAATAGAGACCTGCTCAATATACATGGGCATACCTTCCAACTGTCCCGGTTTGGCAGGGACAATCCTGATTAATCCTCTCTCATCCTACTTTTTTAGCTGCTTTTAAAATTTCTCCATTTCCCACTCCTCCTCCCACTTTCCCATTTTGAAGTTTATTTCAGTTGCTGCAAACTGAGTTCAAATTGCAAAAGTAGTTTACACCTAGCTAATTCAGCACTGGGGGGAGAAGAGAGAATGGGGCAGAATCTTGCCTTCCCAGTAGGATCAGGCAAAAACAAACAGCTGCTTCTACCCCTAGACACAGATGATAGAACAAGGAAGCCAATAGCCCCTCCTGCATTGTGTCCTGCTGCTACACTGGGTAGTTTTGAGAACTCCACGCAATGTCATGAGTAAGAAGAGGCAAGCCTAAGATCAAATGCTGATTTAATTCAGTCCTCTCCCACTGCTGTGATCATGCTCTGGTGCACCTAAAGGAGAGGAATGCAATGATAAATGGTAGCTGCATCCATTGGAACACTATGAAAGGCATCCTTCAAGTCAACAATTCTGCTCTCTTGTTGAGGAAAAGAGGTCCCATCAGGGATGGATGCTTTATGTTTCATCTCTTTAACCTTCTCATGTCATTTCTACCTCTCCTCTCCCTTTCCCCCAGTCTCCCTACCCCATATTGTACAACAGGCAAGCTGGAGCCATGAGACTGGAGTCCTGGACCTATTCCCCAGAAACTTAACAGCTCATTACCATCTTAAATCTCTTCCCAGTGTCCTTGCTTGAAAAACTCTTGTGCTCAAGCAGAACATCCCCAAAGATTTATTGCAGCTTCTTTATATTATTTTCTTTCTCGCTATGCTTTAGGAAGAGCGCTTCTTTGGCTATGAAGATGCATCTATTTCTCTCCAAGCAGAAATTGAATTAATGGTGACTTCATATGGGTTTATTATGATGGACCCTGTGGTTTATTGGTTTTCTTCATGCTTCCTTAGAGGGAAATTATACAGTATGAACAAGCTGGTGGCCAACTGACTCTTCCTTTTCCTTTGTGTCCTTTGTTTTTTAAATTATTTCACAAATATCAAGAGCCAAAGTTCTCTACTTGCTAGCAATACAGAATACTCTTGTCTCCCAAAGTGTCCCCTTCCACTTTACCATATCTCACAGACTGGGGTCCAAGAACCCAACAGAACACAATGATTGAGCCTAAGATTGGGAGATATCGTGGAGCATTCAGGCAGCAACCACACACTGCAGACAACTTAATGAGGGAGCCAATGGCTCTCATGGAGGCTTACATAGAGATGTGAAGGAAGGGCACCTCACATGGTTCTTCTGTAGCTCCTCCCCCAGAAGAGTCACTCAAATCCCATTGGCTCTTTGCATGACTTGTACTGACTGTCATCCTGATAATGGTATGTGCCGGCATATGTTGCATTAGGGTGCACAGTGCACAATGGATGTTTCTAGCTGTCTTCAGAATAGGTGGAGCACCATACGTGGGACTGTTGTGTATGCATCAAAGTGCTTCAAAGTACACAGAGTAGTGTGTGATTATGTGTTGCTTCTACAGATTGTCTTTGTGAATTGTGAACTGCAACTACACAATGAATTGTCAGCTATGCAGATTGTCCATAAGTCCACATGCACTGCACTACATAGGCATTCAGTATAGAGATTGTCCACAGGCAGATATTTATGCTGCATTGAAGCCATGTAAAATCTTGGCCATTGTATTCTTTACCTAAATTAGGTCCAGGGACATTCTGGCTCCAAAGCCATAGCCGAACTCCAGCTCCCAGGTTCCCTAGCCAGCATGACCAGTGGTAGGGGATGATGGGAACTGCAGTAGAACAACATCTGGAGAGCCACCCCAGACCTGAACTGTTAACCACTACAAAATTAAGGCAACAGTTCATCTCTCTTGACTGCTCAACTCTCCAGTTTTGGTAGCATGAGCCTTTCCTCCTTCTTCTTGCTTAATCTGCCATTCGCCTAAGGTGTCTCCAGACTAGACAGGGCAATGTGAATCTATCCAAATTGCTCTCTCTGCTCCCTGTCTCTCAAGTCATCTTTCTCCCCAGCTCCCCAGTACATCCACTGGCAACAGTAAACCAGCAGAGAACTGTTTCTGCAGTTGACCCACATTCCCCAAGGGAGGGGAAAAACCATCTCAGTTGCATGGAGTTTGTTGGCATGGTTTCCTCCCTCTAATGGGATCCAGACGATGGCTCTCCCTCCCTCCCTCCCATTTGGGCTTGGTTGCGGAACATTGTCATTCCTGGTCTCTCTACCCTTTGCATGGACAATCTCCAGCATCATAGGGAATGGGATCTCATGTCCCAGCCACATTCACAACCTTCAGTGCCTTGGCCATGAAAGGGAGCCGGGCCAAAAGAAACCACAGCCCGTGCTGTGCAAAACCACGGCAGTTTCATCTTTCCCTGAAAGCAAGCTAACACAAAAGCACACTGCCCTGGTATCCCACTTCTTCTCTTGAAAAATAGGGAGGGACTCCATAGTGTGCAGAGGTAGAGGCTTCAAAGCTTCCATGTGAACGAGGTTTTGTTGTTATTTCCTCTGAGGTTCATTCCTAGAACTTCTGAACTACAAGAGGCACTTCTCTTTAGCAGACCAGAGTGCATAGGTCACAGCTGCCATGAGCACACAGGCTTGCAGCAAGTTTCTTGGGCTAATAGATGAAAACCTCCTTTCCCTTTGAGCCTCACCTACAGAAGTGGAGGAGTGTCTGTGCTTGTAATGAGCTAAAGCAATAAAAGGAGATAGATACACCATTCTGAATTTTTGCTTGGCATGAGCTGCTTTCACTCCCTAGCTCAGTAGGAAGGAGAAACCAACCAGCATGATTTTATTTATTTATTGAATTTTTCTCCTGCTTTTCAATTTAACCCAATATTTCTAATCCAGCTAACTGTGTGTTATTTTTATGGAAAACATTTTCATTTGGTAAAGGTTACACTCATTCAACCTGCAATAAATGCATATGTAAGAACAGGAATGGGTAAAGTGCAATTCTCCAAATGTTGGTGGGCTGCAGCTCCCATCAGCCCTAACCAGTGTGGTAAAGGATGGTGAGTTTTGTAGTCTAAGAACAACTGCAGGTCTACAAGTTGCCCATCTGATTTATCATTCTTGTTCAGCTGATACAGCTTTTCATTCAGTTAACCATATTACTCTAAAACAAGAAGGGCTCTTTTAGTTTCATCCCAAGAATGACAATCACCTTGATATAATGAAAAGTCATAATAACTATTGTCTGGCTGCTGGGGAAAACAAAACAAAAACTTCCCCCACTTCCCCATTTATTTCATGCCACAAATTCATAATGAAATGGCTATATGATTAGGGCACACAAATGCTGCATTTCAGTGCTTCTTGAATCTTCTAGCATTAGTGCTGATGTAGTAAAGGTTTTCCAAGAATGATCTCCTTGAGGCCTGGAAAGATTCTTGAATCAATTGTACAGTATCCCTTTTGCAAGTTCAGCCTGATTCTTTTGTTTGGATTTTGTTTCGCTGGGGCACTTTTAGCACAGATATGATCAGCAATTGGAACCCAACATAGTTCTGAAAATTATGCATCCAACATCAACATGGTATTACGAGAATGGCTTTGGCAGGAGTGTCATGCCCTGTGGTGATTAACTATTTCTCAGCATGATAAAATTTTCAGAAAAGTATTTACCTCTTCTTGAAGAAAGGGCTTAGTATGAAAGGGCTTGGTATCAAACAGATGCTGCACTTACTGACACCAGTATATATGGAAAAAGAGGAACTCAGGGTTGAGGGAGGGAATGAAACTCTTTAAAGGAGCACATTTTAAAAAATTAAAGTTTAAAAACAAAACAATGTAACAAAACAAATAACATTCAGAAAAGCAGAAGAATATTACAACATTGTTAATTCCATTACAGTTATCCATTCAAGATTATTTGTTATGATCTCCAAACTATGTACTTATTAATAATAATAATAATAATAATAATAATATAGCACTGTAGATTTGCACAGCGCCATACATAAAACAATAAATATATAAGAGCAAATCTGCCTATGGCGTGCAATCTAAGAAATAATAGGATAATACATATAAAATACATAGGAATACAGGAAATGGTACGATAAAACAGGCAACAAAAGAACATCAAATAGCAAATAATAATCACACAATGCCTGGGAACGCTTCTCTGAACAGGATGGTCTTCAGCTCCATTTTGAAGCTGGTTAAAGAAGTGATGGCTCTTGCTCGTGGGGGAAGAAGGTTCCAGGAGTGAGAGGCAGCAAGTGAAAAGGGGCGAATCCTGGATGGGGCAGAGAGAATCCTGGGCTGAGACAGCCGACCTTGACTACCAGAACAGAGGGCCCGAGTGGGAAGCTGAGGAGAAAGAAGGTCTGATAAATAAGGAGGAGCCAACCCATGGAGGGCTTTAAACCTCAACAGCAGAAGCTTATACTGAATACGGAAAGGGAGTGGGAGCCAGTGAAGGGATGCCAACAAAGGAGAGATAGGGTCAGAGCGGTGGGCAGATATCATAATGCATGCAGCTGAATGCTGGACAGAAATTAAAGGACAGGGATGAGAAAGAGGAAGCCCAGCCAGGAGGACGTTACAGTAATCAAGTCGTGAGATCACTAGGGCATGGGCCAGAATCTTGGCAGTAGAGGTGGAGAGAAATGGTCGGATTTTGGCAATATTGTACAAAAAGAATCTACAAGCCTTGGCTGTGGTCTGGATCTGAGGGATACACGACAGAGAAGAATCAAAGATAAAACCAAGACTGCGGGCTTGCTGGACTGGTTGAATGGAAATGTTGTCCACAGAGACAGAAAAGGAGTGTTGAAGGGTGGGCTTAGGAGGAAAGAAAAGAAGCTCCGTCTTGGACATGTTGAGCTTCAAACGCCGATGGCGCATCCACTGCGAGACAGCTGTGAAACAAGACGAAATTTGCTGTTCAAGCCTTGGCGAAAGGTCAGGGGTGGAAAGATACAACTGGGTGTTATCAGCATACAGATGGTAGGAAAAACCAAAAGAGCTAATGAGCTTACCTAAGGACAGTGTGTAGAGAGAAAACAGAAGGGGACCCAGAACAGAGCCCTGGGGAACTCCAACAGATAAGGGAACAGAGGATGAAGTCTGACCACCTGTGACCACTGCAAAAGATCTGTCTGACAAATAAGATCTAAACCAGTCAAGAACAGAGTCTGAGAACCCAAGGTCAGAAAGTATATCAGCTAGAAGACAGTGATCAATGGTGTCAAAGGCTGCAGACAAATCAAGAAGGATGAGAACAGAGTAAAGGCCATTTGTCTTGGCCAGTAAAAGATCGTTCGAGATCTTTGTGAGGGCTGTCTCAGTAGAATGCCATGGGCGGAAACCAGACTGAAATGGATTGAGAATGGAGTTGGCTTCAAGAAACTCAAGACAGCGAGAATAAATGACCTGTTCCAAAACCTTGGAAAGAAATGGAAGAAGAGAAAATGGACGATAGCTAGACAAAGAGGAGGGGTCAAGAGAAGGTTTTTTTCAGAACTGGGGAAATGAGAGCATATTTGAAGTCCGAAGGGAAGGAGCCTGTATAGAGAGAGAGAGATTGAAGATATGGAGAAGCGAGGACAGAAAAGAGGGAGCTATAGAAATTAGAAGACAAGTAGGAATTGGATCAAGAGAACAAGTTGCAGGTTTGGAAGAGTTCAGAAGTGTAGAGAGTTCATCCAGAGAAGCAGGAGGAAACACAGAAAATTTTTTTAGGCGAGGGCGATAGAAGATTATGAGCAGAAGAAGAATCGGGAGGGACTATCTCAGAGCGAATAGTGGTAATCTTTGAGATGAAATAATTAGCAAAGTCATTAGGAGAGAATGATGAAGAGACAGAAGGAGAGGGAGGTTTAAGCAAAGTGTTGAAGGTGGAGAACAAACGCTGCGGGTGCCTCTCATTGGCGGAGATCAATGATTTGTAATAATTTTGTTTTGCCATAGACAGGGCGCATAAGAAGGAAGAAAGAACAAATTTGTAATGGATAAAATCAGGCCGCTGTTTAGACTTTCTCCAAAGACGTTTGGCCACTCTACAGCAGGACCGGAGAAACTTAACGATGGGGGTAAGCCAGGGCTGAGGCCTAGTCTTAGAGGAAGAAGGGCAAAGCTGTCAAGAGTCGAGGAAAGAGTGGAGTTAAATAAAGACATTGCTGAATCAGCAGAATCCCCAAGATTTAGGGAAGAGAGAGATGAATCCAGTGTCTGACCAAGATGGTTAGAGTTAACAGATTGAAGATCACGAAAATAGCATTGAACAGTGTGACGAGGAGGTGGAGTATAAGTAAGAGCAAAGGAGATTAAATGATGATCAGATAGTGGAAGGTAAGTGCCAGGTAGTCAGAAATGACGCAGTTTGCAGCAAGAACTAGATCAAGACAGTGACCGAGAGAATGAGTTGAAGAGTTGGAATGTGGTTGGAGGCCAAAAGAAGCTAGCAGAGAGTTGAAGCGAGACGTTGTAGGGTTATTGGAATCATCAACATGGATATTAACGTCACCTAGGATCAAAGTGGGGGCTGAATCTGAAAGAAAAAATGTCAGCCATGATTCAAAGTCTGAGAAGAATTAATATTGTACTTAAATTAATATTGTACAATAAACATTAGTGATTGGTTTTCTTGTTGTCTAGGAGATATATTTTTTTAAGAAATGAAACTGGAAATTAAAAAAATAATATGTTATCAAAAAATTTCTTCTGTCTTTCCGGTTGTGAGATTTGTTTGTTTATCTTTGTCTACTTCTGATTTTTGTCAGTTTCTTTTGTGTAACTTCAGTATTTCTAGTGATTTTTAATATGACTTTCATTATCTACTAATGTCTGCTATTTGTATATTTTGTTATTTTTCCATCAGCTCCTTGCATTCAGTAATTTTAATAGCCATTCAATAATATCAGGCTATATGGCTGCTGAAGAAAAAGAAAAACTAAAAATGATACCTTAAATATTAAGAACAACAACAGCAACAACACCAGATCCCATCTCATCTTGGAAGCTAAACAGGGTCAGCCTTGTTTAGTATTTGGATGAGAGACCACCAATGAATATCATGCACTGAAGACTATATTTCAGAGGAAAGAACTAGCAAAACCACCTATGAGTTTTCCTTGACTAAGAAAACCCTTTGAAATTCACAGGGTCGGCATAAGTAAGCAAGTTAATTGTAGACCCACATACTCACAAGAAAAAGAGCAATTATGGTATGTACACCATCTCCATGTGGAGCAGCAGGTTAGACTGGCAGTGGTGACAAGATAGCTTCATCCACTACACCTGAAAATAGCTGAAAATTACTGAGTGTTTTTGTTGTTGTTAACTGCAGTATGTCAACTTCAACTTATGGTGAACCTATGAAAGACAGACTTCCAAGTAACCTTGTCATCAACTGTCCCACTCAGGTCTTGCAGACTCAAGGCCGTGACTTCCTTTACTGATTCTGTCTATCTTTTCCTACTGCCTTCCACCTTCCCAAGCATTATTAACTTTTCTAATGAGTCATGTCTTCTCATGATATGGCCAAAGTACAAGAGTCTCTGTTTGGCTTCCAGGAAGAGTTCATGTCGGATTTATGTTTTGGGTAGTCCACAAAACTTTCCTCCAGCACCTCCTCCTCTCTAAATATCAGGCTCTTTCAATGTCCAGTATCCAGTCAACCGTACATAGAAATTAGATATGGAATGGCATGGGCAGTCCTGAATTTGGGGTTCAGTTATTTCTTTACACTTCAAGATCTTATCTAGTTCCTTCATAGCTGCCTTTCCTAGTTTTCATATGATTTCTTAACTGCAGCCTCCATTCTGATTAATAACTGAACCAAGATATAGGAAATCTTTGATTAGCTCAATATATTCATTGTTTACTTTAAAGTTATATAAATCATCTGTGGTCATTATTTTTGTTTTCCTAATGTTCAGCCTTTGAACATTCTTCCTGACTTTCTTTAGTAATCAATGTTTAGTAATTGTTTTGTTAGATAATTTTGAGCACCACTTTGCTTGTATGGGAAATTAATGCAATGATCTCGTGAGTACTGCAATTCCTGACGTGTCTTTTCTTGGGGATTGGAATGTTTCCTGTCTGTAAGACATTCTTTTGTTTTCCACATTTGCAGAATATTATAGCAAGAATTTGAGAGGATTCTGTCTCTGTTGGTTAAAACAGATCTATTGGTATGTCATCTGTTCCTGGTGAACTATTTTTTTCCCAAGTGCTCTGAGTGTAGCTTCCACCTAATTTTCTAAAATTGTAGGTTGATCTTCAAATGACACTTTCTTGAATAAACACACCATCCTTTAATCTCTTTTACATAGTTCTTCCATATATTATTTCCATTGTCTTTTTATTGTTTATCACGTAGTGTATTCCCCTGCTTATTGTAGTGCATCCCCACTCGTGGTTTATATTTCCCTTTGATTTCTTGGATTTTGTAGAAGAGGTCTCTTATTCTACTTTTTTGTTGTTGTCCTCTATTTCTCTGCATTGATTGTTATAGTACTTGTATTTATCTCTGTACACAAGTCAATAAACAGCTACATTCTGAGTTCTGACCCCCATTTCTATCCCCTTTTATTTTTGTTTCTCCCCCTTTTATGAGAACATTACCACTATTTGAGGCAGCTGCCTCAGTGTGCTTGATGGTAAATCCAGCCCTGAATCTCTTGTTTCTCCTGTTAAGAGGATCATGGATTAAGATGATAGAAGAGACTTCATTGGCTGAGAGGCTGAGTAGAACTCCTGCTGATTAGAGTAGGCAATACCGTGCTAGAATAGACTGATTGAAATGTAGAACCACAGAATCATAGACTCAAAGAGTTGGAAGAGACCTCAAGGACCATCCAGTCCAACCGCTTTCTGCCATGCAAGAAGACATAATCAAAGCACTCCTGACAATTGGCCATCCAGCCTTTAAAAACCTCCAAAGGAGGAGATTCTACCACATTGTCTTTTCTGGTGATCCATGCCTTCTCATTATGTGGCCAAAGTAGAACAGACTCAATTTGATCATCTTGGCTTCCAGGGAGATTTCAGACTTGATCTGTTCCAGGACCCATACGTTTGTCTTTTTGGCTGTCTATGGTATCCTCTCACTCTTTTCCAGCACTATAACTCAGATGAGTTGATTTTCTTTCTGCTTTACTGTCGTGCTCTCACATTCATAGGTGGTGATGGTGAATATAATGGCTTGGACAATTCTGCCAACCCAGTTCTGAGGAGGGCTTTAGGAACTCCTGATGCCATGTTCTGGGGTCTTTAACCTGAACTCGTCGCTTCAGCTGTCATCTCAAGTGGATGCGGCAGCCAGGAGTGCCTGTTATCAGCTTTGGCTGATACACCAGCTATGGCCCTTCCTGGAATGGGAAAACCTAGAAATGGTTGTACATTCACTGGTAACCTCTCGTCTCGATTTCTGTAATGCGCTCTACATGGGGCAACCCTCATGCCACATTCAGAAGCTTCAACTGGTCCAAAATATGGCAGCCAGATTGGTTACAGGGAGTTCAAAATTTGATCCTTTTACACCTATTTTAAAATCCCTACACTGGCTGCCTATTAGCTTCCGAGCACAGTATAAGGTATTGGTCATTACCTATAAAGCCCTGCATGGCTTGGGTCCAGCTAACCTGAGGGAACGCCTCCTCCCATACAATCCTTCCTGCACTCTCAGGTCCTCTGGGAAGAATCTCTTGCAGTCTAAGAAAGCCAGACAGGTAACAACTTCCCAGAGGACGTTTTCTGTTGCCGCTCCAAAAGTCTGGAATGACCTGCCAGAAGAGATCCGCCATATAACATCTTTGGAGGCCTTTGAGAAGGCAATAAAAACAGATCTCTTCCAGCAGGCATTCCCAAACTGACCTCCTCAGAATGTTCACTCTCCAGTTGGGAATTGTCGTTTTTAATGGTATTTAAAGGTGGGAGGGAGATAGGGAATTGGATTTTATATGTTTTCCTATGCTTTTACTTGTGGCTTGTTGTGTTTTATTTTTATTGTTCTTATGTTTGTTGTTACCCGCCTCAATCCAATACAGGGAGAGGTGGGATACAAATTATTATTATTATTATTATTATTATTATTTGACAGCAAGCCAGCACCACGGGCTTCCACCAGCAGGGTTATGACCACCCCTGACAGTCCTCCACCTCCCTATTTGTTGCTTTTTAATGAGTATGGTTTTAAATCACATTTAATTCTATTGACAATTAAAATATAATTAATTTTTAAGGGTTTTTAATAATGTGAACTTTTAGTTGTATCTGTTTTGTAAGCAGACTTGACTTCCAGGGAGGGGGGAAGTACTGAATAAATAAATAACTGGTGGTGATGGTGGATTGCAAAGCTCAGTGGCCTTAGCAACTACTGTATAAGAAATTGTGAGGAATGCTGAGAGCTGCAATCCAACAACATCAGGAGGGCCACATGATTCCCTACTCAATAATTTAGCAGAACAGGAAGGAGGTGCCAGTTTTGATCCAAAAGGTGTATATCACCAGGTAATTTATTGTAACGGTTCATGACATTCCTAATTGTTTAAAAAAAACAGGCATCTGGTTTGAAGAAATGATATTCAAGTGAAAAAGGGAGTTTCCTCACTCCAGAGTTGATAAATAATATCCAACAATGAAAGCAAGATGGATTTGGAAAAAGGAGAGGATTGCCCACACCAATTCAGCAGAATCCAAGGGCCAAACCACATGAGATCTGAGAGAGCCACAATTGGAGCTTCCAACTTTAAATATTATTTTAGGACAAGCAGGGAGAGCAATGCTAGGGTCGAAGCATTTCGCTTTCTGCCTAATATTATTTTCCCACTTGAATTCACTGCATTTCCAGATCATCCCCAACGCAGAATTTTTTTCCTTTATTCACGTCCTGCTTTCAGGTCTAATAGCATCTTCAGAAGGGCTGTTTAGGTCAGGAAAACAGCACAAGAAAGGAGTTAAATACTTTTTCTGCAGTGCCATTTTTGTTGCTGTTGTCTGCCTTCAAGTCGTTTCTGACTTATGGTGACTCTGTCATGGGGTTTTCTTGGCAAGCTTTGTTCAGAGGAGGTTTGCCATTGCCTTCCCCTGCGACTGAGAGCATATGACTTGCCCAAGGTCACCTAGTGGGTTTCATGGCTGTGCTGGGAACTTAACCCTGGTCTCCAGAGTCATAGTCCAACACTCAAACGACTGCACCATGGTGGCCCTCACAGCACTACTGCATTGCCTGCCATGTTTTTTTTAAAAATGACAACATTGTTTTAAAGTAAAATGAATCCATGTGGCCTAATAGTTAGATGAGAAAGCCACTATGGTATAGTGGTTTGAGTGTTGGACTACAGCTCTGAAAATCAGGGTTTAATTCCCAGTTTGAGCATAAAAACCCACTGAGTGATCTTGGGCAAGTCCTATTTTCTCAGCCTCAGAGGATGGCAATGGCAAACCCTTTATGAAGAAACTTGCCAAGAAAGATAGGTTTACCTTGGGGTCACCATAAATCAAAAATGACTTGGAGGCACACAAAAACAACAAAGTAGTTAGAGGTGCAAATCATACCATCTTCCAGATGTGGCTGGATTGAAATTTCCAGCAGCTCTAGTCAATATAGCCAATAGTGAGGAACACTGGGAGCTTGTAGCCAACTAGATATGTAGGGCCACATCATTCTCATGCATGAATTAAGCGTTTAGAGAGATACATGTTCAAACCCCTGCTCAGACAGGAGGCCAATATGTCAAATGTGAGCCACTCACCCTCCTTGTAATTGTTTCATTTTGTGTATATGTGTGAAAGTTAAACAGAACAGGGAGAGGAAATGTATGCTGCCCAGAATTCCTTGGAGGGAAAGAGAGACAAACATGTGATTAATCATAACAAATAAACAACATTGAAAAACTGGAGATTCCATCTCATCACATGAAGTTTAGAGATCACACCAGTCTGCTCTCCCTTCACAATCATGCTTGTTTAATAATAGGAGCATGTTGGTTTGGCATCATTTCTTAGCATACTTAACATACTTAGCATACAATAGTGCTTTGGCACTCCATGGTTGTGTGATCTGTTTTCCAGACTGCTAAATGCTGCCTTCCAGGAGAAAAGGGGGAGCGTGCTATCATGGCTGCCAACTGCCTCCCAAAGCTGGCTGCTGTGTGAATGTGCTGCTCAACCCCCAAAGTGTGGGGCTGCTATGTACATATTCACACAGCAGCCCCATGCTTCAGTAGGAAGGAGGAACAAGTCAACCGGCTGCCAAAGGCAGTAATGGAATAGAAGCAAGACTGACCCTACTGATGAATTTTGCCCATCGATGAAAAGGTGCACTACAGTAATGAATGGAATGCAAAGCAGCAGCAGGATGGAAACAATTTTGTGTGATAAGTACCAATCAAAGGCACTTTTATCTTATTAAAATTCTGCTTTTTAGCCTCATGTGGTAAAGTGCTAGGTCCAAATTTTTAAAGCAAAGTACAGCTTTTTATAATAATTACACCACACTTCTAGTTTCATTCTTTATTAAACAGCTTGCTCCCTCCTCCACCCCATCCTGAGTATAGGAATGGACTGGACCAACCTTCATCTTCTAGAAAGGCTCTTGCCCAGACAAGGCCCTGCACCATCAGGTTTTCTCCTGGACTTCATACAATCCCTCTGAAGGGCCAGTCAACTTAGTCAATATTTATTTTAGTCCAGACTTGGATTATCTAAGGGGTGTGTTATCAGGGAGTGTTGTGATATTATGAGGTAGGAACAACAGTGTTACCAACATCCTCACATTCATGCTTCCACACCTCTCACTGTCTCCCCCTCTCTGTTCAGTGCCATTTGTGCCTCATAGCTTTTTAGACTGATTTGTGGACTCCCCGTAGGTAGGGGGCAACTGTGAAATGGGGATGGGGGGGTGACTTATTTTAATAGTAACTGATATTTTACTCTATTGCATTGTATGGTTTTTAAGATGTTGTAACCCGCCTTGATTCCTTGAGAAAAATCGGGCTATAAATAAATATTATTATTATTATTATTATTATTATTATTATTATTATTATTATTATTTTCCACCCACCACATTTTTCTATGGAAGTCAGAAACAAATGCCAGTATATCCACCTTTAGATTCAATAGCCAAGCCTTATTTCTCAA
Organism: Sceloporus undulatus; assembly: GCF_019175285.1. Taxonomy (NCBI): domain Eukaryota; kingdom Metazoa; phylum Chordata; class Lepidosauria; order Squamata; family Phrynosomatidae; genus Sceloporus; species Sceloporus undulatus. Next base: position 76,772,873 of record NC_056523.1, on the reverse strand, counting down.
CCTTCTTCCAACAATGGCAAAACATCTGAGGTCATTTTATGAGCACTAGTATTGTGGCAAAAACTGGAACCTGCTGTATCAGTTGCACAATTGTTGTTTTTAATCGAAAGGAGCATCCAGTGGAATTTACAAGTCTTTGTTGGTTCCAGTCCTTGCTTAATCCCATCTGAATTTCTTCCATGGCAGAGACCTTACAAGTGCCAAATCCAGGGAGAGTCTAATACAGTACTAGGTTCATTCATGCAATTCACATCCCAGCTTTCCACTAAAACTAGTGCTCAAGGTAATTAATCCTGATCATCCTGCCAGGTGGTAAAGAGAATTTTACCATACATATGGTGTAGATGTGTTATGAAATGGTTATCCATGGTCACCCACAAGCCTCTTCCTAAATTGTGTTCATTATTTTTATTATGCATCAATCATATTAAGGGAAATAGAAAAAAGGAAGTTTAAAAAGTGAAACCAAATGCAACTTAGAATTAATTCCATTAATTAATAACTAACAAAATTGATTATATTAATTAATTGATCTACATTTTTATTTTATACATTTTTATTTAATAATTAAATTATCAACTGAGATTTCTTGTGGATAGCCAAGCTTAATTGGTATAAGTGTGAAATGTGTGTGTCTGTGTCTGTGTGGACAGGGAGAAACTCAAGAAGAATCATGATGTGCTTGCAATAAATGTCACTTAGCTAAATATACATTTTGGCTTAACATTTTTGTGCAAAGAAAAGCTAAAAATGTATAAATAACTTCACATGAACTTGGGACAATTTTGATCTCCATATGAGAGTTTGAAAATAGGATACATTTTTCCAAATTTCTCTGAAGTTTTTGAGCAACTAAATAAATGAATATGTAAACTTTGGGGAGAGAGATAAGACTGTTTCTGTTCTTTAGCATGAAACCACCACTGCCTTATATGCTCAACTAGAGTATATTGTGCAAGTCCCTTGGCTTTGTTCTTCCACTCCCACTTGTTGTTAGCTGCCCTCAATTCAACTCCAGCCCATGGCAACCCTGTGGATGAGATATCTCCAAGACCCCTATCTTCCACTGCTCTGCTTAGGTCCTGTAGATTCAGGCCTGGGACAGGGACGTAGCTAAGGGGGGGGGGTTCTTTGGGTCCGGAACCCCCCCCCCTCCATTAGAAAAATGGATGGTTTTTTGCGCTGTGCTGCCGCACCCAAGCCCCATTATAATGGTGGCACTTAGTCTGGAACCCCCCCCCCTTCCTAAAATCCTAGCTACATCCCTGCCTGGGAGCTCCCTGATTGAGTCTAGCCATCTGGCTTGCAGCCTTCCTCTCTTTCTACTACCCTCTACCTTTCCTAGTATTATTGTCTTTTCTAATGAGTCATGCTTGCTCATCATGTAGCTAACATACAACAGTCTCAATTTGATCCAGCTTTCCCATCTGTACATGGTGATGGGGAATACAACAGACTGGATGATTCTAACTTTAGTGCACAGTTGCACATCTTCACTCTTTAGTATCTTGTCTATTTCTTTCATAGTTGACCTTTCCATTCCTAGTCTCCTGATTTCTTGACTGCAGTCTCCATTCTGATCAATGTTTGTTCCAAGGTATGGAAAACTTTAACTATTTTGATTTCCTCATTGTCTAGGCTGAATTTATGTAGATCCTCCATAGTAATCATTTTTGTTTTCTTTATATTCAGCGAGATGCCTGCTTTTGTACTTTCCTCTTTGACCTTCTTAATAATTTTTCCAAGTCTGTGGCGTTTTTCGCTAGTAGTAGGGTGTCATCCACATATCTTTCCCTTCCCATCTCACTCTTTCCCCTTGCCAACAACAGTCAGCTACTTCCTCATCTCCAAGGTCTGCATAACAGCCTGACTTGGATCCTCCAACTCAGATACTTTTCTGGGTCACTGGTAACCTGACACGCTGAAAACATCTGCATTTCTCTTCAATTGCTGGTGCTGCAATGCTGCTCTTCAGTCACAAGACTTATTACACATAAACAATTATTATTATTCTCATTCCTACTGCAGGGCAGGAATCAACCCAAACAAAAAGGCAACACTCCTTTTGCCCTTCCTAAAGGTCTGCTCACTTGCCTGTCTCTAACATGTCATAGTGAGTTCATATTCCCACTACAGAAAACAGGGAAGAAGCATTTCTGTATTCTCCAGACATCTATAATCTTCATTCATTTGAGGCAAAGTAGGGTACAATTTTTTGGTCCCTCTGCTTTATGTCCCTGGAGACAAAAGTAACTGATTTACTTCTCTGAGTGGTTGTTTCTTGGTACTAATCATCAGCTTGATGATTTGCCATAAACATACCTTTGCTACAAACATGGGAGATTATTGCATGGCCATTTTGCCCTATCCATGCACAGTACGGTACGGGCCAGAATGGGGGGAAACAGGTTTTATCACACACAAAATTGCTGCTGCACTGCCACCTGACTATCACCCATCCCGCAGCTGTGCTTCTCCTGGTGATTTTGGTAGTACGAAAGCTTTCCATATTACCAAATCAGCTGGCAGAGTGCTGCTCAGGGATGGGTGATAGTCGGGCAGCACTGCAACAACAATTTCATGTGTGATAAAACCTGTTTTTCCCCTATTCCAGCCTGATCCTGTCTCGTGCACAGATCAGGCAATAATGGCCATGCAATAATCTCCATGGTTAGCTTCTGTCTGTATGGGAAAGAAAGGCTGGTCAAATAAATCATATTCATATGCAGATGTGTAGTGGAGCCAGGGCTCTTGGAGTAAAACCCCCAGGACTTTTTTAATTAGCAGGAGCATTGACACCATCGGCCAACCCCATCGGATTCCTCTGCCAATTACAATACCATGTGTACGTTCTCATCTTTTTCCTACACAATTATTAATTTTGACTTCTGATTTCTTAATAATCACATCCCTCCAGATGTAATTCCAGTTCCGAAGGTAAACTGTGACAATTCCACTCTGTCTCCCATTCCTTTACTTATTGTTTTGCTTTCTTTCCTTTCTGTATCACATTCCCTCTCCTCTTTTACTGTTGCTTAGACCTGTCTGCAAAATAACAGAAAGCTAACTGGGGACAGAGAGCATGCCAAGGAAGTGGGAAACATGTAAGAGCCAAGGAGTGAATCTCAAGAATGTGCCAACTCCATTATTGTCAGCCAGTGACATTCCCAGCAAGTGAGCGCACTTAAGGGGATCTGATGGAAGCTGAGGCTTTGGTTTTTCTGCCAAGTAAACCCCCACCACCACCACCACCACCTCTTTACTGATTAGTATGTTGGTCAACTTTCATTCCCCTTACCACCCTCATTAACAAGTATTGGATTAGGACAACAGCAACAAAAACAGTGAAGCTTTCCATCCTCTGGCTCAGCTGTGCTTATCTATGATGGACATGAAATACATGTTGTATTCTTACAGCTTATTTTAACCCTCCATCTTTTCTACTGAAGCAGCAAATAATCAAGACCCATAAGTGGCATGGACTAATGATGATCACCCTTCTTTCCCATGTACCTCTGGAGTCTTTACCGCCCCATTTTTAACACAACATTGTGGACTGCAGCTTCTGTTTAAAAAGCAACATCCAATACAGGTAGGTGCAATATTTTGCCCTTACAGACCAAGTGGGCAGCCTAGGAGAAAAGCAGGTTTGACTGGAAAAATGTTGGTTAACATTCCTGCACACATACATACACACAGCAATCTCACTGAACCAAATTGAATTAGAAGTTGCCTCTATCTTATTTCATTCAAAACAGAAAATAGTGGGAGGACCAGTCCTAGATCTTCCCATTTGATCCTTAGAAGCAAAAGGCACATATTTCTTCACAAACTCACCACTGTTTTTCTTTTGTTCCATTCTTTGGATTGCCTCTGCTTTGTCTATCTGGGAATGGGTTGTTGAGCTAGAGCTGTCAAGGGTCTGATTTGGACAATACCTGAAAGTATTGATTTGGTGCACTGTCCCTCCATCCACCATGCACCCTCCAGCCACCAAAAGGGTCCAAGCTCGACTCAGGCTTGCATCCTTCCGAGGTCGCTAAAATGAATACCCAGACTGTTGGGGGCAAATTAGCTTACTTGCTAATTAGCTTACTTGCTGTTCACCGCTATGATCTTTGGAATAGCGGTATATAAATAAAACAAATTATATTCACAGGGATAGCTAGTCCAAATGGAGCCATGCAAATAAAATCTTCTGCACATTGGCCTTAGCTGTGCAACTGATTCCCAGATAATGTTCCACACATAAGATTCTTTGCTCATACGATCATCACTTTGAAGGACCATCCATGGCCCTTTTTACTGGGAAATATATACAAATGATGAACATCAAACTTAGTGACAGAGGCTCTCGCCCACCATTCTGCTGCCTAGTCACCTAGTTTGCTTGGCTCATTCTAGGCTTTTTCAGACACTGTTTTCAATTTAAAAATTCTTCATATTTCCATTTCATCAAAAAAATTTGGCTGCCTCATAATAATTCCTCTTTCCTGATTATTCATGAATGCTAAAAGCGCCTGTTCCAATACTTCAATAATAATAATTCGCTCTGTTTCGAAATCACTATGTAGCCAAAAATGGCACTATATGTATAGGGAGAGAGCCAATGTATTGTTATGGTTTGAGTGTTGGACTAGAAGTCTGGACACCAGGGTTCAAATCTACACTGGGCCATTGGGCAAGTCACATTTTCTCAGCCTCAGAGGAAGGCATAGGCAAACCCTCTCTGAACAATTCTTGCCATGAAACCCCCATGATAGAATCACCTAGGGTCACTATAAGTTGGAATTGACTTGAAAGCACGCAACAACATGTATAGGGTGGTATCAGTGGACTTAGAGTTTGCAGAAATAGGAGGGGGGGAGGAAAAATTAAAGCTGGAATTTTCTATCATCAAAATGATCTCAGAAAATCTCTGGAATGAAGCATAATATACCATCTAGTTCATTGGACTGGTTTTTAGGAGAATAAACCAGAAATAGGAAACATTTTTGTCCTCCAGATGTTGTTGCACTGCATCTCCCATGATCCCTTACCACTGACTATCTCATAATATCTAGAGGTCATCTCCCCAATCCACTACAAGAGAGACCAGGCTACACAGTTCCATACATGCTGAAAGAAAAGTATTATGCCTTATTACACGGACTGTATAGCTAGAACCACAAGAAAAAAATACAAGAAAAAGCAGAAAAGAGGGTCACCATGAAATCTGACCTTAAAAAATAAATAAAACGGGAGCATGTTCGACCCAACATGCAAAAGCGAAAACTGTACTTTTTCTTCATCAAGAAAGAGTTTTCTTTGCATCTGCCTTTAACCTACAGTTATAAGAATTCTGTGGTGGTTTTAGTATTTTCCTGATGACCTCCTAATCTACTGTTGAACTAAGACAAAAGGCCCTTTCTTCTTTAGATTCTGACATTGCAGTAGCTCTTTTCTTTTAATGAATAAAGCCCCCCATTTGAACAAAAAGGTTACAAATAATTAACAACCTATTGCTATCTCCATACTAGGGAAAGACCAGAGGCATGGTATGAATTCAGAGAATAGGGCAGACATGCATACAAAGAGGATCTGAAAAGTGAATGTCTGCATAATTGTTCAAAGAATAAAAGGAGCAATGACAAAAAAGAGATCATGATGGTGGAATAGAAATATCCTTGGAACTTTCAGTATTAAGAGTAGACTTCTTTTTAGGAGACAATCACAAAGTGATACCATTTGAAGCTGAGGTTGGGAATCCTGTTTTATTAACCCATAGAATATATTTCTAAATAGTGTTATAAAATCAAACAATTCAGCATATATTTTGACTGGACTAAACTAGATAATATGCTTTAAATCCAGCTTCCCTTTTCTGTATAAATATAGACTCTGGATAAGAAAAGTGTATTTCATTGGAGGCATATTGGGCTGATCCACACTGGAGAGATAACCCAGTTTGGCCCTGCTTTTAACTTTTTAACTAGTCATCCAAGACTATTGGTTTAACTACAGCTAGCTTTAAGCTGACTGGAAAACAGCCTTCCCCAGTGGAAGTTGTTGATTTCCATGGTAATGGCTTCCAAGCAGACCATTGTAGCAAAAACAAACAAACAAAACAAACAAAAACCACCCCACAACATCTTGAACCATCATAAAGATCAATATATTTATGAGAAAATAATAACAACATGTATTTATAATGCCCTTTCCACCAAAAGGCACATACACTCGAACACATACAGTCAAAGACAAAAACAATAAACATAACACTACAAATATAAATAAAATGCCTAACATCCCACCAGCCAACGCCCACCCCAGTGACCTCAGGCATAATTCTACAGTTCAATCCAGTGAATCAAAGACACTTAGAAAAATGGGTGGGATCTTCCTCCAACTGGAGATCCAAAGGAAGGCCATTCTGCAGATGTCAAGCTAGATCTTGAAAGGTTCTCAGCCTTTATAGAGCTGTGCCTGTTAGTAGAACAAACAATAATCCTTTGCTTGTAGATCTTAAATTCCTAAATGGTATATAACATGCTAGCCAAACTGCCAGGTACTGAGGGAGATTACAGTGGACCTCCACATTTACTGGCATTAGGGGTGTAGGACCCCCCATGAAAGTTGGAAAACTGCAAATTAAAAATAAAAACTTTTTTACCTGAGAGAGCACCTTTTTAGTAAGCTCTTGGTCCTCCAGAATAACTCAGTAGTCAACATCTGCCAGAAGCTGACCACAGAATTGTGCTGGAGGACCTACAAATGCCTAGAAAAGTGTTTTTGCTAGGAATCTCTTGGTCCTCCAGCATGACTGGTGGAGGTTGACCAAAGAGTCACACTGGAGGATCTAGAGGTTCTTAGAGAGAACATATTAATCAAATCCACAAAAGTCAAAGTCACAAATGTGAAAGACCAACTGTAGAGTGCACAGCCCTAAATACAAGAACCAAAAGTTTGAAATGGACCCTGTCCTGAACTGATAGCCAGTGAATGGATGTATGGGTTGGGGTGGGGGTGAGAAAAACATGAAATTTTAGGAAGCTTTAACACAACCCAGACTGAACTGTTCTGAATTAAAGCCAGAGGAAGAAGAGAGCAAGAAGACCAACCTGCCAGTAGGCTATTTGCAATAATCCAGGTGAGGCATAACCAAATCCCAGACAAGGAGACAGGTAGTCTCAGTGGTCAAGAACCTATGGATCATGTGGATGTTCAAAAGATGTTGTCATCCTGATAAAGCTGTGCAGGGGCAGTCATCCAGCAGGTCTCTGAGGTTCTTGACAACCAAAACAGGAACCACTGGAACCCTATAAATACAGTGGAGGGCGTGAAAGTAGCTACTGGATGGTTTGGCTGAAACATCAAGTTTTCACTTTTTTTTCTATATTCAGTTTAAGACTGTGGATGGTTATCCACAAATAAACGTTCAACAAGCAATCCATCACAGGCTTCCACACAGATGCATCAATTAATTTAAAACTCTGGAAAATCTGTTGTCATCTTCCTAAATGTGATAATGCAAATCCAAATCTGAAATTTAAAAAAAAAAAAAAAAAAGAGAAAGGGTATATAGTGATTTAAAAAAAAAAAACAGACCCATAACTGATCCTTGTGGCACTCCTACAATTACAGCAAAAGCTTTTGACTATGGCCCGATCTAGATGGGCCTAAAGTGTGCCTTCGTCACGTGCTAGGGGTTGGCCAAGGGTGCAATGCCCATACGTGCCTCACCCCTAGCATGTGATGAGGGCGTCAAAATGGCAGCGCCCTGTACACATGGGCGCTACCATTTTGACATGACAGACGCCTAGCGTCCGCACATCCCGGCGTCATTGTGACGCAGAAAGAACCCACTTTTTGCAGGTTCTTTTTGCTGCGCGAGGGAGCCGCGCGGTTGTCCACTACGGCTCCCTCGCCCAGCAAAACAAGGCATGGATAGACCTCCCTTTTTGGGTGGTCTGTATCCCACCATAGATCCCTGAAATGAAAAAGAGGAGGAACGATCAAACAAAAAGCATTTAAACTAGGACAAAGCATTCCATTTTATTCCCAATGATGCCAACTATACTATTAAAAGCAACTGCTCCCTGGGGCTGCAAAAGGGCACTCTGGACACGCGGGGGCATCACCACACACATGTGCTCCCACACACCCCAGAGGTCCACCAGAAGGCCCTCCCCTAGAAGTTCCCCCCCAGAGGTCTTGTCCTCCATGAGTAACCACACCGGGTGACACCAACTCTAGGGACACCATTGCAGAGATAGAGGATGCAATACAGTCGATTTAAAGTAGCCTGGGGAAAATACTCCTTGAAAACAAACAATTTACTAAATATAAAGCAGAAGCAGATAAAGTCTGTAAACTTTCATGGACTAGAGTCCCTTTCATCAGATGCATTCAGTGCTATCAGTGGCAAATCTGAATGGAGAGGAAAATATTGTAAACAGTGGGGTCCACAGCACCTCAGGCAGGAACATTTATTCTAGAAGTGCTGCATTTGTTATCAATTGATCATAATAAAAAATAAACCACAAAGACCTGGCAATGCATTCTGACACAAGACACTGTTAGGATGGAAAACATCGCTTTTTTAAAAAAGCCACTGCCAAGATTAACATCTGTTCTTAGCCCAGTCACTGTGTTTATTTTGCATTTGTTTTAACATTAATTAAATTGTCACAGACCATACTGCTTAAATTTCTATCTCTGTGTGTGTGTCTATCTACTTCCTTGCCGTATGAGTTAATAATACCTCATACACCCAGTGAAGTGCATTTCAATCTGTGGAAATTTATGTCATAATAAATCTCGTAGTCTTCATGATGCAACAAGACAAAATTGTTCATTTTAGAAGTTGGGGGAAAGAACATGTTCTTGCTCAGCAGAGAGCCTTTATTGCCACTAAGTATAGAATTTGCACAAAAGGTCAGGTTTCCACTTCCATTATCACAATCCGTGTCTGACTATTAAAGACAAATTGTGTTCTGTGGTAAATGAAATCAAAGACAAGGCCAAGATGCCCATCACCCAACCAAACATGAAGCGACTCCAAGCATCTGCCTTAGTTGTTTGATACAGGGTATGGGATGCAATTGCATGGCACTCAAGAGCCACATTGAGAGTGGTGATAAGTAACAGGCTGCCATTTTAGCTTGTTATCTTGATATTTGATGAGAAGGAGAACTTCAGTAAGTCTGATTTTGTATCCCTAGGACCCTCTGTGGACTGCCCAAAAACGAAAAACAAAAACCACTCCCAGAAATAAAATCTCCTTTTAATTTTTAAAAATGGGCCTTTTAATTTTAAACAGTTCAGCAGACCCCTGTAAGTTAGCTAAAATGTGACTTACTTCTCTGGAAGGCTTCCAGGGGAGGCAATTTAGTTCCCCTTCACCAGAATAAAGTGAGTCTGTGTGGGGTCTCAGGCCACACAAACAACACTGGGGCCACATCACTATCACAAAATATGATCAACCAGCTCTCAGGGAGAAAGAGTACAGGCTTCACATGGAGTATGATGGCCCCAGAGGACTGCTGCCAGGAACAGTAGACAAATATTGGGTTAGATCAGGGGTGGACAACTTTTGCCCCTTGACCTATCGCCATGGGCATTACAAGGTCACATAACCTTTGGTCACTATTTTCAGATGAATTATGGTTTAAAAAAAACTCCTTGGGGGAGTCTGAGCATAGAGAAAAGCAAACTGCTACATTTTCAGGTAGAAAATATCTCAAAATCACATCCTAAGTGGCTTATTGGACTGGCTGAGGGGCTTCAAGGACTGGAAAGGTGTGGATGAGAGGAGATGTATGACCTGCAGGCCAAACTCTCCCTAATGATTTTGAGACAATCATAAGTTTTACTAATATCTCTGATTTTAGGAACTGACTCCTATTAGCTGAAGCAAAGTGAGAAGCGCCTGAAGCAGCTACAAGCCTAGGTGACTAATCTGGCATCACGAAACTGCCATAGGGCAATTCCCATAATCTCCACTATGAGTACTTAGACACTCATGGCATTGCAGCCAGTCTGACCTTGGAACAGAGGCATCTTAGTTTTACATTTAGATCTGCCAGATTTGTGAAACCAAATGACAGTACCCAAGGCAACCTAGCAAAATGTGAATCTAGATATTAGGGTCAGAAACTTGTCAGTATCTTAACCATGCACAAGTTCTCCATAGGAGCAGTTGGAGATATTTTTTTTTTTTTTTTTTTTTGATGTGTGGCCTCTGCATCTATTTCAAGGTCATGAAAGCAGAGTGGCAGGTGCACTACCACTGAAGATATGAATGTGTATTCTCAGCCAATATATATCCATCTGCCTGTGCTAAAATTAGTTACAGTATTCCTTTGGTTGTGCAGTCAGCTGCATATTCTATTGCACATTTGGTTGCACAACATTACTACTCAGCACAAAGATTGTGTAGTACACTCAGTATGTAGTTCTGCATGTGGAGATTTATGCTACATAATGTCATACCCACCAAGCGGGTATATCACAGATGAAAACTAGGATACATGTGGCCAAACAACATCAGTGTATGCTCAAAATGGGAAAAGTTATTGGAAAAACTGTAGCAATTTACTTTTACCTGAACCTCCCAGGAAAGGCAAGACTCTGTTTCTCCTCTGCCCTGCCGAGTTGAGTAATAACTACTTTTCCAGTTTGTAACAACTGAAGTCAGCTGAGGATCAATGGGGAAAGTAGGAGGAAGAAAGAGAAACTGGGACATCTTAAAAGCAGCTGGAAAAAAAATGGGACAATAGAGGATGAATCAGGAATGCCCCTGCCAACTCTGGGTAGTTGGAAGGAATGCAGTCCTGATGTAGGAAAATGGTCTTCATCTTCCAACTCAGCACTAAAACCACTATGATATCTCTTTACCACAGCATTTCACAAAGGGAAATACTTTTAATATTACTATTTCCTCTCAAAGACCACTATATTGAACCACACATTGAAACGATAAACAAAAAGGGGTAGGGGAGCAAATAAGAAAATGATTTTAAAAGAAAAGAGAGCAGGGCAAAGATGTGACAGGTTGGGAAAATCCACCTTCTGAGAGGAGCAAGATGTGGTTAATAGGCATGCATGAGGGGTTAAGCATAAGCATTGCAAAGTACCTGGCCTCCGAACTATTTATCAGGAAAATTCCCATTAAGTAGGGCTGGAAGCAAGCCAGAAATAATTCTCACGCTCATTGCGGTACCAGGCACTCATGCCAATGATTCCAGCTGTCTATCTCAGACTCTGAGTCTGACACACATACACATGTATGTGCATGCACACAGAGAGAGAGGGGGGGAGGGGGGGGAGGTCTTTGGTGTGAGTTTCGTTGATTCCATACCCTGTTTTTAGGGACCATTTGGTATGGCTTGAAAACAGCCATGCTGGCTAGGGAAAGAGAACACATCCTTTCCTAATAGCCTCTCTACTACATTCCTGTTTTAACTGTTACCATTATGTTTTAGTCTCTCTTTGCCTTTGTAGCTCAAGGGATTACTCCCATACAGCTTTTTACTGATACCCATCAATACCACTCTTTTAATCACTGATTTGGCTCTGTTCCATCCCTGATAAATGTCACCTACTGAAGTCTCTCTAATCCAGGAACTCCTTTTTTCGGGTTCGTGATTCCAACTCACCCTGCTCTGTTCAGTGCTGAGCCACAGCCTTCATGGAAACTCCTGGGCTCTTTTCTTTCTTGTATATTCTCCTTCCCACTCCTTATCCCCTTGGCATCAACCGAACATAAAAGTTTAAGAAAGAAAAGCCCTGTTAAATCCTGTCTAATCTCCCACCTTTTGTTGGCGGAAGATTATTTGTTATGGTGCATTTAGAATCTGGCCTCAATCAAGATTTACATTATTCTAGTGAAGGCAAGGACTTTACCATTTCCTACTAATATTTCTACTTTCAAAGTAAACTTGGTGATAGAAGATTTAAGTTGAAAATTTCTTGAAGGCACACAACAACAACAACAACAATTGATCCACGGTTCAGTTTTATCCCAAGCATCTTGTTCAGCGTTGGTGTGTCTCCTCCTCTTTTCAACAGTCCCACTGTTAAAAGTCTTTCTCGTTAAACTATGGCAATGGCTTACTTTTCACAGAGATGGTAACTTTGAATTTGGGGTTATCTGACCTCAGATTTCTCCACAAGGCCGGTGGCTTGCACTGTTCAGTGCTCCCCTACACAAAACTAGGTGTCTGCAAGAGAGGATACAGTGCAGTCTCCTTCCTGACAAGCTTCGTTCTTTATGAGAGAGTCTGAAATGGCACAGAAACCGCTTCCTTACAGCCTCAGTAAGAACCAGTCATGTAGCTTTCAGTAAAAATCTACACTTGAACGTAGCACTCTTAAGCACTGGAGCTGGTTGCATAGCAGCTGCTAATTACAATTACTATTCTTGATTCCGTGACATTAATTAATTCACCAGGACTTTGTTGGCTGCCAGTTCCTTCCTCCTATAAAGTTATGCATTAATCTTACAGCTTTAATCCACTTTTCACTTCATTTTCACAACCCATGAAGAGGAAATCCAGCCTATCAGTATCCTCAAAGGAATTACAGTACAGAGAAGAATGGAGGTTTTCTTCCTACTATTGAGATGTATTCTACACTGGGCCTAGAGATTGTACTTCTTCGTTTATTTCCTTGGCTGGTAGATGAATACCTACTGTTAGGTAAATGCATGCTATAATCAGCAACTCAACACTCTTTGTAAGATAGATAGATAGATAGATAGATAGATAGATAGATAGTTGTTGTTGTGTGCCTTCAAGTCATTTCCAGCTCATGGCAACCCTAAGGGGAGCCTATCATGGGCTTGTCTTGGCAAGATTGGTTCAGAGAAAGTTTACTATTGCCTTCTCATGAAGCTGAGAGCATGTGACTTGCCCAAGGTGTGTGCATTTGTGTGCATCACCTGAGTGCTGCTATGCAGTATCTTTGACCCCTAAAAAAGGGCTTTACTATAAGGTTAATAAGAGAAAAAAGTGAAACATTTGCAGGTCAGCTTCAGCACATGCTTTTTTGTTTTGTTTTTTTAAAGCAGATTGATGGACTCTTCCATACCTGACTGCTGCTCTTTGTATACTTTTCTCTAATTTTACTTCAGTTTATTTAATGGTGTGTAATGTTAGCTGCCAAAAAAGAGTTGGAATCCAGGAACCTTTCGTCTTCTAAGAAGAAACACCCTGGCAAGTCAACCAGGAAGCCTGCCAAAGTTGGAAAGAAAGGGCACCCTGAACACAATATTCCCTTCAAAAGAATCCATTCTAAGGAAACTGTAGGCTGTTTTGTAAATCTGTTCCCCATCCTTACCATCATGTGTGTGCAGTATTACACAAAGGTTTATTTCAATACACAGGTGGAGGTCCCCCCCCCCCCCCCCCAACATCTCTTAACAGGCTAGAAATCACCTATGGTAGTGGAAGGAGATAGCAGGAAAAATGTTGTTGTTTTACTACAGGTTGAGTCTCTCTTATTTAGAATTCCAACTTCCAAAATACTCCAAAAACCAAAACCTTTTCGATGGGTAGTTGAGGCAGTGTCACCTGTGCTTTCTGATGGTTCAGTTTATACAAACACTGTTTCATGCACATAATTATTAAAAATATTTTATAAAATTACCTTCAGGCTAGGTGTATATGAAACATAAATGAATTTCATATTTATACTTGGGTCCAATTTCCAAGCTATTTAATTATGTATGTGCAAATATTCCAAAATCCAAAAAATAAATAAATCTGGAATCCAATACAATTCTGGCCCCAAGAATGTCAGCTAAGAGAGACTCATCCTGTATCTATATATTATAAATTTATTGGCATTTTAAGCACATTTGTATCCTCACAAACATCTACTCTGGAAAAGACGCACTTGCCACCATCCCTGAGTAATACTAAGTTGTAAACAAGTGCTGATCACAAATGCAGACAGCAGCTATTATCATCTTGAGTAAGACAGGAATGCCACCATTTCTGTGTAAAGAGGTGAGAAATATATACTAAAGACAGGGAAAGAAAACACTGAAAGCTATTATTTTCTGCAGATCTGCCTGCTAGATTCTGGCAGTGAGGAGCAGCACATTTGTTATTTTGAAATGGAAACATGGCAGCTCTTACCACTGATTATTTCTCCAGGCAGAAAGAAATGTCAAAAAGCACATTTTAAAAAGTGTAGATAGATATAGAAATTAAAACCAGTATTTGTGGGAGACCACATTCCTAAAGTATTTGTTAGCAGCTCTCAAGTTATATACTCTATTTCCAAAGCACCTGCTAGGAATCCAACCTGGAAAACTTCAACTACAAGCATTACATCCACCCACAGCAGAACAAGGGTGAAGGTGGTCAGAGCAGTAAAGGCCTCCAAAAATGTATAGCATGGCTTCTGATTTATTGGTTGTTTAATGCTAATCATGTCAAAAATGATCTGCAGATAACTTTCAAAATGGAAAAGGAATAAAGTTGCAACAGTAAGCATACTTACTTGTGAGTAAGTAAAAATCGTCCCCCAACTGATCCTTGAAATGACCCAGTTTCAAGGAAAAGCTGGACCCCTTGATCATTTTAGCAGAGTTCATTTCCATTCATAGCCAATAGTTTGGAAAACAGAGTGACTTTAGGTCAGATTTGCACAATATCAGTACTCCAGCTCTCTCCTGATTCAGTAGCTCTTGCAGGATCCAGAACCAGATTTAACAGCTATCCACTCCACAAGGAAACTGTGGAATTCCAGTTTTTAAAAGACTGACTTCAGTGCACTATTGAAATTACTGATGGTACTGATTATTATTGTAAACTATGCAGTTAATGGTAACAGGTTTGTTTTCTGAGGGTGTTACTACGATGCATTTCAAAAGTATAGTAATGTAACAAATCACATTACTTTACTGGTGTAATAATCCAAGTTTTAAAGTTACCCTTTAAAGCTTATTTTCAGGAACTGTTTAAGCATTTTAAAATCCATTTGAAATCCATTTTGAAAGGGATGCCCCCCCCCATTCTTTTATCAGTCATGTCTGCCAATCAACAGCAAAGTAGCAAGTAATTCAATGAGCAAAGTAACAAATTACTCTTAAAATTCTACAGCAAACAATGGCAACAGGTTCTTTTAAAACATATAATGGAGACAAAGGCCTAAATACACTCATGGCACCAGGTCTCATCTGGTTTTGAAAGCTAAGCAGGGTCAGCCCTGGTTAGTACATGGATCAAGGACTGCAAATGAATACCAGGAGATGTAGGTTATATTTCAGAGAAAGGAACTGACAAAACCATCTCTGGGTATTTTTTGCCTAAGAAAATCATAGGGTCATACAACAAGTGGCTTGAAGGATGCTGCTATGCTGCAGAAATAAAGCAGTTTGACACCACTTTAAGTTTCATGGATCAATGCCATGGACGTCTGGGATTTGTTGTATGATGGGGCACCAAAGGTCTCTGACAGGGAAAGCTAAATAACGCACAAAATTACTAATCCTTGAATTCCATAGCACTGAGTCATGGCAATTAAAGTGATGTCAAACTGCTTTATTTCTGCAGTGTAGATACATGCAAAAACACATACAGATACACACAATGTGGACAAAACACTTTTTAAAAAGTAACTTTCCAAGATCTTTCTGTATGTGTAGAGATAGATGCAAAATTTTAAACAATGGAATCAGTTTAAAATGCATAGTGTGCTTGTCTGCGGCAAGAGGGACAGTCCTGGCTGAGCTTCTGCTGCTGTGCCTGCATGCATCTGGACTGAGGGGCAACTAGACTAGAATCAAGCATGCCTTCCAGCTCAGAGAATACATGCGCTTAGTATATAGTATAGTATTTTTCCAGCACTTGCCAATTTCTAAAATTCATAGGATGCTTCACAGAATCATAATATAAAATAGAAACAAGAGTAAAATGACTCAGCAGAGCATTTCAAACAACCTTTCAGAGGTATGAGTTTTGTTTTGTTTTTGAAACTCCAGGTTACAAAACTAGTTAGATAACATGTTGGAAGAAAAAGGCCGATACAGTATAAGAAAATCTTAACCTAGTCCTGAAATAGCATAAAATATGGTGCCAGATTATTATCCAATGAACTTCAAACAGCAGGAGGTACTGAGAAAAAGGCTTCTAATGACCAGCTTAACATCTGAGTAGGTTCAGGCAGAAAACAACTATTTCTCTAAGATAGCTAGTCAAATAGCTAGATGGTGCTAACTTAGCAGTGGAAATAGTAATAGTGTTTATACCAGGTTTTTTGGGAAGAGCATTCCAGAATTGAGGTGCAGCACGGAACAGCCACACACTCTCAGCCTCAGAGGATGGCAATGGCCAGTAGTGTCCCTATGGTTGATGTCATCTGGTGCTGTAACTCATGGTGTCATTCCCCTCCATTGACCTCCTCCCCCCTTTTACACCATACAGAATTGTTAGCAATCCTTTTTTGCACTAATGTTACCTGTAAATCATATTTTCCATATAGCACTGAGTGTAATGCTAATAGTTGTGACATAAACAACTAGCAAAATTCAAATTGTACTTTCAAATTACAATCTGGGCCCCATTCCCACTCACTCATTTGCCCTGGATGGAACTGGGCAGATCCGGATCCCCCCCTCTCAAATCTCTCTGGAAACAAGTGCCCACTATCTTTTACCTTGATCGGGGTAATTTCACATTTGCGGTACCAGTTTAAAATGAAGGCTCCTTTGCTGTCAATCAAATTCACTTCCGCTTTCGTCAAAGGTGATGTTTCCTACAGCCATTGGCCAACGGAATGGGTGCTTTCCACCCTCCTTTTTAAAAAAACTGGTGGCAGCGTGCGCATAGTCTGTCAAATTTAAAAACCTCCAGGGGTGTGTGTGTGTGTGTGTGTGTATTTGGGTCATTACGCATTATGGCAACCCTAAAACGAACCCCATCCTGGGATTTTCTTGGCAAGATTGGTTCTGAGGAGATTTGCCATTGCCTTTCCCCTGAGGCTGAGAGAGTGTGACCCCCCAAAGTCATGGGTTTCCGCAGCCTTCCAGTCTCCCCTTCACTTTCAGCCCAATACTACAGCCCTTGCCTCCCTCCCCCGTGCGATGCTATCCCATTCCAATAATAATAATAATAATAATTCCTCGCCCCAGACTGCCATCTCTGCATCCTCTTGCTTTGTTTTCCTTCTTTGAGACCCCAGAATACACACACATACATATGTAGCAAAAACATTCACAGATTGTATCAATTTACCAGATTGAATGGGAAACATTTGTACCATTTGCATTGTAGCATTCGCATATTACGCAACTATAATAATAATAATAATAATAATAATAATAAAGCCTCTTGCAAAGTGAGGTGCTGTACTGGCAGCAAGCAGAAAGGGAAGTGTTGCACAAGCAGACACATTCTATCTATATGTATCAACCTGTAGAAAAAGCATTCGCATGTTCTGTCAAAAATAAAAATACAGAAATAAGGGAGAGAAAAAGCTGCCTGCGAGAGGGAGGCTTGTTCCTTTCTCTGCCCTCCCTCTGACCTAATTCTCTCCCCTGAACTTGACACTTCGTCCTACTCCTTCCTCCTCCTTTGCCCCGATTCTGCCCTCCATGGCTCCCTTCCTTCCTACTTCTCCTCCTCCTTCGCCCCAATGAAGGGGAGGCATGTTCCGCCCTCTGCCCTCTTCTGACCTAATCCCTCCCCTGAACTTGACTCAATCGTGACTGGGGCGAAGTTCATATTTGCCGGACCTGGTTTTTCTGAAAAGATACAGCTTAAAGTCCGCTTTCAAAAGATACGCACCAAGGGACATTTGCCCCTGAATGGGTGTGGAAACCTCAATTTTGCTTGTGGAAGAATTGGGGCCAATATGAACTTCCCATGGTTAATCTGGTTTCTGAACCAGGGGGTAAAAGGTAGTCTGAATGGCGGCCCCCTAGTATGCACAACCTAAATGCATTATATATGCATAGTCAAGTTTTGGTTAAAATGTGATATTTTAAAAGAAAATTTAAAAAGAATAAATATATTTTTAAAAAATTCAATTTTTTAATTTCAAAAAATTCTGGTGCCTCTCCTTTCCCCTCCCACTGAGCTTTACCCCACTCCCATTATCTTTAAAACAATTTTAAAGGCAAGCAGATGAATGCCACAGCCCATTTCTGCAAAAAAGTAGGTGTTCGAGGAGCAATGGTGTAATCCTCAGGGTGTCACCTGGTGAGGTCAGAATAATAATAATAATAATTATTATTATTATTATTATTATTTACATCCCGCCTCTTCCGCTTTGAGGATCGAAGCGGGTAACAGCGAAGTGAATACAATATACAACAATAAAAACAACAAGCCCCACAAGACCCCGACCCAACCCTCCCTCCCAACTATAAAATTATCCCCCACACCCCCGTAGTGATGCCACTGGCAATGGCAAACCTGCTTTAAGAAATCTTGCTAAGAAAACCTCACGACAGGTTCTCCCTAGGGTTGCCACACATTTACTAAAGAGGCAAGTCTGGAGTAAGTATTCACACATCTTACTGAAGAGCAAGTGCCCCTGAACTCAGTATGACCTACCTCTAGAATAGATGATCATTACACTGCTAAGAGGAACTGAGGACGTGTTCAGACCGGCTATTAAGGTGCCACGTGCCACTCCACACAGTGTGCAGCATCATGACACTCCTCTGGCGCTGTGTTCATATGACACAGTGCCGATGGAGCGCCACCAAGCAGCGGCAACACTGCTATGGTGTCCTTTCCAGGGCACAAAAAGGAGCTGCAAAAAGTGGCTCCTTTTTGCCATGGCCCTGATCCGGCTGAAACTGTTTGTACAGCCCCTCAGAGAGGGAATCAAGAGAAAACAAAACCCTCGGGTAAATCTACTGGGAGACTAGTGTGTTGGAAGCACTGGCTACATCTGCACTGCAGAAATAATGCAATTTGACACTGCTTTAATTGACATGGCTCAATGCTATGGAATTCTGGGGGCTGTAGTTTTGTAGCATATCTTGCCTTCTCTGTCAGAGAGTCCTGATGCCACAACAAACTACAGTTCACAGGATTCATAGCACTGAACCATGGTAGTTAAAGTGGTGTCATACTACATTATTTCTGCAGTGCAGATGCAGTCATTCTGTGTAGTTGATTAATGAAGCCTTACAGTTTCTCAACTGGTATCCTATTCACCCTTCCACTCCAGGACAAAAAGATTAAGATTATCACCCTTGGAATACCCTTTTTAGTCCATTTCAACTATACAATTGTATGCATGCCTTCCTGAGTCTAGAGGTAAGTGTGGGGAAAACTATAGCTGAAGTCACCATTCATTGTTGTTTTGTGTCTTCAAGTCATTCCCCTACCTTATGGCAATCATAAAGAGATGCTATAATGGGGTTTTCTTGACAAGATTTGTTCAGAGGGGCTTTGACATTGCCATCCTCTGAGGCTGAGAAAGTGTGACTTGCCCAAGGTCACTCAGTTGGTTTCTATGGCCAAGCAAAGATTTGACCCCCGGTCTTCTGAAATCCTGCTTGAACACATAAACCACTATATCATGTCGGCTCTCATTAAGCCACCATACACTGCACAATTATAACTGTTTGATAACACTTTAACTACTATGGCTAGTCTCTATGGAATTCTAAGATTTTTAGTTTGCATTCTCTAGTACACCTCCTTGAATTAGAGCCCTATAGCTCACTGTGGCAGAGAATTCAAATTACCCCACAAAGCTAGAAATCCCAGGATTCTATAACAGTCAAAGAGCCATGGCAGTTTAAGTGGTATCAAAGTCTTATAATTGGGTAGTGTGGTTTTATCCAGTTCTCTTTGATTGCTTGTACTTGTGTTTATGCTGTCTTTTGATATTTTATTGATTCAGTTTTTTTCTTATTATTTTTCACCCCAAGAGAATTCCCCCTCCCCTGAAGATTGCAAAATGTGAGTTTAAGAGGACCTTTTCCATGGCTGCCCTAGACTGTGGGACTCCCTTCCCAGGGAGGCCAGAATGACCCCTTCTTAATTATCCTTCTGCCGGCAGGCTGAGACCTTCATGTTCAAATAGGCATTTAAAACAGAAAGTTTTTAAAGAACAGGCTGGGGTGTTATAATGTTTTAAAGGGTTCCCCCCAATTCTCTTTTTAAACTATATATTATATTTTAACATGCAATTTATTTAAATACTGTAGTAGTTTAATTTAATTTTAATGCATTATTTTGTATGCTTTTAATTGTACTTTTTTTTTTAATATTGTAAGCTACCATGAGTCCCAGTTTTGGGAAATGGGCGGTATATAAATAGATATAATAATAGTAATAATAATTTCAACAGCTCCTTTGCCGTACAAAAGTTTAGCAAGGGGCAGGGGAATAACTTTCCCATATCATTTCATCCATGCCACTAAATATTGTCTTGCTCAGATTTCTGGAAGAGAGAAAGTGCAGGCTCTACAGCTGATAATGTCAATGAAACCACATCAACAGGATAGAAAAAGATTCCTATGGCAGGCCTGTCTCCCCCAGAAGAACCATGACAGCCACGGTCTAACCTTTTCCTCTGTACAGACTTTCATTCTACAGACTAAATGACAAAAGAGTTAACTCATGTGTGCTTCCACACTCCTGGCCTTCTGCCTTCCAAATTCCATCTCTGTTGCCATTGGGCTGCCCTTGCCCAGAGCAAGGCCAGCATGGAAATGCTTTGGAGCTGCATCAGTCTGCCTGAGGGTTCCTCTCACACGTGAAAGAAATACCTTCAGACTCCTTGGATGGAATGAAACACAGACCGCCACAAGCACAGAGGCCCCCACCAGCTTCCAAAATTTTCCTCTTCCCAAGGAATAGGTGGCTAACACCTTACACCCCTCCCCTAGCCCTCTGGAATTTATAGTGGAAGGTTTTAGCAGCAAAGGGAAACTGAATCCAGAGCTTGGATTGCTCCTGAGGGAAAGTGATGGCTTCTGTAGCACAACATCTGGAGACAAACAGGGCTGCTCTGCTATCACCATCCCACCTCCTCCAACAACTGTGCTGTTTGAGCCTAGCAAAATTGTTGTGTGGCTTCATGTTGTTTCTAACTTATAGTGACACTAAAGTGACCCTATCACAGGGTTTTCTGGGGCTGAGACTGTGTGGCTTAGCCAAGATTACCCAGTGGGTTTTCCTGGCTGAGCAGGAAACTCAACCCTGGTCTCCAGAGCTGTAGTCCAATACTCAAACCACTACACCACTCTGGCTTCTAGCAGAATTACCCAGAAGTGTTGAGGAGGGTCTAAATACCCTAAAGGCATCTGATGCCATCTGTTTTTGGAAGCTAAACAAGGCCAGCCCTAGTTAATACTTGGATGGGAGTACCACCAATGAACCCCTGGTACTGGAGGCAATATTTTCAGAGGAAGGAACTGGCAAAACCACCTTTGAGTATTCCTTGCCTAAGAAAACTGTAGGAAATTTTAGGGTCTCCATAAGCTGACAGGCAATTTGAAGGTGTGTGCACACACACATATTGTGGGCTATTTTTTTTTAAAAAAAAATTGTTTTATTTTTTGCTTCCAACACTCCTGTAGCTTTTCTAAACACCTATGAGGCAGGCAGCAGACAATCAGTTACCTGGAGCTATTCCTGGGGAATACAGTCATAGTAAGAAGGAAAGCTTCACTTGCAAAAGCCACAGAAGCCTTGCCAGGATGGAAAGAGTTGCCAGGCATATATAAACAATGCAGTTAACATTAAGGCATTGCACTTTAGTCTATAGAACAAGTTTCACATGCCTGCAAAGACTAAGAGCCCTCCTTCCGACCACCATCTTCAGGGGGAGAGAGGAAGGCCAGCAACAACAGGCCTCGCCTGCAAAGACTAAGAGCCCTCCTTCCGACCACCATCTTCAGGGGGAGAGAGGCAGGCTGGTGGCAACAAGCCTCAACTGATGGCTTTGACTGCTTTGTACATTGTTTTTGAGGAATTTTGTTGAATTGTATGTCACTGTTGATGTATTGTATTGCTGTAGCATGTGACATGTAGCTTGTATGTTGTGAACTGCTTTGATCTGAAGGAAAAGCAGTATACAAATAAAAA
>NC_056523.1:76730942-76750817 GCF_019175285.1 Sceloporus undulatus | reverse complement strand
TATTATTATTATTATTATTATTATTATTATTATTATTATTATTATTATTATTATTATTATTAAAATAGAGATGCCCAGTTTCAGAAGACTGGCATTCTGTTGAAATCTGTCCCTTCATTCCTTTATCTGGTTGCCAACCCCCACCGATCTTAGGGTTTCTTAAGCAGTCAACTGACATGGAGAAATTTAGCAGATTCCAAGTTTTTATCTGCATACGATAAACTTTGCATTTCTGGTTGTTCAGCAAGAAGCAATTGCAAAAGCCATCTTGGATCCCATTTTGGGAGAAAGGCAGAATATAAGTTCAATAAATAAATAAATCAGAGCTGGCTTAAGAAGTTTGCAAGTGTGAAGTGTGAAGTGTAAAGCAGTCCTCTTTGGATGAGCCCACATGTTAATCTTTGTCCCTTAGTTCCGTATTCTGCCCATCATAAAACTTCACTCATCCAAAGCCTACTGCATCTCCCTTTCTATTTGGAACTCTGTTTTGGACACCCAAGGTCTAGATTTCAGAGCACAATTCTTACATCAGCAGTCCTGCTCAGGTCTTGCAGATTCATGGTTGTGGATTCCTTGATTGAATCTATCCACCTGGTGTACAGTCTTCCTCCTTTCCTATTGCCCCCTCCCCCCCACTTTACCAAGCATTATTGTATTTTCTAGCGAGTCATGTCTTTTCATCATGTATATGACAACCTTAATTTAGTCATCTTGGGCTCATTCCCATTTACATTTAAACTGGTTCAGGATTTGCCTTCGTTCCGTATTGGTAAATTGATTCCAAAAGGTCAATTGTTTCCATTATGAAAGTGGATCTTTTCATTATGTTGTTGTAATCGCTTCTTTTTTGGCATGATTTGTCCCCACTAGTTTCCACCACTTCAAAATGCATGTCAATCATCTGTGTGTCATCAGTGATGTAAGCAGTAGCCTGGGTTCTGGGTGGAGAGAGGGCACCGGCAGGCACTGGGCCTCTTGGCTGGGCAACACTCAGGAGGTGCTTCCCCCAAAGAGCTGCTCAGGAGCACAGTGCTAAAACCTTCAAAGGGCTCCATGGCATTTATAGATTTTTAAAAATAAATTGACTGAAGATTTGATTTATTGGTTTTGCAACTACTTGCCTTTGCAAGTGGTTGCAAAATCAATTATTCGAATTTTCTATGAATTTTATTTTATTTTAATTTTTTAAAAAATGCACCCATAGATCACACCACAAACCAAAAGACAGCACTGAGAGAGGGGAGGAATGGTGGTTCTACCAGAAACTGAGGAGGAATGGTAAACACCCCTCTGCCAGTAGTTCCTCCCCTCCAGAATGATGTGATTCAGTTCTGTTGTTCCCACTTGTTGAACACACTCCAGAATTTATTCTTTCCAAAAGAACCACCAAATAACTAGTTTCAGGAAGGAGGGGGTTTTTTTGCATTTGCCTCGCTTCATCACAATTGAAACTGATCACACTAGGATCAGAACTGGTTTCAAATGGGAACAACAGTCATATAAACCGATCAGCAATTCGCTTTAAAACATAGCGGGAATGAGCCCCTTGTTTCTAAGGGGGATTCAGGACTGATTTGTTCTAGGACCCATTTATTGGCCTTTTAGCTGTCCATGGTATTCTCAGAACTATTCTTCAGAACCACGTGTCAAATTAATTGATTTTCTTCCTGTCAGCTTTTTTCAATGTCCAGCTTTCACAACCACACATAGAGATGGGGGATGCAATGGCATTGGCCATCCTAATTTTAGTATCCAGTGCTGCTGGTTTCTAGGGAGAGCTCAGGTTTCATTTGTTCTTGGACCCATTTTAGGATCTTATCTACTCCTTCCCTTCCAAGTCCTACTCTTCTTCTGATTAATGACTGAACTCAGGTATCGAAAATTTTGATTTATGTTTTCATTCTCTAATTTAAAATTATGTAATGAAATGAAACCCTCAGGTCAGGTAAGCATTACATAAGTAAACAAGAGCATTTTGAATCTTCTAGAGACCACTTGCAAGCTTTTTCCAAACTATATCCAGCCTCCCTTTTACTTTTGATTTCCGTTATGGTGGCCAAATTCCTATCTTTATGGTTGTTGAGTTTTATTTTGTTTTTGTTTTTCAAACATGCAGAGGGTAGCTAGTGGGGCAAACTAAGGGGCTGTGCAGACCTGCGGGAAAGGCTGGACAGGGGGCGGAGTTGGGGTGTGTCATCCACATGACACGTGCCCCGGCTCTGCCTCTAGACTGGTATGACACCACACTCCAGACCACATGGCACGTGGTGTCACGGCACTCCTCTGGTGCTGCGTCTAGATGATGCAGTGCCAAAGGAGCATTATAAAGCTGCAGTGTTGGTGACTATGGCACCCTTTCCACTGTGCAAAAAGGAGCCACTTTTTGCGGGTCCTTTTTGTGCTGTGGAAAGGCCACATCAGGTCCACAGTTGCCATGGCCCCAGTCTGGCAAAGAGGCAGGTGGTCATCACAGTCCCTAAGTCCCTCCCTCCCTCCCTTCTTTCTTCTTCATTTGTGCTCTATAAGGTATTCCAGAGGAAGCTGCTGCTGCTTTGCCTGTGGTAGGCAAGACACAGCTAACTAGAATAGGAATGGTTGAGAGGTATCCCATTCTTTCCCAGCTCTAGTTTCATTGCACTCTTTACTGCAGACATGCTACTGTATCCTGGCGATTGAATATCTGTGTTTCTTCATCACCCTTCCAATCCTATTGTTGTTTTTAAAAGCTTCCAGCTAGACAGAGGACAAGAAGGAAAAGAATAGGGGCTGAATGGGCAGAACAAGAATTTGGGGGGAGGGGAAGCTTCTTTGTCAGAGACTTTGTTAAATAAGGTATGCCTATATCCTCTTGTTTGCAGCAAGAGGACAAACTTCTCCCAGTCTTGTCACAGAATCAGCCTTCCATTTTGCATGAAGCCACATACTGCAAAACCTGTTTTGCATGAACCCATAGGTCAGGACTCCATCCTTTCCCAAATGACACTCAGCTAAAATCCTTCAGTCTGCTTTCTATATGGAAATCTTTTGCGTGCACACACAAATAAAACAAACAGGGATGGGCCTGCAAATAATTTCCCCTTGGCTAAACTCAGCTGGGACCA
The DNA here is from genome assembly GCF_019175285.1 of Sceloporus undulatus. NCBI lineage: Eukaryota > Metazoa > Chordata > Lepidosauria > Squamata > Phrynosomatidae > Sceloporus > Sceloporus undulatus. The sequence continues at coordinate 76,747,716 of NC_056523.1, read as the reverse complement.
TTTACTCTTTTAACTGTATGATAAGGGTCACATCAAGTAAAGAAACAGCACACTTTCTGCCAGGTCTTGGCCAGGAAAACCTGCGTGCTTTTTTTTTTAAAAAAAATCAAAGCTCCAGCACCATCTCCTCCCTTTCTCTCTGGCTTCTGTCAGTGGCCTGAAATTGCTGCTGGTTCTAAAGCCAATTCTACAACACTAAAAGAAACCAGCTTGTCTTTGCTCCTACAATGCTAATGGGTGTTGGTGTTTCCAGTAAGAACTGTCCAAATGGCAAGTGCTTTAGAAAGGGCTTATATTTAAATAAGATGGTCCAAACTGGGTGAGGCAGGAGAGGAGAGAATTTCAGAGTTAGAGAAAATAACTACTGAATCATGATTTCCTCACTGTTTGTTTCAGGAACACTTTCTGGGTAGACTGCTGAGTGTATCTGCCACAAAATCCTTATGCACTACGGGCCTTCATACTGGGCACTGACAAGTCATGCTGTCATCTTGTGCAGACTGGCAGTGTGACTCAAAAGCTACAAAAAATCCTGCAGCATTTTATTAACAAGTGGATATAGGGAAGTGTCTACCATTCACTCAAGGATTCTGAGTCCCCTGAAGCAATCTGAAAATTATACAGAGGACTGACAAGTTTTCAAGGCAAAACTCTTGTGATTTTAACATTTCACAATGTACACTCTTCTGTGCATAGACAGCAGTAGATGAAGTGGGAAGAAAAACATCTTTGAGTTATCATTTCAGTCTGTAAGAGAACCTTTTGAAGTCATCATCTTCTTCTTCTTCTTCTTCTTCTTCTTCTTCTTCTTCTTCTTCTTCTTCCTATTATTGTTATTTAATTAAACTTTATTATTAAAACCAAAGATAAATACACGCCAGCACATAAAAAATAAACAAAGAAAACCATTCAATTACTACTAATGCCTACAAACATTTATAAACATACTAACATACACATAATAAACATACTAACAGCATGTCTGACCCTGTCATTCATTTTCATGGTCTAACCTTATGAATCGTTATGGTTGTGAACAGGCACTGATACTGAGGATCAGTAATAGACTGAGTCTGGAAGTTTCTTTTTGCAGACTACAACTCTTAGAATCCCTGCAAGCAGCGCTGTCATGCTGCCTAGGGGTTTCTGGGCATTACAATGAAATGTAACTTTTTAAAGCTCTGGAAATACAGATGGGCAGATCCATCATGTCTTTTTTGTGGGTGTTTTTTTCCCTTTCCTCCAAGCCCATTCTGTGCCAATTCTATTAAGGTTTTTTTCTGGGGGGGGGGGGTAATCTGTATATAAAGACATTATCCTGGAAATGGATGAATTTCCAACTGCTAATTGGTTCACCTTCAATGTTCAGTCAAGATGGTACAGAATCTTCTTGGCTACAGATAGTGTCTTTTCCCATTCCTCCCTAACAATGTCCCTGGCCTCAGTACTTCTTGCTCCCAGTCAATTATACTTAATAATAGAAATCTATTTTTTACATTATCTTTAAATTCTATGATAAAGTTCCACAGGTTGTATTTTGACCTGATAGTTGATGTAATATTTCTCTTTAGGTTTACTCTAATTTTTGATATCAGTAGATCATGGTCTGTGCCACAATCTGCTCCTGGTCTTCTTTTTGCAAAGAGACTGGAGTTTCTCCATCTTCTGCTTCTGATTAATCAGTCTATCAGATATCTCTATTGGCCATCTAGTGATCTCTATGTATACAGTGATCTCTTTGTTTGCTTAAAGAATGTGTTTGCAATGAAGAAATTGTTGGCCTCACAAAATTCATTCAGTCGGTTTCCTAATTAATTTCTTGATCTTCAGTGAAATTTTCAAACAAAATTTGATTCTGTTCTGTTTCCTACTTTTGCATTTTAATTGTCTATGATTAACAACAAGTGTGTTGTCAGTTTCCTCCTGGACTTCAGCATAGCAGCTTTTAATTTCTTTTTCTGATGCTTCTGTAGTTGGAGCATAAACTTGGATTGTGATTATATTGATAGGTTTTCCCAGAAATCTTCTTGATATTATTTTATCAGAATTTACATATCTCTTGAGTGTTTTTACTGCATCTTTCCTCACTGTTAATCCCATCCCATTTCTTCTTAGATTTTTGAATTAGAAAATTAGCAAAACACTGTGTAATTATCTGAATCATAATCTCCCAATCCTGTCCACTTTAGCTCACTCACCCCAAGTATTGCAATGTTTATATGTACCATTCCTTGTTTTACTATGTCTAGCTTCCCCTGATTTATGCTTCTCACATTCCATTTTCCTATAATACATGTTGTGCAGCTTCGGACTTTCAATTCACCTCTGAGCACATCAGACCTGAACATACCTTCAGCTTGTGTCCACTTGCATCATTAGCCACAATGCTATTTGTAGTTGTCCTCTGCTCTACTCCAGTAGTTTATTGAGTGTCTTCTGACCTGGGGGTCTCATCTTCTGGCATTATCTCTTGCTTCATTTTAGATCATCTCATTATAGGGTTTTCATGATAAAAAGACATTCAAAAAGGGTTTACCATGCCTCCTTCTATGCAGTACTAACAAGTGTTAACTTTGATACTACTGCTGTTATTTCCGAGAGATCCTCCACCAGTTTCAGCTTCCACTACTGTTGCTGACTTATAGCTGTTTGGCACATTTAGTCTGGCACCTCAAGAAAAGCCTGTCTGACATGTGAGACCCTACCAGCAACCCTACTGCCCTCAGCAAATCCTCTTGCCTCACAGAAACATTCAATCCAGCCACAGTGAAAAGGTAGTGCCATGGTACCTCACATGACTACAAATCCCAGGATTCCACAGGATGCAACCCAGGAGAGTCGCCAGTAGTATGTGGGGGGGGGGGACCACTGGCCTCATCAGGTGACATCCTAAGGCGGTGGGACTACACTGCTCCCCAAACATCTGCCTTTGGGCAGAAATGGGCTGTTGTGTTTGCCTGCATCCCTTTAAAATGCTGAAGAGATGGTGGGGGTTGAGGGCAAGGCTCAGTGGGATGAGAAAGGAGAGACCCTAAGTTTTTCTTTTTTTTAATTTTAAAAATAAAAAAAATTTTTTTTAAATTTTCTTTAAAAATGTTACATCTTACCAAATTTTTATTTTAACCACATGAAACATTGTACAAATAAATAAACCTAGGCTGTGTACATGATATTATAATTTAAAGGTAAAATTTTAATTTTGCTGGTTGTTTATATCATAGTTCTTGCCATTACATTCAGTGATATACAGAAATTACAATTTATGAGTAACATTAGTAACATTATTACTGAGGATTCTGTATGGTGTGACATAGTAGGAGGTCAATGGGTAGGGAGTGGACACCATGAGTTACCACACTGGGTGACACCAACCCTAGTGATGCCACTGATGCAACCAAGACAGTTAAAGTGGAGTCACAGCTCTATATCTGTGTAATGTGGAACAGCCCAATATCCCCTTTTCACCTTTTCCATCTTTTTTTCTTATCCGTGGAAGAGGTAAAGATGGAATAGTGCCACATTGTCATTTGACTGTTAGTGCTAAGAGTCTTCAGTCTGGAAAGAGAGTAGGCAGAGGATAGCAAAGGATGAATATTTTAGAAGTAGTTAATTTCTGTAGGGAATATTTTAGAAATAGTTAATTTCTGGAGGGGAAAAGGAGCTATACACCCCATATCTGGAAAAGGAATACCTGCTAATCCTACACAGGGGGGTCCTGGCAGTGGTGAAAGCCTCTCTTTTTTTCCCCTCAAAGGTTTGTACTGTATCCTGCTGTTCCCAAAATCAGGCTACTCAGAAGTTAGTCCTCCTGGGTTCAACAGGCCTTCCACCTTCCACCTGTATTGTAAAACAACACAGGATGGCAGCCTTTGCTTTTAATAAACAGGTAACATTCAGCCTGAGTTCTGGTGGTCCAGATGGAAAGGAATGGAATAGGTGCATCCCTTCAGAGTTCCTGCTCTTCTCACTCCTCCTGCCCCTACAAGAAATTAGGAATATATAAAGAGTTTTTTCCCCCTCCATGCTCTTTTCAAATTCCTCTCCCTGGCACGGGACCTTTTTTTCTTTTTCCAGGAGGCTGGAATCTTGCTCAGGCAGAGAATTTCCTTCCTCTCATATAGATTTTATAGGCTTTCCCTTGCTCCCTCGACCACCCAGGCTCGATGTGCTGGCTGCCTCCTGCCCCTCTTTTCTCCCTTCTCCAGTTAGCCAGAACCCACAGAGTAGCATGCACAAAATAAGAACTGGCTGTAGATGTGGCAAGTGTCAGGTGTTTTGCTGAAGCCACCAGGCAGTCTTATTTCACATGCACAAAAGACTGGTTCATTCTCACAACCAGCAGGAAACCTGTCACTTTGAGACATGAAACTGTCAAAGGAACCAAGGCAAGTGGGGGAAGAGAGGTCACTATTTGAGCACTTCTGTAGCCCCCCCCCCCCCAAGTGCAGAAACAGAAGAGAGGTGAGATGCATCTACACTGTAGAAATGATGACGTTTGACACCACTTTAACTGTCATGGCTCCATCTTAAAGAATCCTGGGATTTGTAGTTTTGTGAGTCTAAAGACCTTGTAAAACTTAAAATCCCAGGATTTCATGGGATGGAGGTACAGCAGTTAAAGTCATGCCAAACCAGATTATTTCTACAGTGTAGATTCATCTTACATCTTGGCACTAATTTCACCCTTTCCATTATTCTCTCTGTGTGTGCTGGCACTCTCTGTTTTATCCCCTAAACTGGTGGAAATGTACAGAGGATGAACAAGTAAGGCAACGTTTTCAGCAGGCCTCTGGACTTGTGCCTTTAGCCACCGTCTAGTGTATGTGAAGGACAATATTACCAAATGACAGGGTTTTCTTTCCATACAGGGAAAAATTTTCACTTGCTAATTCAGGTGTTCACAAGAGCTGCCTAAACCTTAGTCAGCTGGCAATCGCACCCAATATTGACATCCACAGTGTTAGTGAATTGTCAGTGTTAATATTGTAATTATCTCTGTTAAAGCTTTCTTTCTGTAGTTAATGTTCCACTGATCAAACTGTCTCCCCATTCCTCACCAAATACATAATTACAGTCTGCAAAAGTTCATGCTAAATAAAAGTCTTTAGCACATGTCTTGTTTTTTTGCAGTAGATTGAGGCTGCACCGACACTGCAGAAATCATCCAGTTTCACACCATTTTAACTGCCATGGCTCAATGCTGTGGAATTTTGGGAAATGTAATTTGCTGTGGCACCAGAACTCTCTGACAGAGAAGGCTAAATGTCTCACAAAACTACAATTCCCAGAATTCCATAGCATTGAGCCATGGCATATAAAGTGTTGTGAAACTAGATTATTCCTGAAGTATGGATGCAGCCTAACACAGCTATTTCCCTAGAAATTGTAGGGACTATGTATTCATACATATACATACCTAAAATTCTAGAAAACATTGCATTCATCTCATGAAGTAGGCTTTAGTAGCACATGAAATCCTATACTGGAATAAATAAATTTGTTAGCCTTTTATACCTTTTCATGGGACTCCTCTGTTTGTTCTACTTCATAGAGGAAATTTCTAAAGCACTTTATCCTAAATACTTCTAACGCATTATCCCAGACACAGCAACACTGTGTATTAACACACACCTGGTTATTTTAAGATAAATCATTTATGAAGTTTTTGCTTACAAAAGCATTATAGATTTACAGTTGTTGGATTTTTTGTTGTTATATGCAATTCCTTTCTCCCTTCAAAACACCAGTATTCACAGTTGCTAGATGCTGAAGCCAAGGAGCATCCAATGAACCTAGGAATCTGGTATACTCTTGTTATTTGGGAATACAACTCCCACAAGTCTCAGCATGGATGGTCAAATATAAGGGACTCCTTCTATAAAACACCAAGAGGGCATCAAGTTGCACAGTTAATCTGTACAATTCTCTGCCACAGGAGTACTGATGATCTATAAAGTCTTATATGGCTTGAGTTCATGCTTTAGCTCTAAGATTTTCAGGACTGGATCTTCTCTCTGTCCTATTACCTTGTCAGGTTCGTTTGGTGGTCTTCTCAGTGGCTACTCCCAGACTTTGTAATTCTCTCCCTAGGGAGGCCAGGATAGTTCCTTGCATCAGCAAGTAAAAACATCTTTATTCTATCTGTCCTTTAGAAAGTGATTGTGTTCGATTTTTAATGGTATACCATGCTGTGCTGTCTAGTCTTTTAATGAATTCTATTTTTTTTAACTTTACAAATTGTTTAAATGCTCTTAAAAATAACTTTTATATTAATACTTTTTAACTGATGTTTTGTATAGTTTTAAACCTGTGTTGTTTTTAATAAGTTGAAAGTTACCTTTCATGGGGAGAAAGGTGGGATATAAATGAATAAAATAAATTTAATGATGATATCCTGCTTCGATGTCACAAATTCATGAGATAAAAAGGCTATCAATGGCTACTCATCATACTAGATAGATAGGAGCCCCTGTACCAGAGGGGTACATTTCCATAACAAATGATTAGAAATAGTGAGAAGGGTACTATTGTATTCATGCTTGGTTTATGGGCTTCCCAAATTTTTCTGGTTGGCCACCATGCAGGGCCAATTGGTGATTTTAATGCTAGTGGGGCAGTGATTCTGCTCTGAGTTTTAATCCAAACCTATTTTGGGATAGTGTCTTTAAAGAAACTATGGTTCAAAGCAGAGTAGATTTGTGTGGTTCAAACCAGAGTGGATTTACTGGCATCCTAACTCTGGAGCCACTATTGCACTGTGAGAATGAATATGTCGAGAGATCTTGTAACATCTTTGAGACTAACTGAAAGAAAGAAGTTGGCAGCACAAGCTTTCCTAGGTCATTATCACACGACGAAAACTTCCACTCTATTCCAAAGTCATCCTGGAGTCAATCATGGGTATTCACGTTAATGTGCGAGAGATTATCACACGCAATCACTGTCATTGCAGAGTTGTTCCAAGGCCAATCCAGAGTCAACCCTGGAATAGCTAAACTCGGTGAACTAGCGAATTCACAAGTCCTTCTCACAGGCTGATTCACATTCAGTTCGAAGCTGTGTTGTTGTGGAATGCTTGTTTGCTTCAGTCCTGGTATTCCCCGCCCCCAACCTAGAAAGGTACTATAATTCCCATGAAGCTTTGCTGCAATCTTGCTTCTATTTTGCTTCCGAAAGTCTTTCCACTTCTAGTGCTGGCGAGGGGAAAAAGCAGATGTTTCTGATGGTATGGGCAGAGAGCTAGTGGAAGATGAATATGTGCTCGTTTTAATGTGAACAGAGCAGTGTGTGGTTTGTGCCACACACCCCCCCAGATCTGCAAATGGGGGTTTCCTTTGGGTAGTCATATTCTGATCTCCTCAGGCACGTTGCCCAGCCGATGTGATGGGGAGAGAGGTGTCTTATTTTGCCAACACAGGTCATGCTTGCAATATATATATATATATGTATGTATGTATGAGAAGGAGTGATGTATGCATGTGCACGCACACACACACATATACGCATATACGCATACATATATATGTATATACATATACATATATACATATATATGTATAAACACACACACACACACATATATATATACACACACACACATACATATGCATGCCCATGCCCATGGCACGCCCATGGGGGAAGTAATGTGTGTGTGTGTGTGTGTGTGTGTGTGTGTGTGTGTGTGTGTATACATATATGCGCCTTGAGGAGCTGAGGCATACACATTCTATTTACAACTACATGGGCTTGGAGCATATAGTGAAATACCTGCTGACACTTTTCCTGGTGGCACATCTGTGAATATAGATGGATGCACCTACACACACACACACACACACACACACACACACACACACACAGGTGCATCCATCTATATGTGCAGATATACATGTATAAAATGCACATATAATAGTTTTTTTTTGGGCTATGTGGCCATGTTCTATATACCCAACTCCTTTCTAGGCAAGCATTCTCTGAAGATGCCAGCCACAGATGCTAATAATAATAATAATAATAATAATAATAATAGGATTTATTTATATACCACCCAATGACTGGGAATCCGAGCGGTTTACAACGGAGGGGATACTAGACGGTTCCCTGCCCTCAGGCTTACAATCTAAAAGACACGACACAAAAGGAGAAAGGAATGGTGGCGGGGGGGGGGGGAGGGAATCAGGTCCAGCATTCTTCTCTCCCTCTGAGGCCTGGACCAAGGCAGATGGACTGGAGGGAGGGCCCTTCTTCTTCCAGATGCTGGCGAAATGTCAGGAAGAAACTCTTCTAGAACACGGCCACATACCCCAAAAAACCCAGAAAAAACTATGGATGTCGGCCATGAAAGCCTTCGACTTCACATTGCACATATAATGTGTGTAGACCAAGTGCCTGCGCCCACAGATACACACACACACACACACACACACACACACACATATGCCCACATCTATCTTTCATGTGGAGCCTGCATTCACGTGAAATGGGACACAGGAAACAGGGGAAGCGACTCCCTTCTTCACCCCAGAAGTGTTAAAGTTCACAATGCATTCAGAGCCCCACTGGGCACACGCAAGGATCCCAATTCGAATTGGAGAATCCGCATGGTATGTAATTTTGTGATAAATTATTTTGCACTCACTCCGCTTTGCATTTGGAATGACTGCAGTCTCGCTCTTCACGTGTGGTAATTAATCACGTAATTTGGCTTATTTTTAATTGACCCTGCTTGGCATTTCCTTCAGGAAGGGGGCACATATCCCGCATAAGATAACGGCCATAGACTTAAGCCTATTTCTTCAGACACATTTGCTGGAGTGGAAATAATGAAAACAGCTTTTTAGAATGTGAGAATGAAGATACCTTTCTAGTTTAGTCTGATCTGTAGAGCCCTCTTAGAATTATTGAGTTGGAAGTCCAAGCTCCTTCCATACAGGAAAACAAAACTAAAGCATGCCAAAAAGATTGCCATCCAATCTCTGATTAAAAGCCACCAAAGAATGGACCCTCCAAGGCAGTCGATTCCACTGTTGAACAGCTCTCACCATCAAGAAGTTCTTATGATGTTGTTTTTAGTGTACCTTCTGGAAATAAAGAGAGAATATTCACATTTTGCCCTCTGGCATGGCTCCTGAATCATCTTTGCATGACAACATAAATATAAACTTCTGCAATCACTACGTGTGTGACAGAGAAAGCTGCAACAACTTGGTTTCTGGTTGTTATGTGTAGTGCCATAACTGTACAAGCAACAGCAAGCCACCCTAGGGGCACAACAGGGAATACCTGTGGTTTAATTTGAGTTTTGGGCTCAGAAACTGTTTGCAAAGTCAGAGCTGCTGAACCTTGGAAGTTATGTAGTAACAGAAAGGTGTAGGTCTGCACACCAGGGAGTGACATTGATGATCAGCACCAGCCTATATGGGAATATGAAAGGAGAGAGAAAATCCCTCCACCACAGGCTCAAGATCAATAAACTCTCATTTTATAAATTAAGCATTGGAAATGCCTTGTTTAATAAGGTCAGACATGTGACCAACAGGGAAAGTTCCAGAGGGAGCTAGTGTTAATGTATAAACCAGGATTCTTCAGGCAGCAGCAGAAGCAGGCTAGAGCTTGCAGGGGGAGCCAGCTTGCATTCCAAGGCAGTAAAAAAGAAATTAGATCAACAGAGACCCAGGCATGTTGGCCTGGACCCATCCTCCTCTGCTTTCTTCTCTCTACTCAGTAGCTCTTGGCTGGCCAGATCAAGCTATTGTGCTCTGTCTACCTTCTCATCTATTTCTCATCAACTGGCTCTGATGCTTCATTTGAGTATTCATGAAACCAAAGCATGTTACGTAACCATGGATAGGTAGGTCACAGGAATTGTGTCAGGAAGTGTAAAATCCACTTTTGTTTCAAGGTCGCAACCTGCAAAATCAATGGACACTGGGGAGAGAGGAAAACAAGGAGGATGCGATTAGGGTGGGTCTGAGCCCACATCTCTGTTGATCTAATTTGTCCTTTATTTTTCCAGGACAAGGCATATGTGCAGCAGGCTTTAGATGTGAATACCACTGCTAAACTATTCTCTGTACCTATTTTGTGAAGATCAGTGTGTGCCATGAATATTGCAAATGCTGAAAATATACCATTCTACTTGGAATGAGCAAACCCAAAGAAGCCAAACAGGAAAATGAAGGAATAAAATCTGGTGCTCAAAGCTTAGAGAAGTAAAGAACATTTACATATATGATGCTAAATATTAATAGCAATAGCAAGTGTATTTCTATACTGTTTATCAGTAAACTACTACTCCTTAAGTGGTTTACAATGTGTAATCCAATTGCCCCCAACACTGGGTATTCATTTTACTGACCTACAAAAAGATGAAAGGCTGAGTGGACCTTGGAGCCCTCCTCTAAGACTGAATTTACAATGCTGTGGCTGCAGTACCAGCATTTAACCACTGAACCACCAGGGCTCAATCAAAGAGCTTTTCTAGCTTTTGTTGTATACATTGCCAGAAATGCATACAAAGTGGAAAAGATACCTTTTTAGACATACTGAGGCCCGTTACAAACGGGCAGGAAAGTATGCGCAGAGCATGTACTAGGGTTAGAAAGGGGCAGTGCTTCCGCAGCCCCCTAACCCTAGTGCGCGCTCTGCACGCACAAAAATGACAGTGGCCATTCCACACGGCCGCTGCCATGAGGATGTCACGACTGTGACGTCCTTGCTCCGCGCCAGGGCTCCGTTTTGGAGCTCCTTCCTGGTTTGGTCCACTGGGCGCAGCCTTCCCACGGCTGTGCCCAGCAGACCAAAGGAGAAAGGGGCCAAGCGGCCCCTTTCTCCTCCTCCCCGCCGCCACAGGGTGTCCTTGGGGCTTGAAGCCCCAAGGAAAAAAAAAAAAAAAAAAAAAAAAAAAAAAAAAAAAAAAAAAAAAACAGCCTGGAAAGTGGGGAATCGGGACCTCAGTGTCCAGAGTGGCAGCCGCTGAGGCCCCGATACCCCGGGGAAAGGGGCGGGTGCAGCCCGCCCCAAACAGGCGGTCTGTAACCCGCCTGTGTGTTCTCTAGGAAGTGTGAGTTTTATATTTAAGATATTCCAGGAAATTAAGAGTGTTCTTGTGTGAAAATGCCTTGGACATTCTTGGTTTTCGGGTCTAATAAAAGATATAAATTGGAAAACCCTGGAGGGCCATTGTCAGTTGGAGTTGACAATACCAGACAAGATAGACCAATGGATTGTTTTGCATAAGGTTACTTCCTGTATTTGTATGATCCTCACTATTTTCTTTTATATCTTAGTACTACAGCTGTAACAAATTCCTTTTCTAAGGTAGCTTTCCATTTATTTATATTTATATTAATATTTAAAATATTAAAATTCATTAAAAGTCTTCCTCTCTTTCTACTGCCTTGTACCTTTCCTAGCCATTGCCTTTTCTGATTCATTTTTTCCCCTCATGATGTGGCTGAAGTACAACAGACTCAGTTTAGTCATCCCAGCCTCCAGAGATAGTTTGGGCCTCATTTGGCATGAAAGATTGTGGTGCAGTGATTTGAGCATTGGACTATGACTCTGGCAACCAGGGTTCAAATCTCCACTCAGGCATGGAAACCCACTGGCTAAGCTTAGGCAAGTGATACTCTCTTAGCCTCAGAGGAAGGCAGGGACAAACCCCCCCTGAGCAATTCTTGCCATGAAATCCTCATGATAAGATCATCATAAGTTGGAAACAACTTGAAGGGAGACAACTTAAAAACGGGCATAAGCAGCATTCTATGAGAGAACAGTTGGACAAGACTTCTCAGATGCCCTTGTCAGAGAGTTCATGTTAGTTGTGCATAAAATGTCTAAGCTACTCTACATGTGTATATGTGCATTCTGTGCCCAAATGATCTTACACATTATCACCCAGGCATATGGACCCCAAAAAAGGGGAGCAGGGAGGCTCCAATCCTTCCTAAGATTATGCTATAAAGGACCTGCCTTGAAAAGATCTGGCAAAATTGGATTACCAAGACTGATAAGTAGTTGATATTTACCAAGAATGACAAGCAGTCTGAACTATTAGTCAGACGTGTGTTAAATGATCAAGCACCAAGATGTATTATGACAACTATTGTCATTGAGCCCTTCCAGAAATAATAAAGGTTCCATGAAATCTGTCCTATGTACACTAACTTGCAAGTAAGCTGCACTAACACATGAGAGGCACTTCTGAGTACACATTGTGCCTGTAAGAATCTTCTTATTTAAGGGTGTTGTTTGATTGATAAAGGATGAGAAAAGTAACTTGCCTTTCCTCTGCAAGTAGGCAAAATTAATAACAACTTGCCAAACCTGACACACACACACTCTGAAAATAATAGTTCTGGGGTCTATCCCCCCCCCCATTCTCTTCTGAAATAACAGGAGGATGGTGTGTCTGTCTTGTTACTGTTGCTTCATCACCACAGAGATGCTAATATAATCATAGAATCATAGAGTTGGAAGAGACCACAAGGGCCATCTAGTCCAACACTATACTGCCATGCAGGAACTCTCAATCAAAGCATCCCATGTGACAGATGGCTATCCAGCCTTTGCTTAAAGACCTCCAAGGAAGGAGACTCCACCACTCTCTGAGGGAGTGTGTTCCATTGTCAAAACAGCCCTAACTGTCAGGAAGTTCCTCCTAATATTGAGTGGAATCTGTTTTCCTGTAGCTTGCATCCATTGTTCCAGGTCCTGTTGTCTGGAGCAGCAGAAAGCAAGCTTGCTCACTCCTCAATATGACATCCCTTCAAATATTTAAACAGGGCTATCATATCACCTCTTAATCTTTTCTTCTCCAGGCTAAACATCCCCAGCTCCCTAAGTCGTTCCTCATAGGGCATGGTTCCTGCACATAGGGCAGGAATGCACACACAGAGAAGACTTCCAGACACCCGTGCACGTACCACTGTGATCTATCTGACAAGATTTCAGAATACTACATAAATACAGAAAGCTGTCCATGAAGATTTTAAAGAGCTCCCCTTCAGGGACTGTCAGGCATTCAGATCCTTTGCAACAAGACAAAGTTTACATCAGGGGTTGGAGATCAGCCAGTCTTACCCACCCCACAAAAATGAGGGAACTGACAAAGCTGGCTGAAATGGAGCCTTGTTTAAAGAAAACCACTGTATTGGATCAGAGTCAGCCTGATGATTAATCTAGCCCATATCCTGTCTCTGGGGCCTTGTACTCATGGAGCATAATAACTAGTGGTAAGGCAACAAACATCTGTGCTTTTTGAAGTGGGGGATACTGGCCATGTAAATGTTTTGCATGCTTCTTACAGTGATGATGTAATTTCTCTTGATTCAGAGTAGTTAACTGTCACTGTAGCATTAATATCCCATGTAAGCAAAATTATACTCAAAATTCTGCAGTATAAACTCCAACCAAACATGGAGAGAGAAATCCCAGAGGTGCAAGCAGGATTCAGAAAAGGAAGAGACACTAGGGATCACATTAGAAATATATAATGGTTACTGGAGTGAACCAAAGAATTCCACAATATCATCATGTGCTTTATAGATTATAGCAAATCCCTTAGCTGTATAGATCACAAAATGCTCTTAAAGGCATGGGAGTGCCACTACATTTGATATCTGTGATGAGAAATCTGTACTTAGGAGAAGAGGCTACTGTTAGAATAGAATATGGAGAAACAGAATGGTTCCCAATTGGCAAAGGGTCAGGTATGGATGCATTCTATCACCCTACCTGTTCAAGTTGTATGCAGAAAATATCATACAAGGAGTGGGCTTAGATGAAAGAGGAGTAAAGATAGGAGGAAGGAGCATCAACAATTCAAGATATGTTGATGCCACCATACTAGTAGCAGATAATATCAAAGACTTGGAACAATTACTAAACAAGGTAAAGGAAAAAAGTATAAAGACAGGCTTACTACTGAACATAAAGAAAACAAAAATCCACCCAAACATTAGGAAGAACTTCCTGACAATACAAGAGCTATTTGACAGTGGAATATGCTGTCTCAGAGAGTGATGGAGTTTCCCCTTTTGGGGAGATGCTGGATGGCAGTGCTTTGGTTGTGTCTTCCTGTATGGTGGTGGTGGTGGTGGTGTGTGTGTGTGTAGACTGGATGACCTTTGTGATCTCTTCCAACTCTATGATTCTATGATTTCTGCAAGACTTACCTGACCTGGCTATTTCATTTCACATGTGCATATTGTTTTGACTAAAATGTTTGCTGGAACATGTTGAACTGCTCTTCTTTTTGCGTGGTAGGAACCTATCACTATTTTTTCCATGTTATTTCTGCCCATAGTACCAAAGCTTCTGATAAAATAAGTAAAGCTTAGGAACACATCTACTTCATAACTGAAGTCTACCTGTACTCCCCATATCTCAAACAGTTTCAGTTCTTTCTGGATGCCATTAAATTACAAGCTAGTAAAAATAGCCTCTCTCTTAAAATTGTCATAATATATTTGGACCATTTAGTAGGTCATCATGCTACCTTGAAGCACTCAGGAGCTGGACCACCCTGTTCTGTGGAAAGTTATTCTCAGAACTCTGGGCGACACTTATCTTTCCTCACTTGGCCCTGAAACTTGGCAGCTCTGTATGTGTTGAGGAGAAGATAGGAGACCTTCACACAGGAACAGGCTGCCCACAGCCTAAACAACACACGGAAGCCCAGACAGCAAGCGGGTGAAATGCTAGGAAGTGTTTACATCTCCCTGTTTTGGAGAATATGACCTCACTAACTGATCTAAATAAGGGAGATAAAGTGCTCCTCCTTTTGTTGCACATCCTTCCTTGAAATAATCTGGTACATGAGACACTGAGTGATTCTTGGTGGGCACAGAAACTGCTAGACTAAAATCTTTCTTTAAATGGCCGTTCATCATGTATGAGAGAAGCAGGTCGACCATTAAAAAAAAAGACCCCTCTCCTATTCCTCATTTATTTTTCTTGAACACTATCAGGTTTCAGGGCATTTTCAGTCTTCCACAAACACCTCAAACAACTTTCATATCAATATTCCTCATGGCTATCTCCCAAGGGACTGCATATTCTCCAGCTGATCTGATTTGGCAAGGACAGTCCTGATTAATCATCTGTCACCCTACTTTTCAGCTGCTTTTAAAATGTCCTCGTTTCTCTCTCCTCCTCCCACTTTCCCCCTTCATCCTCAGCTTACTTCAGTTAGTGCAAACTGAGTTCAAAATGCAAAAGTAATTTGTACTCTGTTAACTCAGCAGAGAGGGAGCAGAGAAGAGGGAGCAGAGTCTTGCTTTTCCCAGTAGGCTCAGAAAAAAGCAAATTCCTGCAGCTTCGACTAGAATGAATAATTCTTGCTGTCTTGACCACACTCTAATGTTGTTTGGCATATACTGGTTTTTAACTGTGAAATGTCAGAGGGCATGAGTCCAATGGAAATCTAGGATTCCATGGAAGGCAGCGATAGCAGTAAAAGTGAAATAAATAGCACTACTGGCCTGTCCCTCCACCCAACCTATCTTACCAGGCAGCAGCTCTACTGAGATATGGAAGTCCTTACAACTGGCAGTCATAGCACTGAAGAATGAAATTTCTACCCTGAATAAGTAAGGCTGCAACAAGGAATTGTGTCAGGAGTCCTTACTCTGATTGTCACAGCCTCACTAGCTGGTGGGAGCAGTGTAACTGCTGCCTGGTAATGTAAGACTAGTAAGGCATTTACAAATATGGCTATAATGTCACAATCATGACTACATAGTGTTAATGAATATAGTGCAGCTATGCGTCCGTATCTCTAGGATATGAATTTGTAACTGCAGTACAGAATTTCAGACATTATTTAATCACCGTTTATTGTGCTAGCCAAAGGCCACAACAAAAAGCTCTTTAAAACATGCAAAGCATTTAATTTTAATAATTAAAAAACAAGCAATGTTATTACAAAGGTTTATCTTTATGTTAACTCATTAGTGACATTTTCCAGTAATTTTAAATGAAACTTTTAAGTTTGATGATTGCACAAATTAATTGCTGAAAGTACATTTCTTAACATTTTAACATCAACGACTAAACTCTTTTAATGAGTTGGCACCAATGCAGTGGCACTAATTCTAACATTTCTGAGCTTTGCCCTTCCGTCAGACTCATGATCAGTAATCTTTCTTATCACCAATAGATATATTAGTAATATATGTAGTTCATACAACGGTATAGTGAGGAAGGCTCTTATTTATCTCCTACAGATAAACATACACATAAATGTGGCCACCCGATTCATCGGGCAGGCCGTGTTGCCGCCAGGAGCTTTGCCGCTGCAAGGCTGCGAACGGGCTTGGTCGCACCCCAGTGTGCCTTTCTGGGGTGCTCAGGCCTAGGATTGGTGGCCAGGGTGGAAATGGGAGGGACATCCGCCTCCCGAGGCCTCTCCAGGAGGCGTGGGTTACCTCTCTATGGTCTCCCCGGGACCTCCATGGTGGCTGATTCATCGACTGGCCTTGGGGGCGGGGCGACTTCCCTCCTGGCTCCTCCCACATACTGGCTTATTTAAGGCCACGTGGCTTCCTGCTTGGAGCCATTTTGCTGCTCACTGCTATTGCTGCTCAGTGCCATTTGCTGCTCGCTGCTGTTGCTGCTCAGTGCCATCTGCTGCTTGGCTCACCCACCCGCCCTCCCTTGGGTGCATGGTTTTTCATGTCACAGCTTCAGGGGCAGCAGCATAGGTCGTGGATCTGGTGGGCGTGGTTTCCAGGGCTGCGTAGCACTGGTTCGGGAGTCCCTTTGGGACACG
>NC_056523.1:76710057-76730842 GCF_019175285.1 Sceloporus undulatus | reverse complement strand
TGCTCGCTGCTGTTGCTGCTCAGTGCCATCTGCTGCTTGGCTCACCCACCCGCCCTCCCTTGGGTGCATGGTTTTTCATGTCACAGCTTCAGGGGCAGCAGCATAGGTCGTGGATCTGGTGGGCGTCGTTTCCAGGGCTGCGTAGCACTGGTTCGGGAGTCCCTTTGGGACACGGGAGCGCTGAGGGCATGTGTTGTGGCCATTGCGGGGGCCACAGCATGACAGCGTCTCCTGGTGACTAGGGGCTTGATTATACATGCAATTGGATGGTTGCATGGATGGATATATGGTGTTCCCTTAGCCCCTAGGCCATCCCGAAGCCTGGCCGTTACCAGGTATTACGGTTCATCATACAACAGCGGGTTGTATGATGATCCAGATCCAGACCTCATGCTTTGGGCCAACCCTACTTTGCTAGCTGGTTGCTTAATAAAGTTGTGGCCTTTCCTCCATATTGCTGGCTCCTGTTTTTCTTGTAGCGGCGGCCTCCCAGGCAACAAACTCCCATTTGCCAAGAGGGAAACAGAAGTTAAGCTACAGCAACTGGATGAGATAATGGGCCTGCCTCTTTCTCCCCAGAACAGATATAAAGCTCATGAATTGTCTTTCCTCTTCTGCCTGAAAAAAGATTAGCCAGCCGGGACTTCCACTCTCAAGGGCACATTAGTGCTTTCTTTTCTGCCAATGGGAAATGTAATTTTCATTTTACATTTATTTATACAGTGGTCACTATCATTCCCTCACCTCTCTCTTTCTCCATGATTTCACCACCAAGGTTACAGAAAGTGTGAAGTGAAGCATACAAGCATTACACATGGCTGACTTCTAACAAATATGGCATGGTTCAAATCAATACTGTAGAGGTAAGACACTTTCCTTCTCAAAATCCCAGGAGATCACCATCACTCCCTGATTTTCACAATTTCACTTGCAACAGCTAAGAGAATCCCAGAATTCAGAGAGAGAGAGAGAGAGAGAGAGAGAGAGAGACATATAGGCAGACAGACAGAGACCACCTTGGGTAGTTGCTTAGCTGGCCACAGGAGCCCCTCTGCTGCCAAGGTGCACATGATTCAGGGTGCATCAAGGTCAGAGTGAAGGTCATTGTCTGTGCAGTTGTCCTCGTGGCTCTGCTGATAAGAGGCAGAAAGGTGGAAAGTGCAAAGCTGCTTGAAGTTGGATAGAACTTGTTATTATTGGCAACCATGATTGGAAAACTGGAACCTTCAAAAGAATTTTGTTTTCATTTATTTGGGAGCCAGCCAGGCATCTGGGATACAGCTAAGGAGGAGTGTAACTCAGGGGAACCTATGTAGAACATCGTCCACCTATCAGCCAAAGCTGCTTGTTTCCAGGTGCTGTGATATCACTAAGGAACATCTTCACATCTCTTGGCCAGTTTTTACAATGTGGTTGGGCAGGCTTCTTCCCCTTACAACCATTTTCCTGCCTGCATGACCATTATTTACTCTCTGTCCTGCCTGCATGACCATTATTTACTCTCTGTCTCTCTTTCTCTTGTGTTGTTTGTTATTGTTGTGTGCCTTCAAATCATTTCCAACCAGTGGTTTTTCGTGGCCAAGCACAGAATTGAGCCCTGGTGTCCAGACTCATAGTTCAGTGCTCAAACCATTACACAATGCTGGCTGTTCCTGTGTGTGTGTGTGTGTGTGTGTGTGTGTGTGTGTACATACACACACTATTTATATGTATCCAGTTATCCTCACAACAACCCTGTAAGCTTAAGAAAGAGAGAGCGGCAGATCCATTCTAAACCAGATAGTTAACCAGTGCACCATTCTCTACACTATATTCCCATCTAGTAAAGAAGTGGTCCTCTTTTTTTTTTACAGTACTAGATTTCTGAAATAAAGGATTAGCTGTCTCCTGCATTTATACTACTATTCTGCTACCACCACCCATTAAGTGAGAAAGCTGTGCTCCTAGCCAAGTATGATTATCTCTCTGCTTTTTGTGTCAGTTGAATGCACAGCTTGGAACCAGTGTCCCAGCAGTTGTTGTAGTCCAGTTCCCATTATTCATAGCAAGCCTGGCCAGTACTGAAGGATGGTGGGAGTAGCAGTTCTTCAGCATCTGGAGGGTCACAGATTTGTCACCCTGTGAATGCCGCTGTTCTGCCTCCTCAGTCCAAACAAGTAGATGTAAATTAGAAAGGACATACCTGGCTTTTATTTTGTGTCTGGTGTGACAGGGTTGGTTATGTCGTATAACCTACGTGCTTTTATGACAATTGTTTGAGCAATGTGTTGCGACAAATTAAGAAAGTTATTTATTCCGTCCATGTTTGCGGTGGCATAGTTTTCTCTGCTGCCTTTTCTGTTTATCAAGGTTCTAATACAAAGTATTAATTAAGTCAATAAGTCCAGGGAAATAGTTTTGAACCCCCACTTTTGTCACTGAATAATTTGTGTGCATTATTAACATGTTATAAATTTAGAATATGCATGCTACTTTTTTAGTTCACTCATTTTCTTAGAATATGCACCACTGTCTAAAATGTAATTGAATTTATACACTGTGCTGAAGCATACCTCTCAATTATACCTATTTGGTTTGGTACAATACCAGCTGTCTGTCTGGTACCCATTCTTAAAATAGAGTAAACTGAAGCCAGTTTAAAAATATTGGCCAGGGCTCAACAAAACATTAAGCATGCTTTAAGCTCATTGATTGCAATGGCCATAAATACATTTAACTGTGTTGGACTGTGACCTTGTGAAGGCTTGTGTCAACAGAATTTCTATTACCAACTTCTAAAGCTGCAGATATGCAAAATTATTCAGAGGCACGGACTGCAAGAATTCTTGCCTCCAATCTTGCTTTAAATGTTACAATTTAGAAGCTGTAAAAGAATGCATTTTTTCAGCCCAGCATTCCAGAAATTCCATGAAGTTATCTGAACCCAATTCCATGAAAGCAGCTTGCTCTTTTTAGACTACAATATATGCTAATTGGTTACTTAATATGAGATGCACTTGTTTTTATTTGTCTTTTACTGAGACTTATACAGACTTGTAGTCCTCTCTAACAGCTCTGATAACTGGAACATTCTGACATTTTTTGAGCAGAGGCTATTTTATGAGGTGTCCTCTTAATCTTGAGTATGTGTTGCTGTGCAAATGTAACAGAGTATAGAGTATTACTGAGCTCCTTTAAAAAACATAAGAGGGAGACATTTATTTAGTATTAATTATTAAAAGTATTTATGTATTGCTTTTCAAACCACCTGAGTCCTCCAAGGGATTACATACAATTACATGCAATGCAATAAAATGCAAAAAAGCACCCCAAAATAAAAATACCTCAACAAAGTAAAAACAATAAATAAACAACACTACTTTAAAGGCATATGAGAGCCAGCATGATGTGGTGGTTTGAGTGTCGGATTACAACTGTGGAAACCAGGGGCTGAATCTGCTCAGCCATGGAAACCTGCTAGGTGACCTTGGGCAAGTCACACTCTCTCAGACTCCGAGGAAGGCAAAGACAAACCCCCTCTGAACAAATCTTGCTAAGGAAACCCTTGATAGTTTGCCTTATGGCCACTATTACTTGGAAACAACTTGAATGCCGACAGCATCTTCAATTTGCCACATTAGGTTAACACTTGCTTTGAATTCTTTTCCTTACGCCTAGGAATACCTTTTAAGGTTTTCAAGAGGGTAGCTTTATTAGATTTCTACAGCAAAAATAGCAGGATATAGTATCTACCATTATCTAGGCAACAGTATCTACTCTGAAATGCAAACACATTTCTCTTGGCATAAGCTTTTATGGACTACAGTACACTTTATCAGAAGTATGGGGTTTTGCCTCAGCTGGCAGACATTTATACACAAGTTTGTGGGAGAAGATGTAATTAATGAGGTAAGAAGGAATGGAAATGTAAAAAGCATTAACATCTGTCATAACCTCAATGCCATTAACAAACAATTGGGTGGGAGAAACACATCCTAGTACAGATGAGCTGCTTTACATGTATATAGCCAGATAGATGAAAGACAGGTAAAGCAGGCTATTTTCTAGTTAAAACATTTATTCTGTATCTTTGAAATTAGACCATGCTTTCATGATCCACATTACTTTCCCATTAGTCTTCTTCTGATAACAAGATTGTGGTCCTCTTCACATCACTAGGGAGTGAACTTCACTGAATTGTGGGGCATAAGTTTGCATAAACATACATAGGGCAGGCTTGCATATGAGATCAAATTATGTGACAATCCATTAAAAATTTTTAATGTTGTTTTATATGATAGCATTCAAAGATATAGCTGTGTTAGTCTGTAGAATCAGTATGTAGAGTGATCTTGTAGCACCTTTGAGACTCCCGTGAATAAAAAGCAATGTTATAATTCCTCTTTATTCAGAGAATAATTGTAAGATATTTGCGATGTCACACAATGTCATGTGATAATCTTTGCCAAATCGTGCGATGGGAGAATCCCGTGATGCTCCTGCCCTTTTCCCCAGTGTGATAAACTCCTAAATGAAAGAAAGAAGTTGGCAGCATAAGCTTTTGTAGACTACAGTCTACTTCCCCAAATGCACTGAGATGCATAGATAGAGTAGAACCTGCAACAAAATGTTGCAAGATATTCTTTGATCCACTTGGCCATGTTTCCCTCTAGCAGGTCATTCTGTTCTTGCCTCCGTCCCTTTCTATTTCTTATTACTTGCTGGTAGTCAACACTCATCATTTGTGTTGGGCTTTGGCTATATGCACCACATCCATTAAGTAAACAAAAATGACCACAGATTATTTACCTGACTTTAAAGTAGATAATGAAGACATTGCAATAGTTGAAGATTTTTCATACCTTGCCTCAACCATTAATCAGAATGGAGACTGCAGTCAAGAAATCAGAAGAAGACTAGGACTTGGAAGGTCAGCTGTGAAAGAATTAGACAACATCCTGAAGTGTAAAGATACATAATCGAATACTAAGATCAGGATGACCCATGCTATAGTATTCCCAGTATGTATGGGTGTGAAAGCTGGATAGTGAAGTAAGTTCAGAGGAAGAAAATCAACTTACTTGAGATGTGGTGCTGGGCGGGAGAAAGTTCTACTGATACTGTGGACTCCTAAAAAGACAAAGAAATGGGTCCCAGAACAAATCAGTCCTGAATTTTCCCAAGAAGCAAAGATGACGCAATAGGCTTTATCACACCAGCCACTATCTTGCCAAAAAAATTAAAAATGGCAGCATACTGGTTTTATAGCAGCCATCATTGCATTGTTTTTCATTCGTGCAACTGGGGCTGCTGCCTTCATTGCACTCCCTTCCCAATTTCTCCCTTAACTCCTTTGGAGGTTTTTATACAGAGGCTGGATGGCCATCTGTCGGGAATGCTTTGATTGAGAGTTTCTGCATGGCAGGGTGTTAGACTGGATGACCCTTGTGGTCTCTTTCAACTCTATGATTCTAACTCTGTAGCAGCTATGGGTGGGGAGTGGCATTGTACAATCAACATTGCTGATGCTGTTTGCTTTCCAGGGAAATCGCAGTTTAAAAGCCATGTATGATAATGGCTTGAGACTGGTATATGTTGGCCATGTTATAGGATAGCGCTCACTAGAAAAGATAATAAGCTGGAAGGAAGTAGAAAGAAGGGAAGACCACACTACAGATGAGTAGACTGAATCAGGGAAACCACAGCCTGAGTCTGTAAGGCCTTAGCAGGGCTGATGTTAATAGTGTGCCTTGGAGGTCTCTTATTTATACAGTTAGCATAAGCCAAAGTCAACAAGGAGGCAGTTAACAGCTAGAACCACATCCACATTTTTAATTTAAAAAATCTAATCTGGCACCCCTGACATTCTCCAACGAATGGTAATGCTTCCCCCTGATTTCTTAATTGCCCATTTTGGCATCATTTCTGTTTTCCCTCAACCCCTAAGTTCACTATTAAAGGAAGTGATTACTATACAGGAGGGATGGGAATAATACAGCATTCCAGATATTGTTGAACTACAGGACTCATCAGCTCAAGTCATTATATCCAATGACAAGGAATGATGGCAATTGCAGGCAACAGCATCTGAAAGACTGCAGGATTCTCACTCATTGTACATGTTATTTCTTACATGTTATTTTGTTATGTTGTGGCACACTATGTATATTAATACATAGATTTACATCAATTGCCACATCAGCTATACACCTCTGCTTAAATATCTGAAGTTTTAATATCACTCCATCAGTGCACCTAAAGGAGTGAATTTAAATCCACAAAAGTTCATGCTGAGATCATTTAGTGTTAAAGTGCTGCTAAATTACTTTCCCTTCCTTTCCCCCTTTTAATGGTATAACAGACAATGCCACCTATTTCTTGAAAACCTACTATCCCGTTAATAGTCTCTAGTTAGCCACGTACATGTACAAAACAATTTGATGTGCAGCTTTAACTACAGAATATAAATAGAATGCCTGCATGTGTGTGGTAGCCAAGCAGTCTTAGGACCCCATGTGACGTTAACACATTATACACAGAGGATGCTTCAATGGAGAAAAAAGTAGTCAATATGACATACGGAATCACATAGTAATTGCTTGCAGATGTGTCTGTTTTACTGAAAAACCACAATTGGTTCCCCTTTTCCAGGACATATGCAGTGCACATGTACACAACAAGAAGCATGTGCAGTTTGCATGGTTTTCATGTATTTTGTTTTCTTACTCAGCTGAGGAAAGTGGAGAGCTGACTATCTTCAGTGAGTCATAGAGATTTCAAAGCTCAGTCTTTCTCTCTGTTTTTAAACAAGGGAGCTGTGAGGGTGTGGTAAGGCAAAGTTTGTATAATTTTTGATATGTAATCATTACTTATCTCAAGGTATTCTCAGAAGCATTTTTCTCCATTTGTTTTTCTAAATCTTGCTTTGAGAAGGCAGACAGACTGAACGTGTGTAGGGCTGACCCTACCATTTGGCAAAGTGTGAGGCAGCCTTTTCAGGCATTGGATTGTAGGTGTCATGAAAGTGCAGCAACTTTTTATTTACTTAATTATTATTGCATTTTTACTACTAGGGATGGACAGAAACACATGTGCAATTTTACCAAAATAACTTGGCTAGCTTTTGTTACTAATAGGAAATGTATTCAGCATTCCTGGATTGATGCTGATGATTTCATTTATGGTTTCAATGAAAGAAAAGCTGGAGTGATAGCACTGCAATATTTAAAATGGATCAAGCATTTTTTTTAGATTGCCAGATATTCCCAAAGCTGCAGAAAAATGTAAAGAGTTATCCACTTATTCATAAATATCAAGTTTAGGTTGGTATCACACCACGCTGTCATAGTGCTATTATTCTATTTTAATGGCTATAGCTGCCTCCTGTGGAAATGTGGGGTTTGTAGCTTAGCGAGGCTGAAGGGCTCTCTGGCTGAGAATGTCCCCCATTTTACAGGAGGCAGCCATAGCGGTTAAAGTAGAATAATAGTGTTACAATATTGTACTGTGATATCCAACTCTGTACAAATTTATTCATAACAGCATTCTTGTGTAAAAATTACAGAATGCCAAAGTGGTTGTCTAACAGACACCTAAATAGTTGATAGCACTTGAGTTGTAGTAGTAGTATGATCTTCATTTTTGTCCCATTAGATAATACATCAAAGCTAGCATCCAGCTAGAGAAGAACCATCCAATCAAGGAGGATTTATGCCCCTGTCTGTGAATTCATCAGACATGTGGATTCAGGACCACAAGAGACAGTGAAACATTTTAAAATCATAGTAGAGACTATCCCTTTGACAGAAAAGCTCTTGGGATCAGTTTGCTGGATGTTTTTGCACAGGAGCAGGACATATCAGCAGCCCTTCTCATCTTGCCAAAATAATTTCATCCCACACACATCCTGGAACATCCAGGACAAGCAAGCAAGCAAGGACACAACGATATGCATGCAACATTCTGTTCAAGAAATGTACAGAGAACTAGCTTTGGAGAAATGGTACTTCCCTTTGTTTCCTTCCCTTTTCGGCCATGTGCATTGTCTAAACAGGTGAGTTCCAAAATGAGGCAAGGCTGTTTCTTTCAGCTCATTTGGACAATACTCTCTTTCAGGCCACCAACCCTTGTCTATTTCCAGCTGGAAAAAAGTATATAAAATAACTCTAAAGCTCATCTACCCTTTTGTGTTATTTTAATTCTAATAAAGATGTTGCCCAGCTTAAATACCCTAAAGGTACCAATTCCCGTCTGATCTTGGAAGCTAAGCAGGGTATCTGGTTTGTACTTGGATGAGAGAATACCAGCAAATATCAGGTGCTTTAGGCTATATTTCAGAGGATGGAACTGGTAAAACCACATATGCGTATTCCTTGCCTAAGAAAACCCTATGAAATTAATGGGGTCACTGTAAGTCAAGGCAACCTGAAAGCACACACACACACACACACACACACGGTGTTGTCCAGCTATGGAGTTTTAGATTCCTTCTCCCCACCACCACCATGGAGAACTGTAGTTATCTTTGTTTTTTGTAAGTATATAGCAAAAGGGGTGGCCTATATACACGGGAGAAGAGGAAGAGAGGCAGACATAGATGCCACAGAATTATAGCTGAGCTTCCTAAGAAGCAGTAAGCAGACTAGCGCCCTGTTGATCACCTCAGCTAGGAGAAACCTGAATTAACAACAGCACCCAGAAGGCTTACAGGCCAATAACCTGTTCTACAAGATGTTGGGATGGGATGGGATGGAATGGGGATGCGGGGGAGGGAGAACATATAAGCAAAGGCCCGTGTCCAAGAGTGGGAGGCTGAGAGAATGCCTTACAGTAAGAACAGGCTGCATTAGCAGCCATGAACTTTCCCAGAACCCTGTGCCAAAGACTGAGCCTCTGTTAGCAGAATGCAAGGTCAGAGGGGCCCTGTGCCTGTTCCACCCCCAATTGCTCTTGCAAAGGAGGCCCAAGAATGGACAATGGAAATAGCAAATACTGGGGTCATAGAGCTTTAGCAAAAGGAGGCCCTTCTCTGGGAGTAAGACACAGTGGGTGGGTGCATCCTCTCCCCAGCCCCACCACCATCACTGGAAAGTGAGACCAGGGTGGGAGAGAAAGGAGAGGACTGTACTTACGGGGGGGTTCTCTGTGTGTATAAACTAGCTTCAGGTACAGGATTTGTGAGGCATCATTCAAAAAGTAACTTTTCCAAGCTCTGGAAAAGCTATTTGTCATCATTATTATTAACTTTTATTTATAAAGCACTGTAAATTTACACAGCGCTGTACATACAGTCTTTTTAATTGGACGGTTCCCTACCCTTGGGCTTACAATCTAGAAAGACACGACACAGAAGGAGAAGGGAGTGGTGGTGGGGAAGGGGATGAGGGCCTGCAGTTCTTCTCTACCTCCGAGGCCTGGACCAAGGCAGATGGACTGGAGGGAGGGGTTGGCTTAATGGATGGTTAATCATCTTCCAGGGAGGCCAGTTGGAGCTAGCCTGCCTCTCTAGTAGGATAATACATATAAAATACATAACAATACAGGAAATGATTATGCATTTATTAGATTTGTATCCTTTAACTGAGATCCAAAGTGCCTTCCAACACACACACACACACACACACACACACACACACACACAGAGAGAGAGAGAGAGAGAGAGAGAGAGATAGAGAGTATCAGCAGTGTAGTGGTTTTAGTGTTGGACTAGGACTCTAAGAGACCAAGGGTTGAACTCCCACTCATTATGCAAACCCATTGGTGTCCTTGGGCAAGTCACACTCTCTCAGCCTAGAGGAAGGCTATGGCAAACAACCTCTGAATAAATCTTGCCAAGAAAAGCTCAAGATTAGGATAGTCATGACTTGGAAGTCACCCGAAAGCACACAACAAAACTGTAAAACATCCATAAAATAAATTCCACATTGAAAACAGAAATTAATCTGGGCATCATATTAAAATACATTTAGCTAGAATAGTTTAAAATTCTTCAGTAATAATAATAAATAAAATATAAACATTAAGAAATCCATCAATCCTATTTAAAAACATTCTCTGTATCAGGCAAGCACTGGCCAAAGCCTGACAAAATAGCAAGGTCGTTGTTTGCTGGGAGAGGGACAACAAGCAGAGGTCTAGTTTAGGCTCCCTCCAAAGTGAATTCCATAATTTGGGAGCTGCCATTGAGAAGGCCCTCTCCCAGGTTCTCTCCAAACAGATCTTGGAAGCTGGTGGCACAAAAGGGAGAAGAGCATCAGGAGAAGCTCAGCATTTCTTAGATAATCTGGGCTTCTTTTCTCCACAATGCAAGCAACAAGGCAAACCTTCCTCTGATTTACAATACCAGACACACACTTAGACAAAATATTTAATTCCCATAGTCACGACAACTCTGTATCTCTCTTCAAAGGCTCTGTGTTCACAAGGGTAATGTGGAACAAGGGCAATGTGGGATCTTCTGGAAAAAAATTTTCCCATGTGCCTGTGTGTGTCACGTCGAAAAGAGATATCTATTGCCAGCATGAAAGGTAGACCTTTCTCTGGGATCAGAAAGCTGGATTAGACAGGCCTTAGGTTAGACCCAGCAGGCTCTTATTCTCCCCATGTCTTGTTCTGGGTCTCTTACTCTATGGCTGCATCGGTACTGCAGAAATCATGCAGTTTGACACTACTTTAACTGCCATGGCTCAAGGCTAAGGAATTCTGAGATTTGTAGTTTGTTGTGTCTGACAGAGAAGGGGCTACTGACTCAATGAAGGTATGCCAAGGGACCTTGCAGCACCTTTGAGACTAACTGAAAGAGAGAAGTCAGGAGCAGAGGAACTAGGCTCATGTCTAGAAAGACTACCAACTTCTATCCTTTGAGAAAACATATCCAGGGGTAGCTGTGTTGGCTGACATCTTGACCAGATACATAAGACTAATACTGTCAACTCTTTCTTTCTTTCTTTCTTTCTTTCTTTCTTTCTTCCCTTCTTTCTTTCTCCTATATGATTTTTAACACCTTTGCCTGATGAAGAAGCCAGCAGTGCTTTGAAAGCTCGCCATAGGTATAATGCGCATATTGGTTGGCCCAATAAAGATATAGCAGTGTTTTGTGGATTTGGGGACGATGCCATACTTTTCAGTCATATCAGTTAGTCTCAAAGGTGCTGCAAGGTCCCTTGGCATCCTGATTCTCCAGATGAACACAGCCGATGGACTTTATCACATGGGGAAAATCGGGTGTTTAAACATTGATTATCCTGTGAAAATGGTGTAATTGTGATTAATATTTTCACACAACGTTGCGATTAAACTGCCAATATCCTGGGTCTAAAGAGGCAATAAACTGCAACAAATCATTCACAAGGAAATCCTGTCAATGATTTGTTGCTGTTTATTGCCTGTTTATTCCCAGGATAATGGCTCTTTAATTGTGATCTGTATGAAAATGTTATTTGCGATTGCGCCATTTTCACAGGATAATGGATGTTTAAATCCCCATGTGATCAAGCCCTGTGTCTTTGAATGGCTCTTTACATTTGTGTCTGTGTGTGTGTCTATAAATATATACTAGGAACAGAAAGGGGACCCAAAGGTGAATGCTTGTGTCCCTTCTGCAGGACAGCAGGGGGAACAGGTGTCCTAACTGCAAAGGAGGACAAGGCACCACAAAATGGAGGACATTCGAGGAAAAATGGAGGACAGGGACCAAGAAAAGCTCCAAACACTCCTAGAAATTGAAATTCACGCTCAGAATGGAGGACATTTCGGACTTCCTCCCGGGCAGAAGGTTGAAATGTCATTCTTACATTTCTGTCGGTGCCTCAAGCTTTTATGTGGCCACGTCCTCCCCTTTTCTTCCCCGTCCTCCATTCTGGGCATCGCTCACAAGCATGAAGGCATATTTCTATAGTAGGAGAGTTTTTGGTTTTAGATTTCATTGGGTCCAGTGTCCTCCCTGTTTCCTTCCCCGTCCTCCCTTTTGAGGCTGAGGACTCTGAAGAAGGGGACCCTCTCTTTCTAGGAGTGTCGGGAGCTTTGATCGGGTCCTGTCCTCCCTCGTCCTCCCTTTTGAGCCTGACTAAGGAGCAGGACTCTCTATTTCTAGGAGTGTCTTTAGATTCTCTCGGCTGCTGTCCTCCATCCTCCTGCCCGGCGTCCTCCATTTGGGCATGATGCCTGAGAAGAAGCTTGAGTGTCGTCTATTCCCGGGGCTTTCCTTGGGCCAGGGCCTCCTCCTCCTCCCTCTCCCTCCCGGGCAAGGACCCAGGGCTGGGCGCTGCTGGCTGGGGCCCCTGCTGCCGCCTCTCCCTCCTCCTCCTCCTGCTCCCTTCCTCCGCTGCTGCCCTTCTCCTCTGCGGGGACCAGGCGGCAGCAGCAGCAGCAGCAGCAGGCCCTCCTCCTCCTCCTCCTCCTCCTCCTTTGGAGCCAGTGATGAGAGAGCGAGAGAGGGGCCAGCCCTTCTGCCTAGTAGTCCAAGCAACCAGCAGCACAAGCAGCAGCAGCAGCAGCAGAAGCCGCAGCAGCCGCGGGGCTCTGGGCTTGCTGGGACCCCTGGGCCCCCCGAGAGGAGAAGAAGCTGGGAGGCAGGTGGGTGCGCCTCCTCCATCCCAGCCTCTCGGCCCCAGGAGGAAGGTCCACGACGCCCTCCCCTTTGGAGCAGCACCTGAGAAGCCCTGGGTGACTTTGGAGGGGTGCCTTTTCCTCTTTGGTCCCGTTTCCCCTGGAAGCCCCTCCGTTTGAGGGTGCCTTGTCCTCCTTGGCTCTGCTCAGCCCCCTTTGCCAGTCCAAGTCTCCTGGCCCACTGGCAGCTGGGGAGGTTCGGCCTGGAGGAGAGAAGGTTAGGGGCTGAGATGATAGCCCTGTTTCAATATTTGAAGGGGTGTCATATTGAGGAGGGAGCAAGCTTGTTTTCTGCTGTTCCAGAGACTAGGACCCGGAACAATGGATGCAAGCTCCAGGAAAAGAGATTCCAGGTCAACATTCGGAGGAACTTCTATCCTGACAGTAAGGGCTGTTGGACAGTGGAGTGGAGACTTCTTCCTTGGAGGTGTTTAAACAGAGCTAGATGGCCATCTGTCAGGCGTGCTTTGATTGCATGGCAGAATGGGGTTGGATTGGGTGGCCCTTGGGGTCTCTTCCAGCTCTAGGATTCTATGAAATTAGGGAATGGTTATTGGCTGTTGCCCATTAGTTATCAGTAGTGAGACTTTGTGTGTGTGTTGTGTGCCTTGAACTCGACCCTAAGGCAAAAGCATTGTGGAGCTTCCATGTCCAGCTTTGTTCAGATGTGTCTTTGCCTTTCCCTGAGGCTGAGAGAGTGTGACTTGCCCAGGGTTACTGGTATCCTTGGTAAAGATACGGGTGGTGGAGTGGTTTGAGTGTCAGACTACAACTCTGGAGACCAGGGTTCGATCCCCAGCTCGGCCATGACAGCCACCTAGGCAGGTCACACTCTCTCAGCTTCAGGGGCAAGCAAGGGCAAACCTCCTCTGAACAAACCTTGCCAAGAAAACCCCATGGTCGCCGTAAGCTGAGAAGGACCTGAAGGCACACAAGAGCAGTGGCCTTCCACAAGGAAAGAGGAGAGAAAGGCAAGGAAGAAAGTTAGAAAGCAGAGGGGAGGCCAGGGCTGTGGGTGAGGTGGGCTTCCAACTCTGGCCTCAGGACTGCCCTTTCTTGACTGAGGAGACTTGGGCACATGGTCTCTTCATGGGAGAGCCAGGGGGCTCTCAGGGAGAGAAGGGAACCTTTCAGCCCCCCCCCCCCCCCAAGTCAATACCCATGCCCTCTGAAACACTGGTTTGCTACAGTAACCGTCTTGTTTTGGCATGGCTTCTTCTCTTGACATGTGCCCTTAATTCACCTCCAAAATCTCCCCTCAGGATGTGGATAGAGCCACCCGGTCTGTTCCCCACCCTCCATGGAAAGGATAGGATGGAGGGGGAAAGTGTGCCATAAAGAGGCTCCTTATCACTCTCAGTAACCCTGAGAATCCATCCAGAGGAATTTCCTCAAGGTGCCCACCTGGCACAGGTAGATTACTTGTGAGAGAGCAACATTCAAAACTGGGAAAGAGTTTAAGGGCCCTCGGCCTTCAGCCCTCTCCTCCCCAACAAACAAAGTGGCCTTCATCCCCAAACACAGAAAGTCCCAACCTCTATCACTTTAAGGTGTCGAGGAATTGGGACAGGAATTTTGTTGTTGCTGTTGTGTGCCTCCAAGTCATTTTTGACTTACGGCGACCCTAAGGCACGCCTATCATCGGGCTTTCTTGGCAGGTACCTTCAGAGGGGGTTTGCTAGTGCCATTCCCTGAGGCTGAGAGTGTGCGACTTGCCCTAGGTGTTTATCACACAGGAGGGATCCCATGCAGAAACAGGATTTAAAACAGGATTTAAAACCCCAACCCCGCTAAGAAGACGCACAAAAGTGAAGTTGATTTTCAGATACACCAGGTTAACGCAACATTAAACCAGCTAGAAAGTCAACAAAATGCGATTCTTTTTACTTTCGAGATTTTTCCAGAAGTAAAAATAATAGCATTTTGTCAACCTTCTAGCCGGGTTAATGTTGCTTTAATGCACCTTAACAATGACGTCGTCTGAAAATCAATTCCGCTTCTACATGTCTTTTCTACTTTCTGTCTGGGTTAATGTTGGGTTAACCCGGACGTCATCTGATAATAAATCTGCTTTTGCAGGGTTTTTTTCACTTTAAATCCCATTTTTGCACAGGATCCCTCCCGTGTGATAAACTCGCCAGTAGGTTTTTAATATTTGAGCTGGGAATCGAACCCTGATCTCCAGAGACATAGTCCAACACTCAAACCACTACACCATGATGGCATTCCAGGGATTAAGAGGAGCACCCATACTCTGAAAAGGAAACAAAACCTTCTTGACCTTTGAGGAGGAAAAGCAAAACTAGGGAATGAGGACTAGACAGAGTGAAGGGCAGGCAGAGTGAAGGAGCCACCACAGGCAACAGATAGCCTGGTGTCATGAAATTATGTTTTGTTTTACTTTGTTGTTGATGTATTTGTTTTGCCAGAGAAGGAAAGTGACACTTGTGGGATTTGTTGCCTCATGGGCCAAAATAACCATTCAGGTACTGTTTAGGTGGGTTGTGTCTTGATGGGATGAGTACCTTTTCCTGTTCTACCCAAGGCAACAAAATGGGTTGGGACAGGACTGCTAGAAAGCCAGATATCAGTGTCTTATTGCCTGATGAGTTAGACACTTGGATTCTGTGGGTTTGCCTGGTTTGAGAAGCCCAAGTTACATGTCTGTTGATGTAGGACTCCCAAAGGAGTGAATGGCCTTCATGTTGTAGGGGTGATGGTAGGAAGAGGAGCAGGTGATGTCCCTCCCACCATTGGCTTTCCTTACTTGAAGGAAGAGGTGGAAACAGCAATGCTCCATCTCCTGCATGCAGGCTCTGCGACTCTAACCGGGCCTTCCTTTCAGAGAAGTCTTTTTTAGAAGTATTTGACTGGGTATTCCCCAAGTCAGCAGTTCTCCTGGCAAAGCCACTGGAGCCACAGCCTTAGTGGAAAGAGGCCAGGCCTGTGTGGGACAGGAGCATTATTATTTTGGGATGGGGGTTTGAAGAACTTCTGCTTCTCGTCTCTCTTTGTGTGAGCTCTCTCTGTAATTTTCTCTGTCGCTGCATAGAGTGGGACTGGGGTTTAACATTCCCCACACCACGGGATCTGAAACTAAGTATTAAAGCAGCCCTCCTATTTTGTAGCTTTCATTTTGGGAAAACACGGAGTCTAAGGAGTGATTTTGAAGGCCACACAATCCATGTAGAGAATCCAGAGCTAGAGCATCTCTTAACAGATGACTTTCTGGTCCCTCCTTGCTTCTAGGGAAGGAGAGCCCATCAACTCTCTAGTAAATGATTTGTTTCAAAGCTTGGTAATTGGGACTTTCTCTTGACTAAAATTCCCAGTCCCCCAGAGGGTTGAATTAGCTGGATCCTGGGAGTTGTAGTCCAAAATGTAACTCTGGTTCCTTTGTCAAACTGTTCATCTTGTTTTTCCTGATGTTCAAGTGAGATTTTGTCTCTTTATATTTAGTCCTGTGCTCTGGGGCAGCTGAGAACAAGTCTCACCCTGTTCTTTCAGATATTTGAAGAGTGCTATCATATCTCCTTCCAGTCTTTTCTTCACCAGGCTAAATATGTACAACCAGTTTCCACTGGACTTGTTTTCCATGTTCTTGACCACCTTTGTTGGGCTTCCTTCCGGCTTGTCTGCGTCCTTTTTAAAGTGCAGTAACAAAGCACACTATACCAGATGTGGACTAATTCAGTTCAATAAATAAATAATGTAAAATAAAATAGACTTCTTACTTATAATGATCAGAAAATTAGGGTTCTGTTACTGTGGTCTGAAATTGCATTAGTCTTTTTTGCAGCTTCCTCATACCACTGACTCACATTCATCTTGTGATTTGCTACAATCCTGAGTACTCCTGCAATGTCCTCCAGACCATTCTATACATGTGAATTTGATTATTTATATATTGCCCACTTTATAATTAAACTATCTTTGTTGAATTTCATTTTATTGGCTTTGGACAACTTTTCCATTCTACCAAGGTTGTTTTGAATTTTATTCCTGTCATCTTTGGTGTTATTATCTTTGTGCTAGTTTGACCTTATTATCCTAGCAATTGATTAAAATGTCCAAGGGGCTTAGATGTGGGACCTGAGCTTGGGAAAAGTTACTTTTTTAGATCACAACTCACCAGAATCCCTCAACCAGCATGATCCCTGAGAGTTTTGGTCCCTAAAATATAACTTTTCCAGGCTGTGCCAAGGACATAACCTAGAAGCAACTGATTCAAGATCTTCTGTCAGTTGTGATGAGGAAACTGTGACGATCATTCTTTGATATGGTTTTATATTAGCTATGAATCTTCCTGGTTGTATTATCATCTAGTTCACATTTAACCATTTTCCAACAAAATATCAGGGAACTTTGTTGATGATGCAAGTGACTTAATAAAGTTTTTGTGGGTTTTTCGGGCTATGTCCATGTTCTAGCAGAGTTCTTTTCTGACATTTCACCAGCACTGTGGCTGGCATCTTCAGAGAATGAAGATCTCTCTGAAGATGCCAGCCACAGATGCTGGCAAAACGTCAAAAGAAACTTCGGCTAGAACATGCCCACATAGCCGCGAAAAACCCACAAAAACAGGATGCCGGCCATGAAAGCCTTTGACGAACTCAATAAAGATTTAGATGAAGATTTTGAATACGGCATTTTTTCAGACAGCAAAAGGTAACCTGAAAAAGTAAGGAGGGACTCTGGCTATTCAAAGGGAAGACATTTGCCTGATGGGAAAAAACCACACAGTTTAACACACATTGCATCTGAGCAGGGGTATATTTTCTTCCCCGCCTGAAAATGTAAGTAGACCTACAGAGTTGGAAGTTTTGCATTTCCATAATTAAAAATGTCAATAAGGTAGTATAGCTCAGAGTTGTGCTTTACATGATAATATAGATGTTGGCTTCAGGATTTTCTGAGTTGTTCTATCAAAGCTTTGCATAAAGCATGGGAAGAGGAGAGTATTTTTAAAAAACATATCTACTGTGCATAAACAGTACATAAGCTCCATAAAGTCCATCCTTACAACATGAAAACCTATGTTCTAAAACTAACCACATCAATTATGAAATCAAGAAAAAAATAATACTGTAGGTGAAACATTTTCTGTATGATTTCAGAACAAAGAGACACTGTGTACCATGTGTGTTTGGTAGCCATGTTACCTATATACACCGTATGACATTTTAAGTTGTTTAAAATGCTTGTTAATGGTTAGTGCAGCATAATGGTTTGGACTAGGACTCTGGGAGATCAGGTTCAAATGCTGCTCAGCCATGGAAACCCATAATGTGACCTTGGGCAAATTACACTTTCTCAGTTAACAGGAAGGCAAGGATAAAACTTTTCTGGATAAACCTTGCTGAGAAAACTCTAGTATAGGGTCTCCATAAGTTGGAGCTGAAGCAATAACAACTCTTGTTGCATCAATATCTTTATGATTTAAATCACCCTAGCCCAGCCTGGTGCTCTCCTGCTGCTCTCCTGCTGCTCTTCAGTCATTGTGGCCTGAGGAAAATGTTGAGGATCTACTCAGTAGTTAACACCAGTGAGCACAATATAGCTGAACATGGCTTTAGCATGGTTGCATCAGGATTTTCTTTTACATGAGCAACCTCCAGCAACATGCCTAATATGGGTATGTTATCTGGGGGCACAGATTTTACTTCATAATGCAAAACACTGCATGAGAGAAGCTGTGCTTAAGATGCATATTTTGTATGAATTCAAGTTTTACTGGAGGCAACCTCTCTTTTTTTTACTCTGCTCTGTCCCCTTTTCCCTCCTGGAAAGAGGATGAAGGGCTAGACAGTTTAGAATACTGCTTTAGCAGCTGACTCTTGTTTTGCTTGTCACCTACTTCATGTACAGTACAGTAATAAACTTTTACAGTCTTCAAGCCATTTTGCTGGAATCACTTTCCTTCACTGGCACTATTATAGCTTTGAACCTCTTGCAAATTAAATGAACAGTGTGTTCTTTGCAAAATAAATTGGAGAGAAAATGACACTGTCCCCATATTGGCAATGCGGGTCTGAAAAGGAGCACCACGTCATCAAGAAATGCACGCACTACCATCTGGAACAGGTTGCTTTTTCAGCAGGCAGGGAACACATGCAAGGCAGTACCCACTGCCATAGCTTTGGAATGGTTATTAATTATGGGATCAGCATAAGCACAGCCATTTATGAAATGTTGAATTTTTCAGGAGTTTTACTTAAAATGTCCCCAGTGTTCTCAACCCCAGAAAAGCTGCAGGAAACTGCAAGGAAAAGCATAATGTAATTTGGCCTGATGGCTGGACTTGCCTTTGGAAAAAAGTTGGTTATGGGATTAAACAGATGGCTCTGTTGTCTTTTTTAACAACACTGTTATGAAAATAGAGAGGTGGTTATAGACTCCAAAAAGCAGAAAGGTGTCAACTGCAATAAAAATTCTTCCTATATCACCTAAATCTCCCAGCCAAAATCTTGAAAGTGTGAAGAAACTTGGATACTCCTAGAATAGGCAGAACAATTGATTCTGAGAATATATTTATTGCTTGGAAGCAGTGATGAATAAATCACTCCTGAATCTCAAAAGCCCTTTCCCTAATTCTCATGTAGTCTGTTGTGCCTCTAGAGGGCAGTGATGGATATTAGAAACATAACTGTAGCAGCTCTTTATTTGTGGCATGATTATAACCAAGGTGAATGGATAAGCTAGAGAAAGGAATTATTGTCCCTAACTGCCCTCAAGTCAGCCTTGACCCATGGCGATCCTGTGGATGAGACATCTCCAAGACCCCCTGTCCTCCACTGCTTTGCTCAGGTCTTGCATGCTCAGGCCTGTGGCCTCTATTGATTGAGTCTATTCATCTGGTATGAAATCTCCCTATTTGCTTACTGCCCTCCACCTTTCCTAGCATAATTGTCTTTCCCATTTATTCATGACTTCTCATGATGTGGTCAAATTACTGGGCCCAACCTAGTCATCTTGGCTTCCAGGGAGAGTTCAGGCTTGATCTGATCATTTGTCTTTTTGGCCATCCACAGTATCCTCAGTACTCTTCTTCAGTACCATATCTCAAATGACTTGATTTTCTTTCTGTCCGGTTTTTTTTTGTTTTTTTTTACTGTCCAGCTCTCACACCCATACCTTGTGATGGGGAATACAATGGCTTGAATCAGGGAATTACAGAGTTGGAAGAGACCCCAAGGGCCATCCAGTCTAACCCCCTGCCATGCAGGAATAAGCATTCAAAACACTCCCAGCAGATGGCCATCCAGCCTCTGTTTAAAAACCAAAGAAGGCATTTCCACCACACTCTGAGGCAGCAACTTTCAATGTTGTATAGCTCTGTCAAGAAGTTCTTCCTAATGTTGAGGTGGAATCTCTTTTACTGTAGAACAATCCTCACTTTGGTGTTCTGAGAGAGATCGTTACATTTTAGGATCTTGTACATTTCTTTCATAACTGCCCTTCCCAATCCTAGCCTTCTTCTAATTTCTTGACTGTGGTCACCTTTCCAATCATATTTTATCCAAAGAATGAGACCTCTTTGACTATTTCAATTTCCTCATTATCTAGGATGAATTCCTATCCCTGTTAGAGTTACATTAAAAGATAACTTAGGCCCGTTACAGACGGGCTTAAAAGTACCCGTGGAGCGCGTACTAGGGTTAAGACAGGGCAGTGCTTCTGCACTGCCCTAACCCTAGTGCGCGCTGTGCGCGCACAAAATGGCAGCAGCCGTTCCACACGGCCGCCGCCATCGATACGTCACGGCCGCGCCGCCTCCAAACGAAGCGGCGCGGTTGTGATGTATTGGGGTTGCGGCAGGGCGCCTAGGGCGCCCTTTCTGCAACCCCGGAAGGATCTCCGTTTCGGAGCTCTTTCCTGGTTTGGTCCGCTGGGCGCAGCCTTCAGACGGCTGCGCCCAGCGGACCAAAGGAGAAAGGGGCCAAACGGCCCCTTTCTCCTTCTCCCTGCCTCCGCGGGGTGTCCTTGGGGCTTGAAGCCCCAAGGACACCCCTTTCCAGGCTGCGGAGAAGGGGCCTTTTGCCGCTTCCCCGCACCCCGGAAAGCGGCGGATCGAGGCCTCAGTGGCTGCCGCTCTGGGCGCTGAGGCCCCGATCCGGCGGGGAAAGGTGCGCCTACAGGCCGCCCCAAAGGGTCGGTCTGTAACGCGCCATAGTAAAAGACAATGCCTGTATAAGAAGCT
>NC_056523.1:76706762-76709957 GCF_019175285.1 Sceloporus undulatus | reverse complement strand
GAGGGTAAGCAGGCAAGCAATAGAAGTGAGGCCTTACATGTTCTAAGGAAAGGGAACAAATGTGATTCACAAATGTGAAACCTTGGATGTCATAGAAAGGAAGCCATCAATAATACTAAGCCTAGCCAACCGGTTTTAGTTTATCCCAAATGAGGGGTTAAGCAAAGATAATTTTTGTTGTTGTTGTTAACTGTCGAGTCATCTACAACTCATGGTGATCCTGTGGATGGAGCATGTCCAAGACCCTCTGACCTCCACTGCTCTTCTTAGGTCCTGTAAATTAAGGCCTGTGACCTCCCTGTCTATCCACCTGGTGTGCAGTCATCCTCTCTTTCTACTGCCTTCTACTTTTCCTAGCATTATTGTCTTTTCTAATGAGCCCTGCCTTCTCATGATGTGGCCAAAGTATAACAGCTTCTGTTTCATCATCTTGGCTCCTAAGGAGAGTTCAGGCTTGATCACATTGTCTTTTTGGCTGTCCATGGGATCCTCAGCACTCTTCTCCTGCACCAAAGCTCAAATTAGGTTGTTTTTTTCTGTCAGTTTTCTTTACTGCCCAGCTCTCACATCTGTGTATATGCCAGGGAATATAATGGCTTGGACGATTCTAACTTTAGTGCTATGTTGTATATCTTTACACTTTAAGATCTT
The DNA here is from genome assembly GCF_019175285.1 of Sceloporus undulatus. Lineage (NCBI taxonomy): Eukaryota > Metazoa > Chordata > Lepidosauria > Squamata > Phrynosomatidae > Sceloporus > Sceloporus undulatus. Next base: position 76,709,306 of record NC_056523.1, on the reverse strand, counting down.
GTCCATTTCTTTCATGGGTTCCTATCCCTACCCTAGTCTTCTCCTTGTCTTCTTGACTGCAGTGTCTATTCTGATCAATGTATGATCCAAAGTATGGGAACTCTTTAACTATTTTGATTTCCTCATTATCTCATTATCTAGGTTGAACTTATGTAGCTCCTCTGTGGTCTTTATTTTTGTTTCCTTTATGTTCAGCAATAAATCTACCTTTGCACTGTCTTTGACCTTAGTAATTGTTCCAAATCCAAGACTGTGATGTATTCTGCAAGTAGCATGGTGTCATCCTCATATCTTAGATGGTTGATGTTCCTTCCTCCTATCTTCACTCCTCCTCCTTCTGAGTCTAAAGCTGCTCTTCATATGATATTTTCTGCATGCAAGTTGAACAAGTAGGGTAATAAAATGTAGCCTTGCCTGATCCCTTTGCCAACTGGGAACCATTCTCTTTTTCTACTCTTCTAACAGTAACCTTTGTCCTAAGAGCATTCCATAGGTTTTGCGATCTATGCAATCAGCTTTGTACATGCTGACTTTCTTCTGTAATTCCTTTTATACACTCCATTAACCATTTTACGTTTGCAATGCTATCCCCTGGCAAAGGCCTCATCTGCACTGCAGAACTGATGCAGTTTGACACTTCTTTAACTGGCATGGGTCCATGCTATGGAATCCTGGGTTTGTAGTTTTGTGGGATGTTTAGCCTTCACTGTCAGAGGGCTCTTGTGCCACAACAAATTACAAATTCAAGGATTCCATAGCATGGCACCATGGAAATTAAAGAAGTGTTGCTGTATTATTTCTGCTGTGCAGGTTAGACTATAGTCCCTGTACCTTTGGCAGATGTATAACAGGTAGAAATTCAGTAGATAGAATCTAATCTTGTATGCAGTGATAGGGAAACCTAACCTGTTGAATTTCTAGTTTTCATTTCACTGCTAAGGTCACAGAAACCCTGTCCAAGCAAGTCTTCATGCCCCAAGCATACAAAAAGATCTAGGTATATTAAAAGGAAATTCTACTTACCTACCCCTTTTCTGCCACAGCAAGATCACTTTGCATTTTCTGTCAAAGTACATAAGTAAACTGTGGGTATATCCCAAGAAAGTGAACTCATCTCAAGCTGTTAATGAGATCTCCTCTGTGGGCTTTACTCTGGCTGCCAAGGTGCTCTTTTATCTTGCAAAGGCTAGTGTGACATGAAGTCTAGATGCATTTGCCTGCTTAGTACCCAAACAATGATGCAGTTGTTTGCTCTAGGACACAATCAAAGGTTCTTGTTGGAGGATAGGATGGTTACTAGTGATTCCCAACACATCTTCCTGTGGGTCATGTCATCTGATCATCTCCAAGAGCCTCACGCTCATTCATTCACCCTTACATCATCCCTGCAGGCATTGTTTCACATCCCCATTTCACTGGCAGGTACTGTGGGTTAGCGTGACAGGCAGAAACTAGGCACTAGTACAGCCAAGGCAAATGATTTTGGCATCATCACTGCTTTTATATGTAGCACATTCTCCTATTCACAAGAGGAAAAATGGAGCTATTTGATGTGGTTTGTTTTGTGGCTCAATAAGTGGGCATTTCCTTTTCATTCAGTTTGCTTTTAGACTTTAAATTTTAAAAAGCTTTAAAAGACTTTAAAAAGCTTCCCAAAAATGTAAATTGTCTGCTGGGGAGAATGTGCCACAAAACTCCATACCTGAGAAGACTCAGTCTCCCCCCGCCCCAATTTCTCGATGTAAAAAGCAAAAGCAGAGGTGAGAAATAATGTTTATCAGTGGAAGATAAATGGGATGAACTTATGAATTCTCCAGAACTCTTTAACAGGCAGGGAAATCAGGTACAGTTGTAACAGTGCTCCAGCCAAGGGACAAAAATGCCTGCTTCAAAAATGTGTTTTTGTACCAACAGCCCTTGATGAAAAGCTCTGGAATACTCCAAAGATTGCTCTAGTTAGCACAACACTTCTGTAACTCTTTAGTGGTTCTAATATGAGCCATTATCCATCTCTTGATTTTGCTTATACTTAATGGATTTTTTAAAAAAAAAAATATTGATGATGTGTGGCCCTACTGTGGCAATAGGTATACATTTATTCTTTTTGTGAGCCTCCTCCCTTTAATGCAACTTTTTTTAAAAAAGCTCAATTTCACTTTTTGGAGGCTCTTTTCCCACTTGCTATTTCTAAAGGCAAATAGAAGTAGACTGTCCTCTGCCCCTGTTGCAAGTAAATAAGAGTATTTCACAAGCCCTTTAAGCATTCTCAAATGCTGTGTACTTCTACTGTCTTGTACTAGAGTGCATACCTACAATAACATTATAGTCAATGGAGGGCAAATACTGCTTCACCCACCATCTCTTATGGGTAGGTGAGAGACAGAAGACAGTTTGTGGAAGTCCAAAGTGTGAGTGGTATCTGATTCTTTTTCCCCCCTTAATACATCTGTCTTTATGTTTTATGTGTGTAAAAGTTAATGCAAATTTGTTTTTTAAAAAATAAAGAAAATGGGATTTAAGCAAGGTATGATGAGTTTGTGAAAA
>NC_056523.1:76704126-76706737 GCF_019175285.1 Sceloporus undulatus | reverse complement strand
TCCACTAATTTAGAATCCTGGAATCCCCTGGCTCTCTTAATAGTATTTTTCATGTTTATAAGGAGTGTCTTCCACACACAAACACACACCACAACACACAGAAAAACACCACACATCATCCAGATAAGGCCAGAGACTGAATTCATGAGGGGCTCCCCTGTGGACTACTTGACATGTCTGCCATGTACTTATTCTATAAACCTTGGTAATTGCAAGTTCTCACATTTAGTTCATATAGAGCCAACAACTCCTGTCTCTGTCCTCCCCTCAAGGCCATCCTTGCTTCCCCATGTGCGACCTATTCCCATCCTGCCTCCCCTGAGCCTTATATAACTTGACACTCAAAACTCATGTTTTTGTAAGAGGTCCAAGAAAATGGCATGTCCAATGCCACCCCCATCTATCGCAACCAATCAAGGAGGCAAAACAAACTGGTCGATTTAATATTCTTCTTTTCTTTCTTATGTTACAGATTGAAGCAATCACATGGTAGAGCTTGCAAAATAAAAACCCTTCCTACCCAGCAGAGAACAGGAGTAGCAGTTTTTAAACAGCTCCCACGAGTCCTACAGACACCATTTTTGTTAGTTTAGGGTCTACGTTTCCATGGAATGGTTAGCATTTGTATAAGGAAAGAGCCGAGTTGGAGTGGACAGACACTTTGGATCACAACTGTGCTGTTGGTGCAGAATGTCATATAATTTTTGCATATTTGTTCTGAGAATTTACAATCCAGCATTTTACAAATTAATGCCCCAGAAACAGTTTTTAATGATAAAGTTTGCAAAACAGAGTAGAAACAGGTAGAATGGGTGAAACAAAATAGGCTATTGTCCCCAATTAAAATAAATTCTGCCCCCCCCCCATTGAAATTTTTCATTTAGTCACCCAAATTTTTTCCTAGCATTTCCAGTAATTTAAAATTTCCATGCACATTTAGAAAATAGAGTCTATGATACTCAAAAGAAAAAAGCAAAGTATAACTCAAGCGAAATTGAACACAGCAACACTAAAGTTTGAGGTGTGATGGATTTTCAGTCTTTCTTCAACCTCCTGAAACTGCATATCAAAATTGAAGACTGAAAGAGAATTTTATTTTGGACAGAACTAATGATTTGGGGCAGTGCCAAGAGATCACCATCGACTCATAAACAAATCCTACGTCAGCAAAGCATGGCTGGCGGCTGGCACTTGTACTTAGCAAGAAATTGGAGCTGACAGCTGGGTAGGATTAAGGAGGGGAAACATCAGAACTGCTTCCATCTGTTATGATTTCTTGACAAGGCTTCAGAAGGAAGAAAAAGGTGTACTAACCCAGACAAAATAACAACAGAGGGAATGCTCCAAATTTTTCGGGAGGTCTTTCTAGGAAAGTACTCTTTCTATTGCTTCCCCCTGATCAGTCCAGCCGTCCTTGATCCTGAAACACCTGCTGACAAGATATTTTCTTCTTGAAACTATCCTTTTTTAAAGAACTCTTTCTGTTAGGGAGTAAAGAAAAGTTAATATATGATTATAACATTAAGAAAATTCTCCCTTCCTACCATTGCTGTATAGGTCTGTGCTGTGTGTGCCTTAGAACAGTGGTGCCAGGATTAGAAAGTTTAGCATACCCTCCTGATCCATCATAGAGAATGTATCCTCCTATCCCCTATTCTGTAATGTGAAATGTATTAGGATGTTTAAGTGTGATTTTGAGATTTTAGCTGCTTTTATATGATGTTTTAACCTAATGTACTTCTGATTGTATTTTATATTGTAAATCCTGTGCTGTATAATTGCTTTGAATTTGTAAACTGCTTTGATCCCAGGAAAAGCATTATAGAAATAAAGATTTTATTATTATTTATTATTATTATCTTTTGTTAACCATCTGAAAGAGTTTGCTGGTTTCATGCATATTTATATTAATCTGATTCAAAGCTATATATGCTTATTATTTATTAAACTGCATTTATTACAATATTTATGTCAAATCCTATAGCATGAGATCTCTGGGCAATGCACACTTAAAACCAGTTAAAGCAGTTTAAAACACTTTAAATAATAATAATAATAATAATAATAATAATAATAATGCATTACACTTTTATAACACTGTTATTCCACTTTTACTGCTATGGCTGCCTCCAGTGGCTTTCTGGGATTTGTAGTTTAGTGAGACCTAAGAGCTCTCTAGATGAGAATGCTAAATGCACCTCCCTAAACTGCAAATCCCAGAATCCACAAGAGGCAACCATAGCAGTAAAAATAGGGCTGTTTCAGTGTAGTGCAGTATTGTCTGTCTTACCCTTCCCCAGTAGTAAAAAGATGTAGCTTGGCCTTTGTTTGACAGCCAGATTCACATCCCCTGCAGTGGTACTAATTTAGCAGGGATGGTCCTGATGAATTCCACTTTTCCATCATTCCACTTTTTCAGCTATTTTTAAAATGTTCCTTTCTCTCTCCTTCTCCCACTTCTCCCTTCATCCTCAGATTACTTTAATAGCTGCAAACTAAGTTCAAAAGGGAGGGGGGTATTGTTTGCTTTTACTTAACTCAACACAGGGAATAGGGAAGGAGGAGAGGAGGAGGAGGTGGATTCTTGCTCTTCCCAATAGGCTCAGGCAAA
>NC_056523.1:76702116-76704026 GCF_019175285.1 Sceloporus undulatus | reverse complement strand
TCTTAGGATGCATGCATAATTTAAACAGCATATCTCCAAAGTGACCCAAAGCAGCTTTATTTTGGCCTGTCTGTATGGGGCCTTGGACTGCCTGGGATCCCAACGCAAAGCCATCTCATCTTGCCTTACTCTAAGTAAAGCTGATTTTATGGCTCCCGACAAGGCAAACCACTACAGGGCTATAACTTTCACAGGGAAAAGTAAAAGTCCAGCAGTATGAGTAGAAATCAGTGAGGTGGCCTGTATCCAAAGAGGAGGGCATGTTGAATTTCATGCTGTACACAGCTAGAAGTCCCTGTAAGGTCTTTGTAGTGAGCAGACTTATCAATTCACAAACCAGGAAGCTTAGTGCAGGATGGGCTCCACTGAGATCCAGGGCACATCAAAGCCTGGCACTGGCTTTCAAGAGAGTTCACTCTTCCATACACAGAGGCCATTGCTGTTCGCTCCTGCAGGCACTTCTGGGCTCAGCTTGGCATATGTGGGAGCTTAAGACAATGTGGCATTTCATTATTTACATTTGCAGCCCTCCTTTCCTCTAAAGGCCTCATGGAAACTACATTTTGTTTCCATGAGGGACTGGCCAGGCCCAAAGCTGGCAAGGTTCTTGCATTAGGGGCTTCCAGAGCACATCCTGCATTGTCCCTCACTAGCTAAAGTGTATATTAGTGCTACAAGGGCTGACAACTAAGAACATCCAAATTAAGTGGCAGATCTTCATCAAATCCTGGAATTGCAAAATAACAACAGCAATATCACCATCAGAATAATAACAAGAACTCTGCCCCTAGAATTCCCCCATCCAGCAGGGAATTGTCATCCCAAAAAAGAAACTTTTCTCAGTTCTGAACTGTTTGAAGCTTACCCAGGACTCATACTAGGAAGATTTAGTGTTTAAAACACAATTGCTAGTAGGAAGAGTGTTGTCCAAGAGTTCTTTTGCAGTTGTGACTAGAAGCTTATATGCAAGGTTACAAAGGGAAGAAATCCCATTCTAATATGTAGAGAAAGCTGAACAGGTCACTTCTTTTTCTGGGCAGCCCAGATTGCAATCGCTCAAGAAACTAATAGCTCATCATTAAAAAAATAATTTTATGCGAAGAGATATTCAGTTATGTGCAAAGGCTAAGAAAGTAAAATCAAACACCTGTAATAGATTAGACATTGATCATTAGTGGCATCCAGTGGACTAGTACAATCAGCTTTAGGATATTGAACCTGTTTGCAAAATGCAAAGGGATCTTGTAGCACATTTGAGACTAACTGTTCAAAAGAAATTGTAGCATAAGTTTTCATAGACTTGGTCTATTTCCTCAGATGCAAAATGTTTGCAAAATGTCAAATTTTTGATCAGTTGGAATTGAGGAGAAGGGCTTGAAACAGAAATCTAGGGAGTGAAGATCCCATGAATTGGTATTTTTGCATCTAGGAAAAGAATAAGAAAGATTGGCCATGAAAAAGATTAACTGTTAGAAACTGAGTAACTTCTTCTTTTATATTTCTTAGCCACTCCTTATCCTCAGACCCCATATACTGGCCATTAGAAACCCTACTTAGGCCACATCCAGACTGATAAAAAACAAACAAACAGAAAGTCCCCAATTTCCTGTTCCTAGGCTTGCCATTTCACGCTGCAGCCATGACCTTCCCGGTTTTTTTACCTTGGGGAAGGTCTTTCCCGGCTAGGGTTGCCATAAGTAAGGACCTCCAAACCGGGACAAATGTAGGACAAATGCAGGACAACATTTTCAAATGTAGGACACATTTTATAAAAATGGAGGACACGCAAAAAAATTGAGGCTTTTTTTGAAATGTTAATATAAATCCATGTTTCTTAGGCATGATCAAAATGGAGGACATTTTGACATTATTCGTAGACAGATCACAGAAATGTACTTCCCTTTCTGGCC
>NC_056523.1:76701536-76702016 GCF_019175285.1 Sceloporus undulatus | reverse complement strand
TTTCCAGACCCTTCACTATTTTGGACACACTCCAGTTTCTCAACATCTTTTTTGAATTGTGGGGCCCAGAACTGGACACAATATTCCAGGTGGGGCCTAACCCGAGTAGAATAGAGTGGGACTATTACTTCCCTTCATCTAGAGGTAGGGTTGCCATAAGTGAGGACCTCCAAACCGGGACAAATGTAGGACAAATGCAGGACAACATTTTCAAATGTAGGACACATTTTATAAAAATGGAGGACACGCAAAAAAAATTGAGGCTTTTTTTGAAATGTTAATATAAATCCATGTTTCTTAGGCATGATCAAAATGGAGGACATTATGACATTATTCGTAGACAGATCACGGAAATGTACTTCCCTTTCTGGCCACCCCCCTCTCCCCATTCCAAACAGAACATTTGAGCATTGAACATGGCTTTATTTTAACATTGCCTCTTGCCTATTTCAGAGGCTTATTCCACAACCAAACCCTTTG
>NC_056523.1:76681354-76701511 GCF_019175285.1 Sceloporus undulatus | reverse complement strand
ACCATCTTGAAGGGGAGAGAGGCCTGGCCTGGAAGACAAAGAGCCCTCCTCCAACCACCATCTGAAGGGGAGAGAGGCCTGGCCTGGAAGACAAAGAGCCCTCCTCCAACCACCATCTTGAAGGGGAGAGAGGCCTGGCCTGGAGACAAGAGCCCTCCTCCAACCACCATCTTGAGGGGAGAGAGCCCTGGCCTGGAAGACAAAGGCCCTCCTCCAACCACCACTTGAAGGGAGAGAGGCCTGGCCTGGAAGAAAAAGAGCCCTCCTCCACCACCATCTTGAAGGGGAGAGAGGCCTGGCCTGGAAGACAAAGAGCCCTCCTCCCACACATCTTGAGGGGGAGAGAGGCCTGGCCTGAAGACAAAGAGCCCTCCTCCACCACCATCTTGAGGGGAGAGGAGGCCTGGCCTGGAAGACAAAGAGCCCCCTCCAACCACATCTGAGGGGGAGAGAGGCCTGGCCTGGAAGACAAAGAGCCCTCTCCAACCACCACTTGAGGGGGAGAGAGGCCTGGCCTGGAAGACAAAGAGCCCTCCTCCAACAACCATCTGAAGGGGAGAGAGGCCTGGCTGGAAGACAAAGAGCCCTCCTCCAACCACCACTTGAGGGGGAAGAGGCCTGGCCTGGAAGACAAAGACCTCCTCCAACCACCATCTTGAAGGGGAGAGAGGCCTGGCCTGGAAGAACAAGAGCCCTCCTCCAACCACCACTTGAGGGGGAGAGAGGCCGGGCCGGAAGACAAAGAAGCCCTCTCCAACCACCATCTTGAAGGGGAGAGAGGCCTGGCCTGGAAGACAAAGAAGCCCTCCTCCAAGCACCACTTGAAGGGGAGAAGGCTGGCCTGGAGACAAAGACCCCCTCCAACACATCTTGAGGGGAGAGAGGCCTGGCCTGGAAGACAAGAGCCCTCCTCCAACCACCATCTTGAAGGGGAAGAGAGGCCTGGCCTGGAAGACAAAGAGCCCTCCTCCAAGCACTATCTGAGGGGGAGAGAGGCCAGCCTGGAAGAAAAAGAGCCCTCCTCCACAGCACCATCTTGAGGGGAGAGAGGCCTGGCCTGGAAGACAAAGACCCTCCTCCAAGCACCATCTTGAAGGGGAGAGAGGCCAGGCCTGGAAGAAAAAGAGCCCTCCTCCAAGCACCATTTGAAGGGGAGAGAGGCCTGGCCTGGAAGACAAAGAGCCCTCCTCCAAGCACATCTTGAAGGGAGAAGAGGCCAGGCCTGGAAAAAAAGAGCCCTCCTCCAAGCACATCTTGAAGGGGAGAGAGGCCTGGCCTGGAAAGACAAAGAGCCCTCCTCCAAGCACAATTGAAGGGGAGAGAAGCTTTGCAATTTTTTTTTGTATTGGCAATTTTACTGTACACCCACTATGATCATATGGCGGAATAGCGGTCTATAAATAAAAATTATATTATTATTATATTATTATTATTTTATTATTATATTGCAAACAGAAAAATAATCTACTGTAAATAAGAGGACTTAAGAATGGAAAGCAACGAACAAGAAAGCATCATAAAATTTGCTGTTTGCCTCTTTTTTTCCACAGGTGTTCAACCAAGAGACTGGGACAGTATCCCTCTATCACTGCCAGAAGCCATCTTTATTCCTCTCTCAAAAGAGCTAGTCATTTTTTTAGTGTTTAACAGCCCCTTCATTCTGGGATTATCTATTTTAATTCACAGCTCTTAGTAGCCAACCCATAACTGCAATCTCTGGTTGGTTTTCAGGTCAGATAATGGCTTTAAAAGTGCAATGTGAATGCTAAGAAGAATTGAAAACTAAAGACTGTGAGACCACAGGCGGTTACAAACGGCCCTCAAGGGGCCGTTTCCGCCCGCCGCCATTCGCTGCGCAGGGAAGCCCCAGCTGCCAGACCGCGAGGCTTCCTGCGCAGCAAAAAAGGAGCAGCGAATGCCGCTCCTTTTTTTGAACGCGGAAGTGTGCGCCGCGAGGGGGTGTGTTGCCGCCTCGTCGCACGTCACTTCCGCCGCGCACACGTCTGGACGCACAGCGTCCATGACGTCAACATGGGCGCCATGTTGGATGGGCACCGCAAAAAAGTACGCGCTCCGCGCGTACTGGGAGGAGGGGCCGTCAGGAAGGTAAGAACTTCCTAACCAACCCGAATAGCCCTTCCAACCCTAGTACGCCGGAGCGCTTACTTTATGCGGTTTGTAACCCGCCCACGATTACTGAGTATTAACAAATTATAATCACATCTTAAAGGGCTGAGTGAATAATTTTTTTGCATGACAGACACAAAAAAGCACAAATACAGCATCAAACAGGCCCCTCTGTAAACACCTTCACTAGTTCAGTGCTAGCAACAGAAGGTCCTTCCCCTGGTAGTCCCCCACCTCACTCAACGGGCAGGCACTCGGACAAAGGCTCTTGAACAGGTTGGTAGATATGGGAGAAGCTGGTCTTCCAAGTAATATATCTTAATTCATTTAAAGAGTCTAAAAGTTAAAATAATGTGGCCACATGTGTGTTCCAATTAGTAATCTTGCATTTCTTTCTGGACTAACTGAAGTTTCTCAACGGTTTTTAAGGAAGCCCTAATGACAGTTGCTAGACTAGATGAGAGGACAAGCCAATACTGCTTCTGCGTCTACTGAACCAGTGTACATTATCTTCCATCTCCTAGCCCTTCACTATGACAAAGCCTCACTGTATCTAATGAAGAAATAATGTAACTGGGTATCAACTGCATAATGTAGCACCTCAGACCATGTGTGTGTCTGTGCGTGCGTGCCGTGCGTGTGTGTGATCTTTCCCAGTGCTTCATGCAGATATTAAACACAAAAATTAATAACCCTCGGATACCCCAAACCATGGCTGTCAAATAGTTAAGGGAGTAATCCCGGGGAGTCCCCCATGTTATTGCCACACTGATTTTTTAAGATCATCCACTGAACTCAAATAGTGGCAGATTCAGGACAATTTAAGGGAGAGCTGCTTTAAATTGTGCATACTACACTGAGGCCCTCCAAGCAGGAATGAAACCCACATCAAAAATGCCTCTTCACCTTGACAGAAGGCTACAATTGTCCATGAATTGAAAGCAATAGAATTACAAAAGGACAATATCTTCATAGTCCCACTGTTCTTCAATGGAAACCGGTCCTGCATAGGCAACCATGGCAGCTTTCATGGTTTGCAAGCTTTTAACTCAACTGAAATAAGCCCCTCAGAGTAGTGGAAGCTCATCCAGCAGAGGCTGGATAGCCATTGTCGGGTATGCTGGATTGAGAGTCTGCATGGTAGGAGGTTGGGACTGGAGGGCCCTTGTGGTCTCTTCCAACTCTATGATTCTATGAAATGAATGCAAATAAAGCCACCATCCTTGTCTCCAATCTTTCTCACACTACAACATATGATGCTGTGTGTCAGTGAATTTATGAGAGCGCTAGCCTCTACCAAAATCAAAAGGCTTTTTGGTCTAACATGTTACACTAGAGAAGTATTCATACATGTTATATTTTCATTACTTTCATAACTCCTATTTATTGCGCAAAAATATTTACACTCATCCACATTAAATAGCCTTGCTAGATTAACATAAATGATGCATTTTGCTTCAGCATGCTATAAAAGATCTGGATGTTTGTATTGCTTTGCTCATACTGTCAGAATTGGCCCTTCCAGCAGGATGGGATGTTGTTGTACTCCACGTGAATCTTTTGCATATAAAATAGTCCATTACCTTACATTCTTATAACCACCTTCAATCAATTGTTCTCCTTTCAAAAATAATTTCAGCCACAGTTAGCTGGATTTAGTGTTTAGGAAACAGCTAGTCTTGTTATTAACAGACAGAGAGACATCCAAGAATTTTTTCTAGAAAAAACTGTATCAGATCCAACAACATGAGAGAAATCAAGTTAGGCTTGTACAATGGCAATGCAAGTATCAGTATATGCTACCCTGAAGCTAGGAGCTGTTTAACTGGATTATTACAACACAGGGATCTTTTAAGAACAAATTATAGCCATGCTAACCAGGGGATTTTAATAGTGTGTTTTTAGCAAGAATGTCATGATAAGGAATGTATTCTAAAAATGGAGGTTCTAAGGAAAACAATGACCAGGCATATTCTCATGGAACTGAAAAGCAGCCATATAACCTTTTAATATATGTTAATTCAGCCAGGAGAAGGAAGGTAATGATAAACACCTACTCCACAAGAGGGTTACTATGGTGGGCTATGACAGACTGTTTAATGCCTACACTGATTCTTAAGATCCATCCCCTGAACCCAAAGATGGCAGATTCAGGACAAGTTTAAGGGAGAGCGCTTACATTGTGCATAACAACACTGAGCATTGTTACGCACAACGTAGCAATGACCAGCATCTGAATGGCTTTAAAAGCAGTTTAGAAAATATCAGAAGGATAAGACACCACAATAGTTTTCTGGTCAGGAAGCTAATACATTCTCAAGTGTCAACAGCACTGTGCCTCTCAGTACCAGTTGCTAGGAACACAAGCAGGAAGGTACTGTTGCAATGTGTTACTTGTGGGCATCCAACAGACACTAATGAATTGGATACGTGGGAATATGATGCAGCACTGGAAAGTCAGATCTAGCATGGGTTTGGTCTGATCTACCATAACTTTTGTTATATTCCAGTTCATTGTCTCAGCAATGGAAGCCCATTTTAAAAGCAAAGAGGCAATTTCCTTGCCCTATATATTTATATATATATTTTCATCAGCAAGTGAAATTAATTAATAGGACAAAGTGGCTTAGTGGTTAAGACACCAATCTGATGACTGCAAGGTCGATAAATTGGCAGTTTGAGCCCAAGCATAGCGTAATGGAGTGAGCTCCATCACTAGTCCCAGCTTCTGACAACCTAACAGTTCGAAACACGCAAAAGTGCAAGTAAAATAGGCACCATTTTGGTGAGAAGGTACAGTGTTTCCATGCACCTCAGTGTTTAGTCATGCTGGCCATATGGACCATGGATTCATCTTTGACAATGCTTGCTCCCTCAGCTTACTAACGGAGATGAGCACACTGTTCCTAACAGTTGGCCACAACAAGACAATCGCGTCAAAGGGAAACCTTTAACTTTTGGTTAATTAACTTTATTATTATTATTAAAAGCATAGAAGGTTCTTGATCCAATTGCTTGGATCAATGAACAAGCTACAGTAACAGACCCTTCGTTGTTTATTTGCTGTGCAGTTGGCTTCAACAATATGGTGACCCTATGAATGAGAGATCTCCCTCCAGGAGCATCCTGTCATTATGTTGCTCTGGCTTGGGTCTTGCAAAACTACAGAGCCATAGCTTTCTTGCATTTGAATCCAATCCATCTGCAATGTGGTCCTTTCCTCTTCGTCATACTACCCTTTACTTTGACACAGCATTATTCTACTTTAACCAGTGAGTTCCATGTCATATCTCATGTTATGTCCACAAGTACAATAGCTTTAGTTTAGATCAATCTCGGCACCTTCTACTGAGAGTTCAGTTTGATTTGCTCTAGGCCTATTTATTTGTTCTTTTCAGTGGTCCATGGTATTCCACAGCAACTTTCCTTCCCCCAAGACCACTTCTAAATGTGTTTTGAACTGTTCGCTTCCTGTCCGACTTTTCACAACTCAATACATAGAAATTCAGAACAATACTATGGCATGGAAGATTTTGAATATCAGTTGATCATATTTATTCAACTCAAGGGACTTTTTAGTTCCTTCATAGCTGTCCCTTTCCTAACTTAGGCCCCGGTAAAGACCAGTCCCTTTGTGCCATCCTGATGCTAGATGCCCCTGACTCCACCCCCAGGGTGTAATGAGGATTTTGCATGCCCTTCTCTAGCATGGCATGAGAGCATCATGCTATGAATCTGTGCGCTACATCCAGATGATAGCAGCCAAAACCAAAAAGGAGCACCATATACCAAGCTGCCTGCATCCATGGAAACCCTTTGGAGGGACACAAAAAGGATACTGCTTTTTGCAAACTCTTTTTTGCGCCTCCCCAGAGGCCGGATACAGGGTCGCAGGACCCAAATCCAGCCAGAAAGGCGTGGCCTGTATAGCCCCTTAGTCACCTTCTGCAATTACATTGATTACACTTTCCATTTCCACTGATGACACAAGTTAAGGCATTGAAAATCTTTAAACATCAATCTCTTCATCATTAACTTTTTCATTTATGCCATCTTCTTTGATCAATTTTATGTATCTACTATTGAGCTATAACATTTGCGTTTGCACTTTCCTCATTTCATCAGTAGTCATTCCAAGCCTTTTGCTAATTTCTCTGCTGGGTAAACCATGATACCATCTGCATTTATTATAACTGTTGCATGTTCCTTCCTCCAAATTTTCACACATTCTCGGACGTTTTGATCCTGCTTTCCAGATATGGTTATACACTGTGTAATATAATTAAATGGATATGATGATCAAAATCTATCACATTGTCTGCATCCCTTTGTTCAAACTGGGGAAACACCATTCTGTTTCTCTCCTATTCTGATATGTTGGCCTTTGTTCTGAGTTCTGGATCATCCAAAGAAATGTCCTTTTAGAACACATCCAGTTTTTCATGCCACTACAGAGTCAAATGCTTTGGTATACTATTTTCCTCTTCTTCTGAAGTTCTTTGGTCTGCAACTTTTGCCATACAGCTGTGCTTGCACTATGATCTCTAGTGACTCTTCCTTTTCTGAACTTTAGTTCCAGTATCTATAGTCAGCATATTCTCATTCTATATGGTAAAAATTTTGAACATCACTTTGCTTGGATGATTTGTTTTGTTTCCCCTATTTGTTCATAAGGGATTTGTTGTTAAGAATTAACATGCGATCCATCTCTATACGTTTGAAATAGTTGTAATTATCAGTCTCATTTTTTCCTGATGATTTTAGAATCATAGAGTGGAAGAAGAGCACCACAAGGGGCATCCAGTCCAACCCCCCTGTCCATGCAGGAAATCTCAATCAAGACATCCCTGACAGATGGCCATCTAGCCTCTGCTTAACACACCTCCACGAAAGGAGAACCTTTCCACTACACTCCGAGGAAAGGAGTGTGTTCCAACCTTGTCAACAGCCCTTACTAAGTCCCCCCCCACCAGGAAGTTTCCTCCAAATGTTTGAGGTGGAATCTCTTTTCCTTGTAGCTTGCATCCCATTGCTTCACGGTCCTAGGTCTCTGGAGTAGCAGAAAACAATGCTTTGCTTCCCTCTGAAATGGCGTTTGATTCAACTTTCTAAAAATTGTGGGCTTCCCCATCCCCTAAAGTTTCTTTCTCTTTGTATAGTTTTCTGTCGTTATTTCTTCCATTGCTTTTCCCTCATTTTTTTTTATTTTGCGCCTATTTTGTGTGCCCCCTCAGGCTGATGATAACACCATCAGTAGTCATGGTTTAAAACTGCCTTTTTTTTTTTTACTTCCTCTCAGATCTTGTGGAAGGACACCTCTTGTTCTTACTCCCCCATTGTTGTCTTCTTTCTGTTCACCCCTAGAACCAATTATCACGGAACGTAAGGTTTACACAGCCACTGCGTACATCGTGTCCTCCTATGAAGCCATCACATCCGGGAGCCCTACATAATAATAACTAATAATAATAATAATCATAATAAATATAATAATATTTATTTATATCCCCAGCCCCCCCTCTTGCGGTCAATCGGCGGCGGCATAACAAGCTAATAAGAAATACAATACAGGTACAATATATACAAAAACTTGTTTCCCTCTCCCCCCCACCTTAAAAAACGTTTATTAAATCACTTATAATTAAAACCCAACAAATTAAAACAACATACGACATACAACACCATGTACAAAACAGAACAAAAACAAAACAGCAAACTGTGGCAGCAATCCACTCAAATTTCCAGAGAGGACCTTAGGACTCTCATGAGAAGAGGGTTCTTGAGGGTGGGATTATCTATCCAGGATGTCACCATTTTATTAGACCTGTTTTTCCTCATTGTCTGACAGAGTTTCACCAGTCATCTAATTATGCTTTTCTTCTCTACTTTCTCCATCTTCCTGCTTCACATTATGCAATTTTATTTGAGCTGTATATTGGCTATCTGTTGATGTTCCAACATACACAGTCACACAAATATTATTGCCTGAAGAATATGTTTTCAATGAACAACACATCTGGTTTCATTCAATTTGACAAGTTGCTTTCACTGTTTAATTTTCTTGATCCTAAACCAAAATCTCCAATAAGTTTTGGTTTTATTTCTATCATAATTTTCCATATGTTTTCTGCTTTGGTCTAGAATAATTTTGTCCTGGATACCACGAATGAAGACAATGTTCTGAGATTTCATTCTCTCTGCTGCTTCTTATAGTTCAAAGGCATAATTAGATTTAATTTATTTATTTATTTATGTGTTTGTTTTGTGTATTTCTTTTTTTTTTTTTTTTTTTTTTTCCCTCCCCATCCCACCCCCCCCCCCCCCCCCCCCAATGCCCTTCAGTCCTAAAGGCCTCTCAGAGCAGCTTACAATCTATTATTAATTTTTACATTAAGACGGTTTCTCTCCCTCAGTGCTTACAACCTAAAAAGTAACATGTACACAAAAAGGGAAAGGAAATGGTGGTGTTGGAAAGGATCAGGTTCCCAGCAGATTGTTCTCTCCCTCTGAGGACGCTGTACCACAGGCAAACGGAACTGGAGGGAGGGCTCTGTTTCATTATGTCCACAGGCCAAGCCCGCATGGAGCTGGGACTGCAATCTCTCCCTCACATGCCGTGATGGCAACCAGATGGATTGTGCAGGGAGGGCTGTTCTGATGGCTTAAGGATTCGTTATCATGTTTGAATGGGTTTTTTTTCAGTGATGTCGATTATTATTGGTCAGATTTTGCATTATTAGCATCTCAATCTCGTTGTTAATGCTATCCCCAGCTTCTTATAGAATTTTCCATTTCCACAATATCTAATTCAAATGTTTCTATTCCGACATCATTTTATTTTTAAGCTTGCTCACCCCAAGTGCACGCACATCTCATCAGTAAAATAAAGCAAACCGCTAACAAAGAGGGTTTTTTCAAAAAGTCTTTTTACATTCCCAGCGATTACTTTCTCTCTCCTTGTCCTTTGCCTTTCTTCAAGGTTTATTAGAAAGCATTAGTCCTTGGGAGGAATGGTGAAGGATGGTTGGAGAAACTGCAACACTACATGAAAACAAAGTGTTTGAGCTGGGAAAGCGCAGCAGATTCTACTTTCACTGATCCTACGTATAACTGTGGTTGTCCTGCCTGTAACAGACAAGAGAAAAACAGTAGTTGTTTTCCACAGAATCCCTTAAACTGTGGTAAAAAGTCATTCCTCTGGGTGGGGTTTGTTGACAGAAGCCTTCAAATGTCTCGCAGACTAAATCTAACAATGTTTTGTTTACTTTTGACACGGCCTTACCCTAGCGCCTGGTTAATTTCACATATGTGGCATAAATTATTAGCTTTTCTACTTCAAAGTACACTGAAACACCAACTGAATGTAGGAACCTAACCCTATAATTCCCCATGTTACTATTGCCCACTGGCTACTAAATTTATGCTAAAGAAGTAATGCCCAAGAACACATCTCACTTTGCTAACTGTGGTCTACACTATATCCCACTATTTCACATTTTTTCTTTTACAATTTCTAGCTTCCCTCAAATTATGTTTCTCTCATTCCAAATTCCTGTTTATGTGTACTGTGCAGCTTCTGGCTTTTCTTTTCATATCTGAGCAGAGATTCTTCTAAAGACCTAAAATTAAATTCAATGTTTACATTGGACATCACATAGCCAAGACTGCAGTTAATGAAAAAGCAGGTACGACTTGTTTTGAACCAACGCAGTCTAATTTTGGGGTCTACTTCGTATTTTGGAGTACTCCACAAATGCAAGGTAAATTCAGTTGCACTCAATTAAAAATCGCAATCTTGGCCAGGGCTAACCCTCCTTCTTCGGGTTTTTTATGGAAGGAAATTACTGTATTAGAGCAACAGACCAAAATGGACTATTTAACTCCGCACTAGAATTATGCACTAAAAAATGTCCAACTTTCAGTGACAAGATAACTGAAATAGAATGAAAAACTGCAGAGAAGAAGTTGTAATCTTATACTTTCTGCTTTGTCATTATAAGAAAATCTCTTAGAAGCATCTACTAACTGGCAATACAGAACATGGGGATTCTGGAATCATGAAATGACTGAATTGCTGAGGTCACTCTTCCAACCAATTGAATCCACGTATCATCCTACACAATCAGTCCAGCAGTCCTGGTGGGACAATATGCACATTAACTGATGAATGTCCTCCATTACTAATGACAAGCTATCAGCCATTTGTTAAGAACTATGGGAGATTCCATAAATCCAGGAATTGCCAGGACAGAACTTCTGCACCAGCGCATGCAAGATTTAACATAACAACAGTTTAAGTGTCTCATTTTGTTTTGAACAGGCCAGCAATAGAAAGAGCAGTTAAGGCATGCTACCCTCCCAACTTTCATGTTCCTGCCACCAGCCATCTGTCCCCCCCCCCCGGGAATACCACATTTCATCAACTAAAATTTTCACAAACAAAACAAATCAAAACACTAGTGAGCCATTTGCCTGAGCCTTTGCACTTGATGCTAGATTCTGCTCCTCCTAAAACATAAACCCTCCATTCCCTTCCCCCCATCTAAGACTGCTCAGTTTTTTTTACTTCCCCTAGAAGCTTTTCCAACAAAAAATGCCTAGATTATGCAAGAAATGACGACCTGCATGAGTCTCTACTAGTACACTCTGAACCCTCTTCACATAGAAATACAAAAACTTTGATTTAAAGAAATGGTGTGTGGGTATTATACATATCTGTCAACTTATGTGCACCAACCCCATGACATTTTTTCTGAGGCACGAGAAATTACTCAGCAGTGTGCTTATTTACCAGTTCCCCTTTCCTCTGAAATAATAACTAAAAAAGCCTTTGCATTCATTGGTCGCTCTCCCAGTGCTAAACTCGAGGGAACTGACCTTCCTTAACTTCCAAGATCCAGATCAGGCATCTGTTGCCTTTTGGGTCATCATACCCATCCAAAATCAACTTTATTGCACCCATTACTCCCCTGGTGAACGTATAACATATCTGCCTATTAATCATTTCTGCCAACCGGACTTGTTTCATCTCGGATTGCCTTCTTTATTTCATCAACGTGCTTGTAGAAAGCGCCGGATCGATCCTTCCTGAATCTCCGTTCCGCAAAGTAAAGCCAGAGAGAATCCTTCCTTTTTCTAGATTTTCCTGCTACTTCCTGCATCATCTTCTCAATTCTGCCCCCCTTGGACTTGCCCTGCATTTCAAGGATGCTCACAGCACCCTGGGTCTTCCAGAAGAGGCTTGCCCAGATCCCCCACAAACTCTTTTCTATTATTCTTCTATAATCAGTAATTCTCCTTCCTCTCTTTCATCTCCCTCTATCTATATACAGCAGCTCAAACTGCTGATCTTGAACATGAAAATTGTGCTCCACAATGGTTCTTCTATCTTGGTACAAAAGGTAACATATCTCAATTACTCTCTTATATTCCTGTAAGACAAAATAATATTATTTTGACATAAGCTTTGGTGACAACCAACTCATTCCCCTCTTAATCATAATCTCACAATGTTAGTCCTAAAAAATTAACAGATTTCACAAGTCAACAAGTGTGCAGCAAAAGAACATGTGATCAAGAAACAATATCATGTTCTTCTCATCAAGATGGCCAGCACCTTTCATTTGAGAGCTGTATAAATCTACAGTAATTCAACATGTAATTATCATTCTCCTATGCTGTAGACCAGTGGTCCCCCAAACTGTGCCTTTTAAGAAATTTTGGACTCCAGTTCCAGAAACCTCAGCCATGTTGGGCCAGCAGTTCTGGGATTCTGGGGTTGAAGTCCAAAATATCTTAAAGAGTCACAGTTTTGGGGACCCACTGCTCTGCTGTAGGCATTACCAAACGAGAACCAGTTTTATACTACCTTACAATTTTGAGTTGAGTAATCCCGGCTTGCGCCATAGGTAAACCTCTACTGAGTGCCCAAATTTGAACAAGACATCACTCTCTCAGGTCAGAAAAATGGCACTGAAACAAAACTCCCTCTGACAGAATGTGACAGTTGTAGGCTTTCACAGCTGGCAATCCATAGTTTTTTGTGTGTTTTTTCGGGCTAGGATGTGCCCGTTTCTGGAAGAGGTTTATTCCTGATCTTATTTAACCTCTGACAGAAACTTGGCAATTAACAAACCATACAGCTGGAAGACAACTTGAAGGCACACACAGTCACAACCAAGGGATTCCATCCATTCAAAATAGATGTTTCACAGATTTTAGTCCCCCAGTAATCTCCTCAAATGCCCAAATATTTTATTTTTAAGAAAATCAGCAAAAGGGAGGGAGCCCACAGATAACATTCATCAGTTACACATTACACTCATTTTTAATTCTCCCACATTCAAATCAAAAGGGCAACTTTCCCCAAACATATTAAATCTAAGTTAAAATAGTTTTGGAAGGAGTTAATGTATATGGTAATGAGAAGTAAAACCCTCCCTTCATGAACCCTTCCCCTGTATTCTGCTAAGCACACACGCCATGTATCAATATGTGTGTGAGAGAAAGGGGGGGAGGGAGGTCCCCTTTAAAAAGAACACCTGACTTCTGCAGGAAGCAGGATGGGGACAGGCGCTATAGGCCTGAACATTCAGGGTGTTTGTGGGGGGGGGAGTCTGCAGGACAGATTTCCAAATTCAGTTTTTAAATAAGGTTTTGAAAGCAAGGGGACTGAATCCTGAAGTTCTGTGATTCCCAATTCTTTGAAACTCACACCATCCTCTTTGTATATTGAGATGAGCAAGAGTATCTGAGCATATCAGATAAAAAAAAAGCTAAAGGTCACAGGTTTACATTTTATTATAATTTTCTATTTGTATTATGTGCTTAGAATGCTAAAATAACATAAAAAGAAGCCATATAAAGACATATCATAGCTTCAGGGATCGTGATCAATCATTGGCTTCCAAAAAGTCCACATTCCTCAGTTCTCATAAATCATGTTCTGACAGCTTCATGCCACACAGTATTTGCTCTTTTAGATACCAACATGGTCTTGTGTCAGCAATGAGATCAAAGGCCAAAAACTTCTTTGGTTTAAGCTGTCTCAGGATATCTTTGTCAGTGTGATATCTACCTAGAAGAAGGTGATACAAGTTTTCTTTACCCAGTCAGCCAATGTAAACTACTAGATTAGTAAATTCCCTATTTCATCACACCTTATTTCATTAGCCTGGATTCAAAACATCCCTTTAATTGAAATCTAAACACAAAGCCATATAACTCAACTGTCCCCCTCCATGACTGGTGGACAAACTCTCCTAGTACACACTGCAAAATATTGAAACAACAGCAACAGGCATGCTAGGCACATCATACCAGCCCTTCAGCTACTTGCTCTTGCCATTTAACAGGGATGGTGTACATTCCAGACTCTGTTTGCTCATGCATGAGAAACACTCAAACCATTTTTTAATTGCATTCTGAATGGCAATTCTCAGCATGGCTGGCTCAGCAGAACTGTAAAGAGGAACAATGGAAAACAACATTATTGCAAAGAAGCTCAAGATGAAGAATATTTCCTAAACTAATGCACACAACCTGCTAGTCCCACTGAAAAGTTCAACCAAGACTATTTTTATCACAAACCTGTGCTTATCATGCTGAATTAAAATCAGAGTGAGATGCAAAGATTAAAACGCCAGCATCTCTATAACGCAATCCAATTATGTTTGTTGAGGGGGATAGCATTAGCAAAATCAGCATCTCTGACATAAACTTTCTTTCAACTTCTACACATTACATAAACATGTTGCTATTAGATATAACAAGAAGTCTGAATGCTCTTAGCAAACTGCAGCTATCTTCTTCCTGCTTCCCTTCCAGACCCTCCAAACATAAGGGCTGATGAGGAAAGAAGATGGTAAACACGTTTAGCTTGCACGCTGTGATGAGTAGGGCACTGCTCCTTTTTATGCCTCTGTAAAGCCAAAATGTACAATGGGGCAGATACATAAATAATGCATATATACTAATTATTTTAGTGCATTAAAATAACCTAAAAGAACTGCATTATTTTTTTAAAAGAGTACATTACTTTGCCCAAAGCTCCAGATAACACATAAAAGTATAAGACATGAGAGCAATTTACTGGTATTTTTTTCTTTAAACTTGCTGTCAGACTCAGGGGTATCACATCCTTCCTAAGGGAGAGTGCCAATTCATTCAACAACATGCCAGCCAGGCATTAACAGACATGCGGGCAAACCTTCATTCCACAGGGCACACAGAAGTCTTCACACACGATGATAGGAAGGAACAGTATGAAAAGGAACAACACTGTGGGGCCTTTCCTAGACGCCCTTTGGGACGTCCGTAGGGACGTCCCAGTTATTAAAAAGGGGCGTCTCTTTTAGAGCCCCCTGGGCCTCGTAACGGACTCCGCTTCGTTACAAGATTGGCGCCCGGCCCTTTCTACATGGCCGTCCCATCTTTACGTATCGGTACCGTCACAGACGTCCAGTACGCGTCGCATCCGCATGCTGAACGTAGCGAGCGCGCCACTGGCGCCTCGCTACGTCGCCAACGTCGACGCAAAAATAAGCTCCATTTTGGAGCTTCTTTTTTTTCGGTTCCGCGCTGGCAGTCGGGCCGTTTTGAAGGCCTCCGCTCCCCCGCGTGACCTTCTGTCGGCCGGCGGCCAGTACCGCTGCAAAGCGGCGGTCCCTGTACCCCTGCCTATATCTCTCTGTTATTGTATTGCATGGGGAGTCCCCACAATGGCAAGGCAGTTATTATACTCAATTCATTCTCGCCCATGCACTTCAATTTCACATAAATGAAAGCATTTAATAATAATAATAATAATACTAATAATAACATTAATAATACTATAATAATATATCAGCACAGGCCAGAGCCTTTAGCATTGGCTCTATTTCAGTTCAATGTGCTCTATCTTACCCCCCCCCCCACGTGCACTTGTTACTTTCCCACCTAACTTAGAGCTTAAAAGACAGTCAGGGTCTTTCCAGCACAGACTCCTGAAAAATTTAGTGTGCTGCTGGTTTAACGTGGAATGTTTTAATTCCCCAGTGGAGGACTACAGCAACTTTTCTAGTTCTGACACAGAACTATGAGTGTGCCCACTCAAAGGTCTAGCAAAGTGAACACAAAAGCCAGTCACACAAAGAATCACAGAGCTAGAAGAGTACCACACCAGTCATCCTGATCCAACCCCCTGCCCATGCACAAAGAAACACAAAGCACTCCTGAACAGATGACCATCCACGCATTAACGAAAGAGATTTACTTCCACACTTCAAATGACAGTTGTATTCCACTGTCAACACAGCTCTTAAACCGTCAGGAAGTTCTTCCTAATGTTTATGTGGAAATCTCTATACTGTAGCCAAGCAGCTTGTGGAGATGCCAGGGGGAGGGAGGTTGGAATATAAGCAGCAAACAACAACAACAAACAACACCAACAACAACAACAACAACACAACAACAGATTAAGCTACACTGTATCCTTTTCTATTGAGCAAGTAATGAGCCACAGACTGGCATTTCCTCAATATGTGATCCAGTCCTTCCTTCATGAAAAACTGCCAGCAATCAGGGTCATTGATATCCCAATTTTTTTGTTTAAGTCCTCTCGGAAATGTCCGACTACTAACATTTTCGAGTACTCTATGCTTGGTTAGAATTCAGCAATGCCAAAAATAAAACCTACCAGTATATTTGCAGCACAAGTACAAATACCCCCCATGGCAAACTCTTACTTTGTTTTTTCTTTTTATAGTCGTTTTTTTGTTTTTTTCCTTTGTAACTTGTTCTTTTTTTTTTTCTTTTTTTGGGTCCATACTAGACACAACAGTTATCAAGGAGAGAAAAGTTGTTGTCAGTGGCCACAAAGGATCTCGCTCTTTCTTGTCCAGGTACATTTTCATACCGTAACAACAATTATAAGCTAAATGATAGGGAGGTGAGGGCAACTGTTGCACTTCCTTTGTGCATTTATGTGTGCACAGCCACTAAACATGTACACTGTAGCATTTGCACATTTCCCCACAGTGCCATTTCCATCAAAGCAGTGGGTCAACCTCCAGATGGCGATCCTCCCTACATTTTTTGGACATTGGTTCACCGAGACTATGCCTGAAATGTACAAGGACTTCTTGTATCACACTTTGAGGACTGAGAGAAAGAAAGAAGTTTGATAGCATACACTTTCGTAGACATTAAGTCCCTGTTCAGGTGCCTGACTGCTGACCATGCTGGGACAAGGATCCCACGAAATTGTAGTCCAAACTCATGTCTTACTGGCAGGCCGTACGGTGAGAACCAGGGTTGGAGGAGGGCTCTTTGTCTTCCAGGCCAGGCCTCTCTCCCCTTCAAGATGGTGCTTGGAGGAGGGCTCTTTGTCTTCCAGGCCAGGCCTCTCTCCCTCTCAAGATGGTGGTTGGAGGAGGGCTCTCCAATTTAAAAATATAGATTTTTAAAAAAATATGTGTACAACAAAGATAATTGATGTCTTGTTTGGTGTAATCTCAGTTGTTACAACCATTACTTTCATGCTTTTGTTGTGAAAATATTCAAACCTAGCTCCTCAGGCAGTGGCTGTCTTTTCCAGACCTTCAGGACTGAATCATTTTGCCACCGTTAGCTAGATTTTTAACTCCTCAGCTTGGCTCTTTTCACTTTGCAACTTCCTAAAAACAGTATTTGCAAAAGAAATGGGTTTCATTTGACCAGCATGGCTAGAAATGAGTCTGCTTCTGTGGTCATACTTCCTTCTAAAATAAAAAGTTATATACAGTATGTGGACGCCACAACTCTCAGCATACCACCATCTTTTAATATGAAAAAGAACAAACATGGTAGGCCTTGCCAGGAAAAAAACAGTGCTTGTCAGCTGGGAGGGGTGGTTTCCTTTGCCCTTTGTGAAAAGTTGTCAGACTTCTTAATGCAAGGTTGAGTTAGCTACATGAGGCCTAATGAAGATCCTGTCTGGAAGGGTGTGTTTCTATCAGCCCATGCCGTTTCTATCAGCCCATTGCCAGTGTGTATGTGTGGCACAGTGTGAAAGAATCAAATCATAGAGACCATGCCAATCTTTCGGTAACTCATTTTATGGCATCATAGTCTTCAGGGATAGATGGCATATGTGGTGTATCCTGTGCTTTCATGTTGGTGGGCCTGCCTTTTCTTCCTCTTGCTTTGTGAGTGAAAAAAGAAAGGAATCTAGCCAAATGGTAAAATATTTCTCTGGTCTATAAAACAGGATTTTCCTTCTTCTGATCTTTTCTGCCTCAAGCAGCCCTGCTGATTGTCTCCTCCTTCCTCCCCAAAGACCTCCCTTTTCCTCCCCAGGAAGGAGAGTTTGGGTGTTTTGACTATAAATGGAATGCGGCCATAAATGGTTTCTGCACATGCGGTCTCTCCCCACTCCACATACACACACTGCCTTTGGTTTGTTACCATAGTGATGAATACTTTCCTTTTCCTGAGAGCTGCATTGTATTAATGGAACTGTGCAGTCGTGATTAACTTAAAATGATGACAACGTTTGAGTGGGTTGCAGATCTGAGTACATCTATTGGTAGTGAATCTGTTAAGATATATGGGTACCTTGGCCCAAATATCACATGCCTCTTTTGAAATATATATATAGAGAGAGAGATAGAGAGAGTAAATATGTAGCACAAAGATTGCCCACACCAATGAGGGCTTACTTTCAACCTTTCTTTTCTTTTCTTTTTATTTATTTATTTATTGCTGCAAGTGGATCTTTGATGGAATAGCTGTTCCTTTTCTCCAGAGGAAATTTTTAATTCAAAATCTGTGGCTCAAAAGTGCATAAGGGTGCTGGCAGAAGTCAGTTGTCCTACATTTGGGAAATATGTTTTAAGGCTGTAATCCTCTGCCTGATTACACAAACTAAATTCTCAGTGAGCCCATGGGAACTTGTTTTCAGGAGAGCAGGCATGGGATTGGCCTGCATATCAACTGTTGTTGCTGTTGTTGTTGTTGTGTGCCTTCAAGTCATTTCCAACTTATGGCAATCCTCAGGTGAACCTATCATGGGGTTTCATAGCAAGATTTGTTCAGAGAAGGTCTGCTATTGCCTTCTTCTAAACTGAGAGCATGTAGCATGCCCAAGATCACCCATTGGATTTATTTGGCCAAGCTGGGAATCAAACTCCAGAATTGTAGTCGAGCACTCAAACCACTACGTCACATTGGCTCTTCTTATAAACTGACAATTATCAAATTCCTCAAAACAGCTTCTACCTTCTAAACTAAACTAGATGTTTTGTACCTACTCCTTCTCAATATAAAATGTCAATGGATATATGTTTATAGATTGTTCATAGGCTTGGTACACATAAAGACACGTGCATTTGTTTCTGTTTACAATATCACTCAATGTCCTGTTCAGATAAAGAGTGTTTTCACCATTATTTGAGAAACACTACATGGGATATACTGTTCTACTTTTCTATGTAGTATGAGCTTGTCCCTGGATCAAGTTGCTTAAACATTAGCTTTTGCTTATTTCCAAACATGTATTCATTAAATTTGTTAGTATGACAAAAGTGTGCTATTCTCCTGTTTCTCACCTCCTGACAAGTGTAGCTTGTGTATGAGTGAAAGATCGTTTGCCCTGGGGGAAAATGGCAATGCAGCCTTTTCATTGCCTTTCATTCTTCTAAGCCTGAGGGCAGGGAACCGTCCAATTAAAAAGATTGTATGTACAGCGCTGTGTAAATTTACAGCGCTTTATAAATAAAGGTTAATAATAATAATAATAATAATAATAATAATAATAATAATAATAAATTACTGTGTAACGTGCACTGACCTACTCTGCTAACCTTCACCCCTTTCTCCCTGCAGCTACCTGAATGATTTGGAGAGGATAGCCAGAGTGGATTACATACCAACCCAGCAAGATGTTCTGAGAACCAGAGTGAAGACTACAGGCATTGTAGAGACTCACTTTACCTTCAAGGACTTACATTTCAAGTGAGTACATCAGGGCTGGAGAGTAGGAGTAAGGAGTAAAGCAGTAAGAGGTTTTTACAGGAGTAGGAGTAGGAATAAAGAGTAAAAAATATATTTGTTACTCCTTATTGCTGTTATTATACAAACAAACACCAAAAAACAATTTTATATTGCACTGGAGAAGGGACTGGGAGGCAAAGAGAGAGACTTACACACACACACACACACACACACACACACACACACACACACCAACCTTGCAAAGCAACTGAGCCTTTTCCCCAGGGCTGGGGATCAAGAGTAAGAAGTAAATGAGTAAGAGGTTTTTACAGGAGTAAGAGTAACATTAAAAAAAATATCTTACTCCAGAGTAGGACAAGGAGTAACCCCCAAACTCACCAGTACTCCCTGGCCCTGAAGTGCATACAGTGCATGATGTAACTTCGCCTAGCTAATTGTTACTGCTAGTTGATTAAAACAAAGTTTTCAACTATTAAGAAACGTAACACAGATGCAGCCAGCAGTGGATATAGCTTCGTGCATCCCAGCTGCTATAAGTTGGTGGATCCAGACCTGAAGAAGTACCTATCTTCCTTTCTTTTCTTCTTTTAATGTAAAAAAAAGAGGAATGTCAACTTACCGTATATAGTCATCTATAAATCTAAATTTTATGCCCAAAAATTGATCCCAAAATCCCAGGTCGACTTATTTATGGGTCACTATGGAAATGTGATAGCAGCTCTTTCAGATTTCCCCATGCGATTCGGAGAAGAGTTTATTTCTCTCTGAAGCCAAGCAGAAAGAGTCCTGGGTGATTGATTGATATTGCTGTTCGTTTAAGATTCCATCTCCTGACTGCACATCTGGCTGAAAGAAAAGCTGAAATGATGAAGCAAAAAGCCTCTGTGAAAGTCTCTCTTGCCATATGCACACATACACACAGAGAAGGAGCCTCCAAGTTTTACCCTCGAGCTATCCATGGGCCATGGCAGAATCCATAATTTTGGCACCAAAACCTGACCTCGATTTTTTATTATTATTATTATTATTATTATTATTATTATTATTATTATTATTATT
>NC_056523.1:76680063-76681344 GCF_019175285.1 Sceloporus undulatus | reverse complement strand
TCCAGCCTTTCTCCCAATATTGGGACTCGAGGTGGTAACTCTGGTAAACTCTGAAGCCTTTAGCTGCACTTGGCATTAGCAGAGCAATCATCCTGTATCTACTGTATACACCCAACTATTAAGTCAATGTATACTTGATTTCCGACTTATAGTGACCCTATCATGGGATTTTTTGGCAAGATTTCTTTGGTGGGGGGGGGGTATCTTTGCCTTCCTCTGAAACTGAGAAAGTGTGACTTGCCTAAGGTCACCTGTTAGGCTGCTATGACTGAGCAGGGATTTGAACTCTGGTTTCCAGAGCCATAGTACAGTACTCAAACTACTACACCACACTGGCTCTTTCTACAGATGCACAAAGGTTCAGGCAACCCAACTTGTTCAGGGAGTACAAAAAAGTTCCTTGAAAGATGATGGGGATTCCCATGGAAAGCTAGTTCAGCAGTCAAAAGGACATCTCTCCCTGATTCTTTGAAATGAGAGAAGGTAGTTCTGCTAATGTGCAAGTGGAAGTCATAAACTCCCTGCCCGTCCCCATCCCGTCTCTACCCCATGAGGCTGTGTAATGCCTTCCTTTCTACTAGTCCCTGGAGAAGTGCTGTGGAAGACCTCTTTTTATTACTCACAACAATGGGGTGCAACTTACAATAGAGGGTTTAACCATGAGTAAATTTGTCCACATGTCTTGAAATGGATTGGAACTCACATAGCTGTAGGGAAGTAGTCTGTTCCGAAAATCTTCAGAATTCTTTGAGTGAAGGTGAAACAGAGCCTGGAAGGCGGGGACTAGAATAAAGGGGGAAGCAATATGTGCCAAATGGTGGGACATACAGACATGAAAGGAGGAGGATGTAGTTTACAGTGATGTTACAGGAAAAGAAGGTGAATTAGTGGCAGCTGCACAATCCTGGGAAAGGCAATGGAGAGGAAAACATCTGTGTGACAAACACAGAGAAATACGAAGTCACTAAATTCCAAGGTCGTTAAAATAAGTACCCAGACTGTTGGGGGCAAATTAGCTTACTTGCTAATTAGCTTACTTTCTGTTCACTGCTATGATCTTTGGAATAGCGGTATAAAAATAAAGCAAATTAATAATAATAATAATAATAATAATAATAATAATAATAATAATATGGGTTTGTGGCATTTGTCATTACTTTGGCCCCATACAGACAGGCCAAAATAAAGCTGCTTCAGGTCACTTTGGAGGTATGTTGTTTCAATGATGCATGCATCCTAAGAGTCCGGAAGCTGCGCCAAAGCTGTGCTCTAGTCCTTAGG
>NC_056523.1:76670909-76679963 GCF_019175285.1 Sceloporus undulatus | reverse complement strand
GTAACAAGGTGGTGAGTTCGAGCCAGAGGTGAAGAGCTACAACTCCCATCATCCCTGACACCCCCTTGTATTATTTGCTTAGTTAAACAAATACAAACACATAAACAATATTCACATTTTAAAGCAACATTTCTAAATCTTAGTTACTTCCTTTCTTACAGATTTTATTGGTTTCAATTCTAACTTGAAGTCATCAGTTTCCTTTTTTTTTGTAGCTACAAATATTGCATGTTCCGTGTATTACATTTCTATATTTTTCTTTCTCTACATTACTCTTTAATACTTGTCCTATTTTACTCTAATCCTTGTTTAGTCTACCTACTCTTTAAATTCTTCTATCAGCCAAGATCCCCCTTTTAGCATAGATATTCTGTTACACAATTCCAGTCTTTTTCAAACTTTTCAAGGTTTCCTTCTTCTAATAATCTTATTAGTCTGTCCATTTCTGCTACTTCATAAATTTTTCTAATCCATTCTTCTAATTCTGGAACTAATTCTTCTTTCCAACGTTAAGTAAATGTCATTCATGGTACAGTAATCAAACAGAACAACACTCTGCCATGTAGTGTTTTATATTTCAGCATCTAGGGCACTATATTTCAAACAAATACCTTTTTCAAGGTTTGTGTTTTTTCCTCAAATAGCTTTAATTATGAGGCAATACTTTGCATGCCTATTAAAGAACAAATAAATGTATAGGATTAAAAGAAATACCATCATATTTTCTCAGAAATAATGCATTAGTGGTCTAGAAACTAAACTCTGCTTCTGAGAAGACCTTTGGAATGATTTCTTTGAGGTTTTTCATAGCTATTAGATGCAAGATGAAACATAAAGCAAGGACAGT
Source organism: Sceloporus undulatus (assembly GCF_019175285.1). Taxonomy (NCBI): domain Eukaryota; kingdom Metazoa; phylum Chordata; class Lepidosauria; order Squamata; family Phrynosomatidae; genus Sceloporus; species Sceloporus undulatus. Next base: position 76,679,116 of record NC_056523.1, on the reverse strand, counting down.
TATCAAATTGCTGCTTTTACATACTGCAGTAGGAACTGCTTTACATATCTTTAAGAAATAGTCTCAATACGGAGCCTAAAAATAAGCAGATAAAATATACTGGCTACAATTCAATTATGGGAATGTGCAAGTCAGGGGTAGGCAACCTGCGGCCCGCGGGCCGGATGCGGCCCGGCGAGGCCTTGGGACCGGCCCCAGCCCGGTCCTGCCACCGATTGCCGCCGGGGCCTTTGAGGGGGCAATTGTCTATAGAAGCTTCAGAAACATGCATTTATATTAACATTTTTTTAAAAATCAGCAAATTTTTTCGCGTGTCCTCCATTTTTTTAAAAAAAGTGTCTTCCATTTGAAAATTGTATCCTACATTTGTCCTGGTTTATTTATATATTTAATTTTTTTAAAGAAAAAAAATTATTTACTTATTTATTTTTGGCTTCGGCCCCCCAGTTGTCTGGGGACAGCAACCCGGCCCCCGGCTCAAACAAGGTTGTGTGCCTACCCCTGCAAGTCTATCCTCAAGATCAGTTCTCTTATTAAACCATGGCCATAATACTGTTGGACGGTTATGAATACTATGAAACAATGAAACATAGTTACACAAATACACAATGAATTCTGGCCCAAACTCCTCAATTATTATTTACTGGGAAGCAGATGCTGTGATCGACAGAGGTCTGTTTCTCTGTCTCAGAAAGCAGCTGACTTGTGTTCCTACCCATCCACCCCCTTTCCATGAGTGATTCCCATTTCAACAGGCAGAAGTAGGATTCCTGTTGCAATTCCCCCTTGCACCTGAGATTGCTTTTGTAAAGAGGTAGCTGGGGATGTCAGTCAGCTGCTTCTTGAACAATAGACACCCATTGACTGTAGTGGCTGCTGCCTCAGAAGTGAGGATTGCAGAATGTTCACAGTACCTATTTTATTTACTTACCTAGTTATTTCAAGGATTTATATCCCACCTTCTTCTGGCAAGGGGATTCAAGACACCTATGTGTCCCCTAATCCAGGGACTGCATATTAATTGTGAATACCAAATAGTTATGAATGTATAACTTTAGGTTATGTATTTGTCTCTTGCCTACAGGATTCCAGCCTATCTCCTTAGTACAAAAATGGCCAAAATACATCCCTCCCCCAGGTTTTGTAGCCCTTAACCCCAGGCAACAAGGGGTGTGTCGGCTGCACAGAGTGACACCCAATGGGATGATCACTCACCATCCATCCAGGGACGTAGCCAGGATTTTAGGAAGGGGGGGTCCAGACTAAGTGCCACCATTATAATGGGGCTTGGGTGTGGCAGGGCAGCAGCACACATCATTCATTTTTCTAATGGAAGGGGGGTCCAGCTATGTCCCTGAACAATGTAATGCTTATGTCAGAGTTATTATTATACAGCGCGCCCGCGCATACGCGGGCGCGCCATACGGAGCCTTGAGTATATGCGCTCAAGCCGCAGGGCATGCACGGGGCGGAAGGGGCGACGTGTCCCGTTCAATTGAATGGGCGTGCACGCCTGTTGCGCCCCGCGCGCTCCCGTGCCGCCGCGCATGAGCCCCATTGTTTCCAATGGGGCTCGAGCATAGGCGGAATTCGCCTTACGCGGCGGGATCCGGAATGGATCCCCCACGTAAGGCAAGGACGGACTGTATATTAAAACGTAAAACTAACTTAGCCTCTCGTTGACCAGTTGACAAACCAGTATATTTTATTACACTATAGATTTACACTTTTATTGTAATTGTGAGTACAGTAATAAAAGACTTCAAAAGATTAAAATATAATTCTTCCACTACAAATAATTTTATTTCTATATGCCAATTTGACAACTTTCACTTCTTTTCCTATAATGAAGTTGTGATACATTTAATGTGCTTACCTCTTTTAGTTTGCTGTCAGAACTTATTTTCTTTCTGATCACAAACACATCCATCTTGAACACTCAATATAAAAACTGTTAAACTATTTTAATATCACATCGCTCAGAAAAACATACGATGTGGTTATGCAACAAACATGGCAGGTCAGCAATAATGCACTGGATATCATTAAAACATAAACAAGACAGTCCAACAGGCCAACAAGCCAAGGGATGAAGAGGGGAAAGATGTATGTCCACAAGTGGAATTCCTGGCTGCAGTGTGTGTTTGTACCATACAGTTCCCAGAATTCCCTAGCACTGAGCCAGCCAGGGAAGTCTCAAAGCAGTCTCAAAGTAGATTATTGCTGCAGGTTGGCTTAATAAAGTTACTGCAAATGTATGGGTTTTGGTATTTGTCATGTAAGACCCACAAGGTAAAATTTGTTGTAGTGGTTTGAGTGTTGGACTATGACTCTGAAGTCTGGAGACCAGGGTTTGATTTCCACCTCAGCCATGAAACCCAGTGTGTGACCTTGGGGAGTAAGTCACACTCTCTCAGCTTCAGAGGAAGGCAATGGCACAGCTCTTCTGAACAAATCTTGCCAAGAAAACCCCAGGATAGGTTCATTTTAGGGTTGCCATAAGTTGGAAAGGGCTTGAAGGCACACAACAACAACAACCACCCAGATCACAATGCACTGTAATGGAACTATATTCTGTTTTAACTTTAGCAGTGGCAACACTGTGAGCTACTACATTGTAGAAATAATGCAGTTTGACACCACTTTTAACTTCCAGGGCTACTAAAAAAAACAACCCCAAACCCCTGGGATTTGCAGTTTTGTGAGGCACCAGTACTCTTTTAGAAAGGAAAAAAATGCTTGTAAAAATACAAATCCCAGGACTCCACAGAACTGAGCAACAACACTTAAAGTGGTGTCAAAGGGTATTATATCAACAGTGTAGATTCCCCCATGCTATAGAATTGTGGGCTTTGCAGTTTGGTGAGGGGCATCTGGAAAGCTCAGCCAGAGATAGAGAGATGGGGGAGGTCACTGAACTACAACACCCATAATCCCACAGCACGTTGCCATGGCAATCACTCTACAACAGCCTAGTATGATAAAGTACTCAAGTTGCAGAGTTGGAGTGGAAGCCAGACTCCTATGGAAACGAAAGGGAAAGAGCTTGCTTTGTCTTTCCCCCTTTCCCTCTCCGAGCTCCGTGGTTTTAATGGAGAGGAGGAGGGGGGGGGGAGAAGGAGCTTGAATGCCCCCAGGCCTGAAGGGGGGGGGCCAAGCCCCCCCAACCCCCCCCTCTAGCTACGTCCTTGATCCATCCCAAGACACACATCCCCGGCTGGCCTCCTCTTCCAGCCAGGGATCCCTGCCCACCTGCTGATGGAGGTGAGGTGCTACTGCTACCTGGCAGCCCATTCTAGGTCTAGTAGGGCTGCTGGCTGGGCCAGGAAAGGGAGGCGGTGGCAGCAGTGGTGGCCACGGACTCTTCCCTTTCCTGTAGCCATCATCCTCTTTTCCCACCTGACCTGTAGCCCTGCCAGTCTTGGAAGGGGTCATACTTCTCCATTGCCAGGGCACTCTCAACCTTGACCAAGAGAGTAAAAAGTGGTGGAGAAGCACAAGGCAGCAGTGGTGAGCCAGTTGCAGCCGAGGGTGGACTTCTCTGCTGGACTGGGCTCTTGGCTTAGGTCAAGAGAGGCCAAGGTGGTGGAGAAGCATGAGATGATGATGATGATGATGATGATAATAATAATAATAATAATAATAATAATAATAATAATATGTAATAATAATAATATGTAATAAAGATTTATTTCTATCCCTCCCAATCACAAAGAATCCGGGCAGGTTACAACAATAAAATACATCAAATTACAAGCAGTTTTTTTTTTAAACTCACACCCTCGACCTACGGCCACCCCCCCATATAGTATAAAAACATTAAAGACATTAAAGACATTAAACAAAAAAAAGGCAGAAACATAGGCGGGGAAGAATAGACAGATGAGGGGACAAATATCTCTATATCTGGGGAGGGTAACTAAGTTGGAAAGACCTGCTGGAAGAGATCTGTCTTGAGTGCTTTCTTAAAAGCTGTCAGAGTGGAAATGTGACGGATCTCCTCCGGCAGGTCATTCCATAGTTTTGGAGCAGTAACAGAAAAGGCCCTCTGGGAGACTGATGTTAACCTAGATTTTTTTGGCTGTAGTAGATTTCTTCCAGAGGACCTTAGTGTGCGGGACGGACAATAGGGAAGAAGGCGTTCCCTCAAGTACTCTGGGCCCAAGCCATGTAGGGCTTTAAAGGTAATCACCAACACCTTGTACTTTGCCCAGAAACTAATAGGCAGCCAGTGCAGGGACTTCAAGACCGGTGTTATATGGCCAGTCCTAGAAGTTCCCATGATCAATCTGGCTGCCATATTTTGTACCAACTGAAGTTACCGAACTTGGCACAAGGGTAGCCCCAAGTAGAGCGCATTACAGAAGTCCAATCGAGAGGTTACCAGTGCATGTACTACTGAAGCCCATTGGGTGATGTTGGGTAAGTCCCACTCTCTCAACATCAGGGAAAGGCAATGTCAAACCTCCTCTCAATGAATCTTGCCAAGAAAACCCCATGATAGGGTCACCATAAGTCAGAAATGACTTGAAGGCACACAACATCATCATCAACAACAATAATACTTGTTTTTCAAAAGAACAAGTGAACTTCCAGCCACCTCCAGCAGAGAGAGGAATGGGCTGAAACAAACTCCCAGACTAACTATTAGTTTAGTTGTAGTTGCCCACCGCTGCTTTAAAGGGACATCTTATTCTCTTTATAATATTATAATTACTTGTAAGTAATTTCTTTTGCCATAATTAAGATAGCTAAAGTTCAAAAGACACTGCAGAAATAATCCAGTTTGAGACTGCTTTAACTGCCCTGACTCACTGCTAGGGAATACCAGGAATTATAATTTATTGTGGCACCTGAGCTCTCTGACAGAGAAGGGCTCAGTGTCTCACAAAACTACAGTTCCCAGAATTCCCTAGCATTGAGCCAAGGCAGTTGAAGCAGTCTCAAACTGGTTTACTTCTGCAGTGTGTTTTGGACTTTAATTGCATTACTGTTTAAGGAAATGCATTACTTCTTTCTACTTGAAATGTAACAGGTTTTAGTTATTTTATAGTTACAGGAGATACAGCCTCACTACCTGGTTGAGATTTGTATCATTAAACAACAGCTTTTAACATTCTGATTTGTTTAAAAATAAATGAAAAGTAACTAATTTAGGTACTTTTGCATAATAAGAAAGGAAAAAGTTGAAAGATTAAGATGTATGTGTTTGGAGATTTTACTAATTTTTTCCAAGCTCTGTTTGCCAGCGTTGTCAAACATGACATCTGTTTTATAGAGCTCTTTTCAACGACTGTATAGGAAGCAATGGAGCCATTGAAGTGAAGGGAGTGGGAATTCTAGAAAGCAGGGTAAATGCTGTAATACAATGATTAGTATTCAAAGTTCCACAGAATCTATTTGTTTGATACATAAATATTATGCATTTTTATAAGATGATCTGGAGGGACAAAAATCAAAAAAATCAAAATCAAAAACCTGAGGGGCTGGCAGTTAGGGTTCTCTTAAGTAAGAGTACATGTATTTAGCTCTGCCTCCACTTGCTCTTTCTACCTGTCCAAATGACACATCCACATTCCAGCAATTTTGCCCACACTGGATTTAAAATTTATTGATACCAGTGGGTTTAATATGCATGCGAAATCCCATCTGCAGAAAGAGCAGCATAGCAGCAGAGGTTGGTGGATTCACTGTAAATGTAGCAGTGAATTCACTTTAGGTTTCAGGTCAAAATATAAAGGAGCTCTCCAGCATGCTGAACTCTACCTCCAAAATAAGTGTGGCATTTTGGATTGCAGTTTGGAATAAAATCAGCAGTGGATTCAAGTGTGCACTGACTTCAGAGCTACCAGCCTTCAGTTCTTGCATCTGTCTGAGGAGGAAATGAAGGCAGGTGAGTCAAGAGCTAAGCACCCTCCTCCTCTGCTGCTTCTCTGCTATAGTTCCCTCCTTCCAAATCAGAGAGGTGTTTGTATGCGTTTCTTTCTTAGAAGCTGCTATGGGGACAGTTGCAAGTAGCTGCAGCATGTACTGATGCTGACCAGTTTAAATTTATCCTGAGAGATAAAGCAGAGTTGTAACAGCGTTGGATTGGCCACAGGGTGGTACTAGAAGGCTTTGCAAAACAATTTATTTTATGCTTGAAATTGAAAGGTCAATTGCTTTGATACTTTGTAAATACTGTCTGGGAAAATATTTCAGACAAACTAACTTTCACTATATATTTACCACTCCTTCATCTGTACAAGTAAACACACACTTGGCTACAGTAAATTTTGTGCCACAAGTAAAAAGGTTTGGACGCTCATAGTGTCGAGTATCTTGTGTACCTTCACACAGCTGTGCCCAGTGGACCAAAGGAGAAAAGGGCCAAGCGGCCCCTTTCTCCTCCACCCCACCGCCGGGGAGCTTGAAGCCCCAGGGACACCCCTTTTCAAGCTGCAGGGAAGCAGCCTTTTGCTGCTTCCCCGCAGCCTGGAAAGCGGCAGATCGGGGCCTCGGAGGCTGCTGGTCTAGCTGCTGAGGCCCCAATACACCAGGGAAAGGGGCGAGCACAGCCCGCCCCAAACAGGCGGTCTGTAACCCATCTTAGTTTCCAAAATCAATCTGGTGCATTTAATTCTACTTCAGTTCCAGAGTAAAGCACACACAATGTGGAAAAGTTAAGTGGGGAGGGATGATACTTCTGCAAGGCACCATAATTGGTGAAGGTTATACTAAGCATACATTGCATTTCAGTAGTTCAGTGTGTTTCACGTTGTTGTTATTATTAAATGCTGTCAAGTTGGCTTTCACTTATGGCAGCCCTAGTAGAATGAGAAGCCTCTAAGGCTGCTGATTGATGCCACTTTAACTGTCATGGCTCCATTCTATGAAATCCTGGGATTTTCAGCTTGTTGTGCCATCAGATCACTCTGCAGGGAAAGCTAAATATCTCACAAAGCTACAGATCCCAGGATTCCATAGCACTGAGCCATGGCAGTCAAACTGCATGGATTCTACAGTGTAAATGCAGCCCAGAGTACTGGTCATCAAGTCTTTTAAACTCAGGCCTCCTTGACTCAGTCTATCCACCTGTAATGTAATCTTCCACTTGTCTTACTGCCTCCCAATTTACCAAACATTATTAGCTGTTCTGAAGAGTGACATCATCTCAGGCTATGGCTACAATATGATAGCCTTGGTTTGGTTAGTCAAACTAAGGAGTTCAGGCTTGATTTGCCTTAGGACCTATTTCCTTTTGCATTTTGTTTCACAGGCTTTATCTCAACAATCAACACACTATTCCTGTAAGGTAGGCCTGGGATTTTATTCTCATGTTACAAACAGGGAGCTAAGATAAAAAGACAGACTTGCCTGGTAGTTGAGTTTGTACATTAATAGCTAAAGCAGCTTTGGGAATTTACCTGTACACAGATTACTGTTTTAGGCTCCAAAATCCATCCACTCATATATTACACACACACACACACACCCTTCTAGCCACTGCTGTGTCTGCCCCAAACACTTGTAGCACATTTTCCTTTAGATGGCCTTTGACACTACATTATGCTCTTGGAAAGATGCAGGCAGCCCCATAGGCCTACTTTAAACTGGTGTTTACTTCCTAATCTGGTGGTCTAACAACAACAACAACAACAACAGGAAAAAGGAGGATAACAACAACAATATGAATTAACAACATACTGGAATTTTCATGCCTTTCTAAAAGAATGTAAATAGACTGAGGACTTATGTGCTAATGATCAGATTATGATGGTGGGGAACCACACCTTAGGCTGACCAAACGATACTATGTAATGTTGACTACCTCATTACACAGGGCTCATATCTGTTTATATGTGCTTCAGTAAAAATCTGTTCCTCTTGGGAATAAAGAATGGTCTAAGTTTGTATGGTGCAGAAAAGCAGATTTAGTTTAGTCTAGTACAATGCTGTTCATGGTCATGAGAAGAAACTTTTCTTTTCAGAATATTGGCTCTCCTTTCCCTGATTAAGCCTTACTTCAAATCCTTTTAGTCCTATTGTATAAACTTCACGATAGCTCTGCTTTCACACGCTCCATTTGCATTCACTTTCTCATTTTCTATTGCCCCTAATTCTGTGTGTCAGCCTGGAAACAATGCCCTAAATCCAGTGTAGAGTAGAGCTACTGAATCAACAAGAACTTAATAAGTCAACACTTACAAATCTAATTAAACCAGTGG
>NC_056523.1:76667026-76670809 GCF_019175285.1 Sceloporus undulatus | reverse complement strand
CCCCCCCCCCCCCGAGTCCAGAGACACAGTTTCCCAGAGGCACCAGGCAGGGGTGAGGCAGGGCATGGGGGCTGCTGGGGCCTGTAATCCACGCCAGCTGCCATGGGGACTCACCTTCCCAGCAGAGCTTGGGGCCTGGCATGCACACACCCCACACCCCTCTGCTGCAGCCAATGGATGTATCACATACCCATTGGCTGCGGTGGAGGGGGTGGAGCGTCCCTACGCTGGGCCCCAAGTGCTGCTGGGAAGGGAGGGAGGGAGGGAGGACTTGTCCCATTATCCCCAATGACATCATTGGGGACAATGGGACTTGACTATTCACAAATTTTGGTATCCCCCAGGGGGTCCTGAATGGATCCTCTGAGAATACCGAGTGATGCCTGTATGTACCATCTTGTCCTTTGCCTCAGATCAGGCCCGTAGCTAAGCTGGGGCAACCCACCATCCAAAGGGGGCCTCAAACAGCAGTACGCCAAGATGGTAGGATTTGGGAACGTGCAAACACTCCACCCTTCCAAGCCCTACTTTCTGCCTGAGGGCTCCTAAAGGCCTAGCTACGGGCCTGCCTCAAATCTAGCTGCTAGAGATATGTCAGATTCCCAATGTGCAGATTCCCTACAAACAACAATGGTATATAGGGATGCATTTGAAGTGATGGGTCTGAAAGTATGCAGTTGCTTGCTGCAAAGCTTCCAGGTCCAATGTGTGGCTGACTGTTTGGATACTTGTTAATCATGCTGGCAAACAGTTTGTTGGAGCTCCACCAAGAACTTGTTCTTTACTGGGAAATCTGGACAGAAACATGCACACTGAGGTCTCTTTATTTGCAACAAATAATACGTCAGTGCTCAAGATTTATTAAGTAAGAATATTTTGTATTTCTGCTAACAGAGCACAGCAGATTAGTGCTATGACCATATGGCCATAAAACAGGAGTAACTAAAAACCTGAATGTATTGTTTGGGGAAATCCACTCAGGGATAGGATAGGAGAAATAAAAAAACTAGGCATGATTTCAGAAGATCCTAATGCTGGTTTCTGTGCATGTGGTATGCTGGGAATCTCATGGAGAGAAAAATCCCAACTGGAATTGGGGGGGCAAAAGGCCATAAAACAGAAATAGGTGTTGCATCAGGGAACTGAAATCTCTGAGGACCTCATTGGGAGGGGAATGCAGTCCCTCAACTCCTACAGTGGTCTACCATTGATCTAGGATCTTGGTCTCCATGTTCATGTGAGAAAATCTTTCTAACAAAGGTGAGCAAAGGTTGACTAACCTCCTTGAAGAAAGATGTAGAACAATCTGCATAACATGTGTGTCTAAACTGATGAAAATTTGGTCTCACCTTGCATTTTTCTTCTCCGCAGGGGTCCCACAGTGACCTTGTTAAGTCCACTTAAACAAAGCACTTAGAAGTGACACCAGCACAACCAGCTACACATTTCCCTCTGGTGAATGTGCTCATTTCCACCTTCCTACTATGCATCAACCTATCAGCCAATAGCAGTTCAATCTATTGGATTCACTCAGATTGGATGCTTCCCAATCCAATCTCCTTTCCTCTTTTGCCACCCCAGTAAGTGAGGGATGGTATTTCAAATGTATGCGTGTGCACACACACACACACGACAGAGAAAAATGAAATAAAATTGTATTTTATTCATCCTTTATGTATTAAAGGAGGAGGAGGAGGGAGGGGTGTACCAATCTAACTTCTCACTGCTGATCTCATGGCTGGCTGTACACTGCAATAGGAAAACGTGGTGAGACATACCAGGCTTGCTGGACCCAAACAGTCCTATTTACCAAGAACTCCTCCTGCCTCTGGCTGCACACCAATGTTGCTAAAGAGTGTCATTCACACACACTCTTCACACTCAAATCAGAGTAAAATCGCACTTTTTTTTTCTAGATTAAAACCTCGAGGCACTGGGAAAGCCCAGATTCAGCCTGAATTGTCCCATACATCATTTGGACAACCTACTGTGAAAAAAGGTGAGACTGCTGCATTTGGTAAATGTAGACAAGTCCATAGCCATCTTGAAAAAGTCAAGAGGGAAAAAGATGCTCCAGTCTACTTTGTCGTCTCTCCTTCACAGCTAATTTGCCAGATAACATTGATGCACATTATTTGCTGTTGTAATGTGTCTCCAAGTCAATTCTGATTTATCACAACTTTTATTCTATGGCTTTCCTTGCAAGATTTCTTCAGAAGAGATTTGCCATTGCCTTTTTCTCAGGCAGAAAATGTAGCATGCCCAGTTGACTTCCATGGCTGAGCAGGGATTTGAAACCTGGGCAATTGGAATCCTAGCTGAATATTCAAACCACTACACCACACTAGCTCTCACTGATGCTCTTTATTTCTAGCATATTAAAGAACAGCAAAATGCAATAGTCATCCCATCTGCAGCTGTGGTCCTTAGCCCTAAAATGCCAGTGCATTTAGAAAGGAGGAATAAAAATCTCAATTGCCTATCCATTCACTTTGGATCTCAGGCCACATGAGTCATGGTCCTCTTGTGTCTCTGTTCTGAGCTTTGAGGAACAGGCAGATAAAGAACTGCATTATTTTGTACATGCAGGCTACTTAAAGAATTCCCAGCTATGTGTCCCTGGGTGAAAAACAACTTCAGGAGGTACTCAGGCAATTAGGCAGATGCTCTGTCTGATGGCAAAGTTACCAGGGAAGCTGCCAAGATGTTTTTCATTATTATGTCTAATGAAATGCCCAACTGGAGGTACAATTCCTGGCCATTCAAACTCTGACCCTGCTCCCCAAAAGGTTCACCCGAACCCTCCTGCTTTGCAATGCTAGAAGAAGTAATTAGCATGCAAAACAACTAGTGTTATTGGTGTTACTGTTTTTTTTATCTGTCTATACATATCTTGTTTCTGTGCATATTTTTGCTGTCTTTAACATTCATCCATACAATAAGTTCATGTGATTGTTTACTTTTAGTCCTATATCTTTTCAGATGAACTAGAAGCAACAAAATTAAACTTTGCAATCATATATCATTTTTATAGTTTGTACACTAGCTCACACAGCCAGGAATCAGAACAATATAGAAAGGACAAACTATGCTTAAATACCTTTAAATTGACTTTCCAAAATCTTGTTATGCAACTACAGGAGGAAGAAAGTTTAGCACTGGGGTGGGCAAAGTGAGCTCCATGGGCCCCATGCATTTCCAAGCATTGTTTCTGTGGCCTTGGGATCCTCCAGCAGTCAATTTTATAAATAAATAGATAAATAAATAAATATGTTCCCCCAAATGTACCCTAGGGCATTTCCACCATGTCAGGGCCTCTTGCAATGCCCAGCAACCAAAAACAATTTTTGCAAAATTTTCTAAAACACCCCCGCCCCCAAATGCTCCAAATTATCTAATAGGGAAAATGGAGTGCATTTCCACTACATTATGCAGCCACCCTGTTCCAATTTAAACCCAAAAGAAGCCTTATCATTAAATCCAAAGCTTGGTGAAAATGTTCCCATACCCCCTAGAGGCATTTGTGACAAGAAAAAGAATTGATTTGTGGTGGTGGGGAGCAGGTACAGCCCTTCAAGGTCACCTAGGAGGCTAACCCTCCACAGTTACCCATCCTAGGTTTAGTTGCAATACATGAATGCCAGATATCAGCAAATATGTAATTTTCCCTTCTAAATATAGCTCCATTTTGCAGTTGAAAATAGGTCCTGACCAAGGCCATTTGATTAATTCTTACCATGAAATTACAGTTTAGATTCAGGTGTAAAGTCAGAAAAGCTAAAG
>NC_056523.1:76586111-76666926 GCF_019175285.1 Sceloporus undulatus | reverse complement strand
CGGTCTGTAACGCGCCATAGTAAAAGACAATGCCTGTATAAGAAGCTAGTTATTTTCCTACTTTCACATCAGATGCCACAACCTGTTTCCATATTTGGCATTTTCCATTTCTTTGAGACTGGTCAATGCCAACCAGCATGAAAAGAGATGTTTATGCTGCCAGCTAGTGACAGATGGCGACTTCCATGTCAGTGGGGCGGTGGATTTTGTCCAGGTTTTTCTCTGAATGTTAAAAGAGCTTTCCAAAGTACTGCACCCTATTCTTCAGAAGAGGTTCTGCAGTTTTAATGTCTGCTTTAAAGGTCAAATTATACCCAGAACAGATTCACCATCCCACTGACGTGGGCACCACCAGTTGTAGCAGTTGGCATCTTCATCTCTGTCCAGTGGACAGAGATAACAACCATGGTTCCTAGGCAGACACATGTAATCTTTGGAAACCAGTCTAGTACCATATGCACTGTATAAATTCAGTTTCTATGGAATTTATCGCATCACGGAAGGAGGCATGGAAGGAGAACGGAACGGAAGGGGCCTGGAATGAGTGGGGAATGCATTTTACTGCACAGAGAAGTCTCTCACTTGTTGTGTTCTGTTCCCTGTCCGTCCCAGAGGGAGCGGTTTTTGAGAACTGTTTCAGAACAGTTCTAAAAAATCGCTGTCCTCTGGAGACAGAATGGGAAGGGAAGGGAAGGGAAGGCAACGAGTGAGGGACTTCTGTGTGCAGTAAAATGCATCCCCCACTCATTCTGTTCCCTTCCTAGCCCTTTTTGGATCATTGTCCGACCGTGCCAGGAGCCTGTGCGATAAACTAGTATAACTAGATGATGAAACTTTTACTGCTCAGGAATTATCTGAATGGGGTGGGGGAATAATGAAGCAGCCCTCTGACTTGATTAAAAATAAATTACTGAAGAAGGCCTCTAACCAGTCTTTTCCGATTTCCTCTTTCTTACTTAGTCTCGCCAACAAGCCTTCCCAGTTTCAAAAGGAAATTAAAGTGACAAAGAATTTTCTCCTGCTATAGAATAGATGTCTTATAATTAGGAATATTTTAAAATCACTTTTTGAAAAATTGTTCCAAGATAACCTGGATTTGTCAACAGGAAGTAGTGAATCCCACAAGCTGATTAAAGTGTGCAGATTTTGGCTTTTTCTTTCCTGATTTGTCTGCTAGTCAGTCAGTGTGGTGTAATGGTTGGAGCATTGGACTACGACTCTGGAGATCAGGCTTTGATTCCCCACTTGGTCATGGAAACATGGTGGCCTTGGGCGAGTCACACACTCGCAGCCCTGGAAACCCCAATGATAGGTTCGCCTTTGTATCACAAGTAGGAAATGACTTGAAGGCACAAAACAACAACAATCACGGGAGGGGGTAAGGGACTAGACAAGTCAATGAATCCCCATCCTCTGAATACTAATGCCCATGCAATGCTATACAAGCTTATGCAGAGCCCTACCAGATACAGTAGAGTGTATTGCTCTTCTGAACGATTGCACTTTACTGTAGCCTTAGGCATTTACCTGGTTTCTGAGGTTCTGTCACCAGAGCTGGCCCACCTACTTTAAGGCTTTTCTATGCAGCCTGAGAATCTCATGTATGGTAGTAAAAAGAGTGGATAGTTCAAATTTCATCTCGGTAATCAATTCACTAGCTTGTTCTCAGGATACTGTATTTGTTTCCCATATTTGGCAGTGTATGATCTTAGCCAAGCTCTATATATGTACAACTCTGCTGCCTCAATTCCAAGCTATAAACTAGCATTCCCAGTTCCACAAAGAAAAGTTGACTGAAGAAGGTTGTAAACCAGTTTCTACTTGTTTGGTATTTTTGGTGTTTGTGTATGTGTTTGCATGTGTGTGTGTGTGTGGGGGGGGTGAACAAATTATTATTATTATTATTATTATTATTATTATTATTATTATTAACCTTTATTTATAAAGCACTGTAAATTTACACAGCGCTGTACATACAATCTTTTTAACTGGACGGTTCCCTGCCCTCAGGCTTACAATCTAGAAAGACACGACACAAAAGGAGAAGGGAGTGGTGGTGGGAAAGGGGGCTTAATTTAATTTAATTCAGTTTCATATTCTTTGTTGAAATGAAGTGTCTTTTCCCATTTCCATTTGTGCACATGGATTCTTTAAAGGTTAAGAAAAAGTGTGAATATTCATGTCATGTGCCTTCCATATCCACAGGCAAACCTTGATTTTGCCATTTTATATAAGGGACATTATTTTACTCTGCCATTGTACATAATGGGACTTGAGCATCCATGGATTTTGGTATCCACAGAGGGTTCTGGAACCAAATCCCAGTAGATATAGCACTTGTTCATTTTTAAAACACATTTAGAAATATACACATTTTGGCAAGCCTTTTCTGCATAAAATGAAATGTTTTTGTGTGCCTTTGCTGTAGCACAAATTTTTGTGCCCCTATCTCCAGTATACACATTCCTGCATGCATTGTTTGATTTGCAAATTGCGTTGCAAAAATCATGAATGTCAATATACTGAGCTATAACCAACTCTTGGCTTGTATCCCATAACTTGTGTATCTGGTAGAAGAACATGCATGCTCTGTTTCTATCATTCAGGCCTTTCTGCTACTAGATGTTTGAATCTACTGGCAGTAGAGAGGTTTTCATAGCTATGCTGGTGCTGGAAAAGAAAAGCATTATTTTGGCTTTTCTGTAGAGGCCAGGGTCTTTTCTGACCCAGTAGCCACATTAGTCTTGCAGTTCCCAGTGAATGCAAAATAAATATGTGGCCATTTGCCTGCTCCACATCTTTCTTGCCAAGACCCTGGCTCAGTGGGTGACAGATTTTTACCAGGTGGATGGGTTTATTCCTACCTTTATTTCTTGCTCCAATGTTTTTCTCAGGGAAGAGAAGCCAAGAGTTGCTGAATGGATGCTGGACAGGCTGCATCTTGGAGAATATATCTCAGTGATACTGCTGGCACATGCTGACACATTAAGGCCGCTTTTCAAACCTAACTGGTCTTACTGAGGGACAACAGATCTTAGAGAGAGATAGTAAAGGCAGTAAGAAGGAAGTGGGAAGAAATTCAGTATGTCTTGAATAAGGGGGTGGGAATGCTGAATTCTGGTGCTGAAAACAGGGTCAGTGCTCCTTGAGAGTTAGAAAAAATCTGACTAATGTGTCAGTAGGGTTGGCTTGTCCTATGGGACTGAAAGATGCCCAGATGGCTTTGTAGGAATCATGTGGCCCTCCAGATGTGCAGAACTGCAAATCCAAGTATTCCTTACCACTGACTTTACCAGACAGAAGAGTTGGGAGTTGCAACAAGTAGAAGTTTATTGATTAGTCAGCTGACCGTATCACAAAATGCACAATATAAATTGCAAAATAGAAAATAGAAAATCCAAGTTTCAAAATACATACAAAAATAAAACTTGGTCACATCTAAAAGCTCATATAAAATTAAGACAAGAGTTAAGAGTTAAAACCAATGCTAGCTAAATAAAAGCAAATATAATAAAAAAGAGTGCAAAATACATTAGACTAAGATAAGACAAACCACCTGAAACAGAGTAGAGGAAATCAATAAGGGTATTAAATAAACTCATCTCCATGGCACAAGACCTCGAGTTGGGAGTTGCAGTCCATCAACATCTGGAGGGCCACAAGATTCCTACCTTGGTTGGAAGGACAAAGGGATACAGTGCCCAGGGCTTGAAACAGTTATGGGAAGGGCAGTCACAATGTCCAGAATCAGTTAACACATGCTGTGCAGCAGATTCTGGGATCTGTACTCTAGAAAAATAAGATTTCCAAGCATTGATAGAGCCCATGGCATTAAGTGGTTGCCACAAGAATTCCACCTGAATACTTCAGCCCATACTAATTTGAGAAAAGCTTCTCAAATCACACTGACTTACAAGGTCTGCTTGGGGCAGGGTGGGGAAGTTGAGAACTCCATGTTCCCTCAACATGTTTTCCATTTACAGTTCAAGTTGCTATACTCAGAGGGGGCATTTAACAGTGAAGGCATAACTATCCCTGGACTCAGTCCTTCCTTTGCAGCCTTCTGTTTCCAGTGGCATCCTTTGGTTTCTGATGTAAGCAAACTCTGGCTTTTTTTTTTTTTTTTTTTTTTTTGCAAGGATCAGACAGAGCAATCATTGAAAGATGGGCCAGTGTTTCCAGAATCTCATGGCTTTTCTGGCTGGGAGATTGTGGGAGTTATAGTAAAAAGGGTAGTTTTTATTCCATGCTCTGATTGTAGGAGCCCATTGCACTGTACTGGCCCCCTGCAAGAATTCTGTATGCCTTCCCATTCAAGCACAGCAGGCTTTTGCCCCTTCAGAATTTTAATGTCTAAGCAGAGGGAGGGACCCCCTGACCAACACTCTTGCTCAGCCTTTTATTTACTCCTTTTCAAGGGGGAGTGTTGCTGTGCAGTAACTTTAATGTGTTCTAATTAGGCATCTGCTGGGTGGGAAGAAGGTTCCTCCAGCAATCTCAGCACAAAGCTCTTCCCTGCCGGGCTGAGAAAATGCTCTTCTTGGGAAGGGGGGTGAAGACGTTTGTCATCAGCTGGGACTGCAAGTAATTCTTGAGGGCAGAAAGATTGAGCCACACCCAGGAACCCAAATTCAGCCTGGGCAATCATCATGCACTTATAGATAGTGAGGTTCAGTGCTTTGAGTGCTGTTCCTTCTATATCTAAAAGATTGCCATCTAGAATACCTGCAAGAAGAAGTGATTTTTACACTTAGTGGGAATCCAAGGTTTGCAGAAGTACAAAAATAATTGACAGGGAACTAACTGGAAAGGGGGCCATAATCAAAAGAGCACAAGATGGACTATGCATGCTCAGTGAAATGCTAATTGACTATTGGGGGAGCAGAGTGGGGGGTTTAAAATGAGGAGAGGAGGAATAGAGTGGAATGTCTGGAATCCGGGACAAAAGCACATCACACTGCAATGTTTTATTGCAGGTCCTACCTTCTCTATCTAACAGTGATTTTTTTTTCTGTAGAACCCAAAACATATTTTCCAAAAATCTATGCTCACCTAGAAATGTATAGGGACGGAAACTGGAGTGTCTTCCAAATGCACATCCATCCTGCTTCAGACCTTAATTAAGATCCTCTAGAGTTTTAAACTACTCTGTAAAGATTTAGTCTTCTTTTCTTCACTTCATTGTCCATAGCTTAACAGATTCCCTGGGAAGGGAGACCTGTGCTCGGCTGAGGTCTGGGCAAGCTTTGTTAGCTGACACACCGACCATGGCGCACTTATCAGAAAATCCCCCTGCATTACAGCTGGGCTTATATGGCATCTCTATAATTGCTTTAGGAAGCTTTAATTGTCAGGGGTGCAAAGAAATAATTGCAGCAGACAAATGGGCTCAGAGGTGGCCATCTCCCTGTGAAAAGAACAGGGTGGGGAAAATTCATTTGGGGAAAATGGAAAACAGGACGGGTGTGAAAAAAGACCAGGAAGAAAGGGAAAGGGACTGAATCTATTCTTCTTTCTGGGAGCTTGGCAGGTGGGCTTGGCACCCAGGAAGGAAAGTCTCTCTCGATGTTTGGCATCTATTCCAGGGATGGGCAATATGCAGCCCTCCAGATGTTGGACTGCAGCTCCCATCAATCTCATCAAGTACAGTGGACCCTTGTTATACACTGGGGTTTGGTTCCAAGATCCCCCATGTATAACAAAATCCGTGTATGCTCAAGTCCCATTAAATATGACATAGCAAAATGGTATCCCTTATAAAAAATGGAAAATCAAGGTTTGATATTTCAAATTTATACTTTTTTTAAACATTTTCAAACCGTGTATGCTGGAATCTGTGTATAAAAAATCAGTATATAAGAAGGGCCGACTGTATAGTGAATGGTCAGAACTGGTGTCCATCAACATGGGCTACACACAGGAGGAACAGTTTACTGTGGAGACCTCTGACTATGACAAAATGATACCTGTGCAAATCCAGTGATTCTGGTTGGCTTAAGAAAGGAGCCAAGCTGGACTCTTATGAATGAGTCATGCATTTAGGCTATAAAGCAAATGATAGTAATTCCATTATAACTAGCATGGATTCAGAGCAGGATAGGATGAATGGAGTGATACAGAGACAGTTGTCTATTTTGTGCCATATTAACAATGTAGAATTTGGAGTAGGGAACCTATCACATATGTGGGGCTTCAGGTTCAATCTCCAGTGAAAGCAGCTACAAGCAGAGCATGATTGTTGATCAGATCCTGAAAGGCTAGATTTAAGACACAACAGAAGCTTGATTTACAAGACAAGGATGGTTGACAATGGATTTTTGCATTATTTCCCCACCTGTGGCAATCCAGCCCAATACAAAAAAACTTTTGTAATGTTTGCAGCTATATGTGTTCAACATCTGATTTTTTTAAAAAAATTATAAGCCACCTTGAGTTCCAGCTTTATTTAAGGGTATAAATAAGGTAATAGAACAGAATAATCAAGTTAAATATAACTCTTGACAGAATAGTTCAAAGAGGTCAGGACAATTCACATGTTTGTTCATTTCCTATTTTCCGACTGCCTTTGTTTGCCTTTCTTTTTTTGCAGTTTGCTTCTGTTTGTCTTCCTTTGCTCTCCTTCACTTCTCCCTATAAGTGGAATTCATTCTGCCTTGCCCTTGCTGCCTGCCACTCGTCTTCCCTTTTCTTTATTTTAAAGTTGTGTTCATTTGTTTTCCTCTGCTTGTTTTTCCTCTTTAAATAATTCTTGTTTTTGTTTACCCATATATGAGTGCACAGATACAGTACATGCATCTTGTTAACATTGATTTCTGCTTTTCTGAAGGAGCAGTTCTGTTTTAAACATAATATCTTGTCTATGCACATTCTCTTCTCTTTTCTCTGTCACTCTCATTTTGGCAAAATCAGTGGTAAAGATGGCAGATTGGGATGTCAATGCAAAGACTGTAAAATTTCAAGCAGGGGATATCTAATTGTCTATGGAAGGCTTTGTTTAGTTTAACAACAGCAATAACACATTTGCTGTTCTGTGGAATCTTCCCTTGGAAGATTTTAAAAAATCTTAAGTGCACTTTTGGAAGTAAGATTAATTTTTTTGACTGACCTTTTATTTACTGGTTATGTTTGTGTTGTTGTTGTTGTTTTTTTTTTAAAAATGTATGCCTTTTGTAATACAGATTGTTGGCAGCAGAGTTGGGATCAGAATCAAGCTTTCTTGTTTTTATTAAGTAAACACTACCTGAGACTGCATGTGTGCCCCTCTGCAGACCTTGTGACCTTTAACCCTCTAGACCCCCACAAAACATTATTTTCTAGCCAGAAAAAGTGTGACTTTCTTACTTGGAAGCTCCCAGGTATAGTGATTCACATTTTAAATTGATTGCAGGTGCTATTTAAATTGTTTAACATTTTTAAAATGTCAATTTTTCAAAAACAAAACTGCTTCTGGATTTTCCCTATTTTGGATATTTTTGGCTGTGACCTGCTGCGGTTGCTGATCCCTGTCCTACTTGAATAGCATTAAAGACTTGGATAGCCTTTATGAACTGTTGAACTTGTGTTATTCTGCAAGCAGTTCACATTCAACATACAGTATTTAATTCCAGCAGTCAGACCAGCCATTTCAAATGTACTTCTGCAAACATTCCTCTGCCGAACCCACACATCACATTAAAGGCTATCCATTACACTGATACAACAATGTTGCTGTACTGCATAGTCTCCTTACATGCCACGAACAAAAACATAATGCTGTTTACCATGTAGGGATAAACATGAAGTGCAGTAGTGCAGACTTCACCTCAAAAACCCTTCCGTAATGTTAAGTTGTTCCAGTCTGTCTGATGTACTAAGTATGATGATGCTAAGGCTTGCTCTAGAAAATGGGAGGGCTGGTTTAAGTTGGAGTACATGTTATGTCATGGACTCATTAAGTTGGAGTCAGCCTGGAGGCACATAACAACAGTAATGGCTGTAACAACAATTGTATTATGAATTACTTTCTAGTATTTGATAGATATGAGGAAGAAAGCCTTAATGGCTGACATGACACATTACTGGTAGCACTGTAGGCAGGAAATTGGTGGCAAGGGATACAGGTCTTAAGGAGCATGTCTACATGGACTCTTCACGTTCCCCCCCCCCCCCGCCCCACACACACATCATCATCACACGAGGAAGGGGCAATTCAAGTGCAGAATATCTTCATGTGGCCTGGCCTGTTCCACATTGAATCTGGACTACACCTGACTTAATCTGGTTTAAAAAGACTCGCAATTTGCTTTCCATAGTACCAAAGTTGGTCACCAGAGCACTGCTGGAGGGCAGATGATGGTTGGGCAGCAGGGCAGCAGCAATTTTGCATGCAGTAACATCAGTTTTAACCCGTTCCAGCCTGATGCTGTCCTGTGCCTGGATTGGCATTAAAATTGTATGCGATAAACTCCTATATGTCAACAAGTGTTACTATGCAAAATAGTTGTAGTTCAGTGATGATATGACGGAGTGATCTCAGTTGGGCGCTATATGTGACCAATGGTGGAGTTCCATAATTTCCTGTCTTTAGTCTGTTCTGTAATGAATTGGTGCTGGGTATTAGTCTTGCCTTATTGATTTGTTTATTTACTTCTTATGATGGGTACTGTAGCTTGAGGAATGCTTGTTGTAATTCCATGAGTTTGGCATCGCTATCCTGTGGGCCTAAGCAGATGTGACTGCTCAACATCTGAGCAGATGTTGGATTGGTAGGCCAACATTGATGGGGGCTTTTATGGACACCAAATCAGAAGTCTGTAGATCAGAGGGCTTGGCTGTAAACCAGGGATTTGGTAGTGTGTTCAGGGTGGAGGCATGTAAGGCATGTAGTGGTCAGTGAGTCTGCAATATAGGGTGGTGTTTATATGTTCATTGTGCAGCTGTATGGTGGTGTTCAAAAAGTGTATTTGTTCTGTAGCCTTGTTCCAGGCTGAGATGGATGGTGGATTGGAAACTGTTGAAATTCTGGTGGAATATATGCCATCCTCTGTCAATAATGCCCTCAGCACTCTACATTGGGCAAACTAGACAGTCTGTGTAGCAGAGGATAAATGGGCATAAATCAGACATTGGCAATGGGAATACACAAAAACCTGTTGCATTGATCAGGGCAGCTTGGCTCTGTAATGCAGTGGTGGCTAAATTGCCCTGTCATTGTGCTCCAACCTTCCCCAGTCTCCCACTATATCTTGGAACATTTCTTTCTCCATTCATGCTTTCTTGCCATCCACGGTTGTTTAAGTCATGATTTTCTTTCTCATCCATCCCTTATATACAAATTGTACTGCAAGAAAGACTCTGCTGGTATGCCAACATTTATGGGGACTTGTGTGGACACCAAATCAGAAGTCTGTAGATCCTGCAAATCATTTAAAAACAAAACGAAAGAGGGGAAAACATGGCTGTTTCCAAGAAAAAGCTTATTCCCAAAGTTACAAGTACTGTACCATATATGATTACTTCCTTGTATGGGTGGTCTATGTTATAGTTGAAGCCATTTCTTACTAAAAACCTGCTGTCATCCTGTCATCTCCAGTGAGTTCTATAGAACACCTAACTTTAGAATTGTAGAGTTGGAAGAGACCATAAGGGCCATCCAGTCCAAACTCTGCCATGCAGGAACTCACAATCAAAGCACCCACAACAGATGGCCATCCAGACTCTGTTTAAAAACCTCCAAAAAAGAAAACTCCATCACTCTCTGAGGGAGTGTTTTCCACTGTTGAACAGCTCTTACTGTCAGAATGTTCCTCCTAATGTTGAGGTGGAATCTCTTGTCCTGTAGCTTGCATCCATTGTTCTGGGTCCTGTTCTCTGAAGCAGCAGAAAACAAGCTTGTTCTATCCTCAGTATGACACCCCTTCAAATACTTAAACAGTATCATATCATCAGACAACAGGATACATATGTTTAGGCTTAGTACACTTCAGTTACATGACAAACATCTATTTTCCTGTGAATGACTAATTTGTAGAATCTAGGCTTGTTTTCACAGGATTGTTGGGGAATAGATTATTAATCTGTGCTATCCATTGGTATGTTCACACACATGTTTTTCTGTGTTTCATGACAGAATATTGGAATTGCAGAAATGCTGTATTTATTCCAATATTAAAATACAAATCAGAAATGAACTCATTCTGGAGCACAGTTGTTATTTTGGCTATGAAACTCAGATGAAGTGGACAAAAGGTAATCCATGAAAGTCATTTGACATTTATTGGCATTGGAGGTACTATAGAAGAGGCTGGCAACATGCAAGTGAGTTAATCAAAGGTAAGATTGTTGCAGAGATCAACATCTTCTACTAACAATGCAACAACCAAACTTCCCCACCATAAGGTGTTTTGCCTTATGAACTAGTGCTGGTACAAAACATCCAGATGACACTAGGCCAGGAAAGTTTGCCCATTCTGTCCCAGTTCTGAGGACTTGTCATAGAATCCTTCCACTGTTTCTGTCATCACAACACAAGCAATTGGATCAGCACCAGAATATGACATGGTGCTCAATGTCAGCACTTAATGGTATCATAAACTATAGATCTGGGACTTAGAAAGTTAAAAGTGCATCTTGAAAACAACTATAAGAAGAGGGATCCTACTGAGACTTTTGTTTTAGGGTGGTGTAGACATGCATGATAAATATAGGTAAATAAGTTGTGGCAGTGGCTGTGGAAGTTCTAAGAAAGTATTTGAAAAAAAATTAAAGGCTTGTTTTTGATTTACTGTATTTATCTCCCATGGCCCTCTCTGCAAACAAGTTTTTATTTTCATTGATAAAAGATTACTTATGTGAATTTTATCTGTATGACAACCCAGGCAGGTAGATCATCTGAATGATACTGATTAGCCCAAGGACACTCACTCAGCTTCATGGCTTAGTAGGGAATTCAGGCCAGGTTTAACTGTTCCATGTCTAATGTTCAAACCTTATCAACCTCCCTGAACTACAGCATAATGGTGAATTTGGGCACATTCCCTTTCGTATCATCCTCTGCCATATTCCACAGCATTATAGGGAAGATCTTTTCCATTCCTGTGGTTTCCTTGTGGATAGGACTTCACAAGTACCAAATAGGCAGGAAAGTCTGTGAGGACTCCAGTGTTTATCTGGATGGGTCTTTCCCTTTCTAAGTCGGGCTGAGGATTTTCCCCTTCACTGCCTCCCCCTCCTCCCCCCATTCATCCTGCAAGGGGCTGTTGTAACCTGATCAGGCAGACAGTCTCACTCTTGCTTCTCTTTCAGCTGCCGGAGGTTCAGAGTCCAGCACTTGTGGAGGTGGAGAAGGGACAGCAGTTGCTATGATCCAGGCACTGGTGCTCCTGTTGCTGGCTGGGAGTGAAGCCACGTCTATCAGCACCAGTCCCCGTCTGAAGCTCTCCTTCCCTGGTAAGTTAGAGTTGTGGAGGTACACATTTATGGAGGTGGTCAATGGGACAGGGAGCTTGCTTTTCCAAAACGGGGAGATGAACTTGGAATTAGCTCTGTGATGTTTCTCTAGTCTTTTGAATGGGAAATACTCTCATCACAAGATTTGACTGTGGGTGATGCATTTTCTTGGAGCATGTCTTAGGGAGGCAAGCTGTAAGATGGTAAATGGAGACAGAGATTAATGTTTGTGAAGCAGGGGTAAGCACTGGAGTGAAATGTGATGGTTACCAGCATGCTGTGTATTTGCATCTTATGATAGTTCATTTGCCACTCTCCCTGTATGAGACAAGCCAACAAGCCATCTTTACAAAGGCATGGACGCTGCACTTTTCTGGTGTTCTTGATTGTAGCTGGGTCATGGAGTCTCTGTTGAAACCAAAGAAGTATGAGATTCTGGAAAAGCAAAGTGTGTTTGATGTAAATTAGCATCAATTCTGTTCTTGTAACAGTGAAATGAAAACAGGACCTTATTTCTTTTTACAGTTATATAAAGCCAGAGAGTGAGTTTCCTTAAATCAGCTTCATGGTGTCAGATTTATGCTGATTTCACAGAAACTGGACATGATTTTACATGTTAGTGGAGAATGCCAATTTTTGAGGAGAGGGGATGCAGTAGGAGGACTTGGGGTCTGTGTGAATCACTCTGAGAAAAGCCAAAAACAGATCATTTTTTCACTTCTATGTAAAGCCACAGGCTAAATGATGATATTAATAACCTACAAGTTTAAAGTGAACAGGAAGAGTCTGACAAAGATTTGATCATGGGTAACAGTACAACTGCACTTTAGAAAGGGCTAGACAGATAAATGGAAAACAGGCAGATTTGTGGATGATAATAAATAAGATGTTTGGAAGATGTATTTCAGTATTGGGCTTATTTATTTTTTTCGTTCTCTACTTATGGGTTCTTTCCCCCTCCCTAAAGCAGCACTAGAATCCCTTTGGTCTGCAAGTATGTTTTAAATTTAAGAAGGAAGAGTGCATGCTCAGGGTTTCTTAATATTAAGTCATAATCATTCATTGCCAAGTGATCCTAAGTGCACATCTTGCTCTTGTGATATGCAGAAGGATATAAATATTTGTTTTTCAAAAAGGAGAGAAAAGAAAATATGAAGTTTGAGGTTGGATCAGATTAAGGTCCACCTAGTTGAGCAGTCTTGGGAAGATTCACAGCAACCAAGAATTACTAGAAGGACACTGGGCAGATGTTGGCTGGACAGTCTAACGTCAGCTACTCACAGTGGCCTTGGATGATAGTAGTTGTAGTCCAAAACATCTGGAACACAGCAGATATTGGAAAGTATCTGGAAGTGTTTTACAGATGAGATAATAAGTTAGTTTGAACTGTAATGAGTGTTCTCGTATGAAACAAGATACAAAAGCATATGGTTCTAAGAGAGGAAGAAACAGCAAACCAATCCCATAATGCACTTAAAAGATATGATCTCATTAAATTTCATGTTGGAATGAACCACAGAAATGCATCTAGTTCACTGGCTTGATTTTAAAAGGAATCAGGTCCCCTTAAAGCAGAGATAGGGAACATGTGGCCCTACTGATGTTGTTGGACTGTAGCTCCCATCTTTTTCCAGCATTGGCTGTGTATGCTGTTATAGAAAGTCCAACATCTGGAGGACTACACATTTCCCATTCCTGATTTAAACTGTTTTGGACAAAAAAAATCTAGCATTTTTACTGACTGTCCTAGAGTTGTCATTCTTTTACTAGTTATGAATTCCTGAGCTACATGCTACCTAGTTTTTGAACATTTTCCTACAAAAATGGGACATGTTGGATTCCTAAGATGTGCATGAACACTGGAATACATCCTGCTCTGCTAAGTCCTTTCGGCCAAAGCACTTTCTGCCATTTTGGCTGAGTTATTATTTTATTTTTTTTAGCTCTCTGTGTAAATCAGCTTAAACTCAATAAGAGCCAAGATTTGCTTAGCATCTCCGGTTTTGATACCACATGTGATGGTGATACATTGGTTTGAGATGTGATCTTCAGGGAAGATCAACTCCCTGCAGAGGCAAGACAAAGGCCCCCCTTCCTTTTAAGACTCTTTCTTTAAACCTCTGACAATACCCTCCAAAATTTCACAGATGAAAATGAGGACACATGTGGCCAAGCAGCATCAGAGTTTGATCAAGAGGGGGAAAGATACTAATGATGAATACACAAGCTTGGAGAGACTGCAGCAGTATGATGTGGCCTGAGCCTCCTGGGAAGGACAACACTAACTCCACTTCTTTTCTCCTCTCCCCTGCTGAGTTGAGTGCAAAATACTTTTGCATTTTGAACTCAGTTTGCAGCAGTCAA
This sequence comes from Sceloporus undulatus, assembly GCF_019175285.1. Taxonomy (NCBI): domain Eukaryota; kingdom Metazoa; phylum Chordata; class Lepidosauria; order Squamata; family Phrynosomatidae; genus Sceloporus; species Sceloporus undulatus. Next base: position 76,653,135 of record NC_056523.1, on the reverse strand, counting down.
AGTAAGTGGAGGGTAAAGTCTGTATTAAGGACAAGAGGCCACTGTCAGATCTGAATTTGGAGAAACAGAGTGGTTCCCAATAGTCAAAGGGGTCAGGCAAGGCTGCATTCTATGACCCTACTTGTTCAGTTTATATGCTGAAAACATCATAAGAAAAGCAGAGCTAGAAAAAAAAGGAATATAGGAGGAAGGAATATCAACAATCTAAGGTACGTGGATGATACCAAAATAATGGCGGATGATATCACAGTCTTGGAAAGGTTACTAAGGAAGGTTAAAGAGGAAAGTGCAAAGGGATTAACATAAAGAAAACAAAAATTATGACCACAGAAGAGATACATAATCTAGACAACAAGGACATTGAAATAGTTAAAGAAATGGTGACTGCAGTCAAGAAATGAGAAGAAGATTAGAAATGGGAGGGGTAGCTATGAAGAATCTAAGCCATTGATAGAAGCCTTATCTTCTATCACTCTCGCCTAAAAAATTTTCTGTATTTCCTCCTGTTTCTTTGGATGAACTCTCTACACTGAGTGGAGATTGACTTGAGGGCAACTAACAACAACAACAAAAGAGAATGAAGCGGGGAATAGAAGAAATTAGGACCTTTGAAAAGCAGCTAAAAAGTGAGATGACAGAGGGTTAATCAAGAGTGTCTTTGCCAGTCCAGGACAGTTGGAGGAATGGATATGCCTTATTCTTAATAGAGCTCTCATGAGTGATACAGAAATCACAAAGGCCCAACCAGACTAGTTTGCGTGAGTCAGTGTGACTAAAAGCCAGGTTTTTCACAGGTACTCTTACCTTCCTCTGCCCCTGAATCATTCTTGCCTGGCTTCCTCCTTCCCTCCATGTTTTCTTTTGTGCTTCTCCCACACAGCGTGAGGGGGAGGTTGGGATGGAAATGAAATGTAAACATACTAGTAGAATGACTGCGCAGGTAGATGGGTGCTTTGCAGTTTCATCAGGTGCAGAGCAACATGGCAATTCGTGAGGAAACTGAAAAAGGTAGATAGCCGTTTAAGGTCAAAGTCATGAGCTCATTCAAGTCATATTTGCAGTAGGGCTTGCCACTGTCCTGATAGGCTTTCATTGATAATTGCATGGGCGGGACAATTAAACCTCCTTTCAAATCAGGAATGGCAACTGGAAAATATTGGGGGGGAAATGAAAGCCTGCTATGATGATTACGGAATACAGGACAAAATTCAGGTCTACTTTCAGCCATGAAGCCTGTTATTGTTGTGTGCCTTCAAGTCATTTCTGACTTATGGCGACCTAAGGCAAACCTATCAGGTTATTTTCAATTTTTCTGTGAGCCCCACTTAGATTTGTTCAGAAGAGGTTGCCCTTACCTTTTTCTGACCCTGAGAGAGCGTGGCTTACCCAAGGTCACCCAGTGGGTTTCCATGCCCGAGAGGCAATTCGAACCCTGGTCTCCCAGAGTCCTAGTCTAACACTCAGATCTTTACACTATGCTGCTTTTCTCTGAAGCTTACTGGATAACAAATTTGGGGCTGTGGTGCTCTGTCATTTAATTTCCATCACAGAATTGTAAGGATTAACGATGAGCAAGCATCAGTTTCACTAAGTGCCAGTATGATATTTCAGCCTAACATACCTTGCAGGATTGTTTTGATATCAAAATAAGGAGGAGGATTGCTGCCTTGAACTCAAATCACTGGAGTAAAGCATAGGATATGAATGGTAATGGTAACTAATAGCAGGCCAATAAAATATCATGGCAGCACAACTTTTTCCCACTTTGAAGAGTGTGCTGAATTCCATCCCTATCCAGTGCTGTGGATAGACATACACAGAGAGTTCCCCTGCTTCCTGGGGCTGTTGCACGTATTTCTATGTGGAAGGGAATTGCATGTGTATAGATTGCACTCTACAAACACAAGTTATGGCTGAGGTTACTTGGTTTCATACTATGATGAACAATTCACCTTGGGGAAAATGCAGCCATAAATATAATTTGAACTGGAAAATTAGCACCCTGCCACAGTATGTCAAGGCACTGGCTCCCACTCCTTGGCAATGAACCTATATTGCAGGACTGGGCAATTGCCCAGTTTCTTTTGATACTGCTCCCTGAACTGAGCTAGATATATAGGCCACATTATATACCCTCCCCTTGAGATTTCTGTTCTGCCTTATTACAAAACTATTGGTTGTTTAAAGTAGATGGGGCAGAAAGGGTGGCTTTGTTTTCATACCATTTACTATAGGTGACCAATGATTTAATGTGAATGAGTGAACAAGTTGGTGGGGTATTCTGGATTTCCATTTTGGCTATTTCTCTTTGACCAACCTGGAAATACAAGCCAGTACCTTATTAGCAGGATAGAATCATAGAATCATAGAGTTGGAAAAGACCACAAGGGCCATCCAGTCCAACCCGCTGCCATACAGGAACTCTCAATCAAAGCATCCCTGACAGATGGCTGTCCAGCCTCTATTTTAAAACCTCCAAAGAAGGAGACCACCACTCTGCAAGGGAGCATGGTACACTGTCAAACAGCTCTTACTGTCAAGAAGGTCTTCCTAATGTTGAGGTGGAATCTCTTTTCCTGTAGCTTGCATCCACTGTTTTGTGTCCTGTTCTCTAGAGCAGCAGAAAACAAAATTACTTCATCCTCAATATGACATCCCTTCAAATATTTAAACAGGGCTATCATATTACCTCTTAACCATCTCTTCTTGAGGCTAAACATCCCCAGTTCCCCAAGTCGTTCCTCATAGGGCATAGTTTCCAGACCCTTCACCATTTTAGTCGCCCTCTTTTGGACATGCTCCAGCTTGTCAATATCCTTTTTGAACTGTGGTGCCCCCAATGGGACACAGTATTCCAGGTGAGGCCTGACCAAAGCAGAAAGGAGTGGCGTTTTGACTTCCCTTGATTTTAGACCCTTGATAGCATAAATAATTTTAGAAAATTATAGCTGGGGGGGGGGGGGAGGACAACAAAGATCAGAGATAAGCTAAGTAAGTTCTAAGTTAAAGAAATTCAAGGTCTTCTACCATCTCTGGTCCAGACATAAGCAAAGTATCTTGCCCATCCCAACCTTTGCATAATTTATGCAAACTTATTGCATGCATGTTAATTCAGCTTAGTTCTATCCCATTTAAAATTTAATTCGGGTGGCATCCTGATGTTATTAGACAGTTTTTACCACTGAATTTACTACAATAGCCATTTTCGTAACTCGGAAAACTCCCAGATCCGAAAAGAGCCAGGAGGAGCGGCTCTGGAAGCAGGGATGGACCCAGACTGTATTCGGATGGCAAATTCAATGGCAAAAAGCATCTGATAACATCAAGATGTTGCCTGAATTCAATTTTAAACTGTATAGAGGTAAGATGAATTAACATGCATGCAATAAGCCTCTAAGACAGCTACCTCAAGTTGCAGATCAAGGCACAGTTTTTGTAATGCTGAAGGGCAGAGCTGCACACCTGTCACACAGCCTGCTTTGTATTCCTGAGCTAGCCTTCTGCCCTCAAATCAAATACAGTGGGCCCTCCACATTCAATGGGGCTAGGAGCACAGGATCCCCGTGAAAGTGGGAAAGCCACAAATAATAATAATAAAAAAACCACTTCTTTAAAAAAAAATTGAGAGCACACTGCCCTCGAATCTCTAGGACCTCCAGCACAACTCTGTAGTCAACATCCAGTAGAAGCTGACTATAGAATTGTGCTGAAGAATGTAAAAGAGGAGTGTTTGCTCTAGGAAACTCTTAAGTCCTCCAGTATGACTCTTTTGTCAACCTCCAGCAGAGTCACACTGTAAGACTTAGAGATTCCTAGAGATAACACATTAATCATATCTATGAATGGACAAAAGACTTGAAAAAAGTCATATGGCAAGGAAAAAAGCCAAGGATAAACATCAGCGCTGCAAGACTGTAAGGAAAAAGGAGGGCTGGGCATGCCAAACCTACAAATATACTATAACGCAAGTGTATTCTCTAAAAGAGTGGATCACATTTGAAAACAAAAGGCTATTAGCTCTAGAAAGTGACAACATGGCAGAGGGATGGCATGCCTGCTATGCTATGACAAAGCAAAAACAAACAAAGAATTTAATAAACACCTGGTGAGAAAAACATTGTACAAAACCTGGACAAAATACAAAAAATATCTATACATGAAGATTCCTAGATGGACTTCTACACATGAAGCGTTTCATGAAAGAGAGAGTCTGTACAAAAAAAATGGCTTAGGTATGATGATATGTTAATTAAAACAGAGAAAGGAGAAATAATAAAAACAAAGGAAGAAATGCAGAGAGAAGGAATTGAAGTCCACTGGCTGTTCCATTGACAAATCTCAGAAAACTTCAAGAAAGATATTAAGATCCAAGGAATTGAAAGTGAACCCAGAAAATTGGGGGGGGGGGAATCCTAACACAAGGGGAAAAAACATGTGATAATGAAAATCTATAAGATACTTTTATATAGAGAGTTAAAAGAAGAAACAATCAAGGAAAATAGAATAAAGTGAGTGCAAAATATAGGAAAGCCAGTTCCATTAAAAAGTTGGGTGTATCTGGAAACACAATCTAAAATTCACCAAATGCAATAACTCAAAGAAAATTATTATAAGCTATTTTATAGATGGTACATCACACCATTGAGACTCGCAAACATTCAGAATAAGAGCAGGAACAATTGTTGGAAATGTGAAGAACTAAATTGAATGCTGTATCATATGTGGTGGCAAGCCAAAAAACATTGGGAAAAAATTCATAAAAATATATCAGACACATTACAAAAGAAATTCAAGATGAGCCCAGAATTATTTTCATTAAATATTAGATGAATTAAAAGACTAATTATGAGGGGAAAACATTTTATTATATATGATAATGGCAGCACACATAATTTATGCAAACTATTGGGAGGAACAGGCTGTCCCCTCAATTAAAGATTGGAAAATAAAAATAAACAAATTAGCAATAATGGACAAACTGATGATGCTCATCAATGGGAAAACAATGCAACAATATAAAAAGAAACGGGAAAAATTAAATATACTTTGGAGTTAGAATGATTGAACAAAATGACTATCAGTGTTAAAAAGAGTGTAAAATAATATAATCAGTTAATTTGTGGATGGAACAATTTGATTTATATGTTCTACAAGAAAAATGAAATAAAAATATTAAACTCAGGGGGAAAAATGAAACTTTTCTGGGTTATAGTTCCTAGATCACCCAGCCATCATGGCCATAGCCATGTTCTGGGAATTCTAGTCCAAAGGGGTTAGGTTCTGGTGCCTCTAGATCTGAAGGTTCTGAAATCCAGTGCTTTCAAGCCAGTGGAGCTGACCAGACAGTGACTTCCCTGTGGACTCTGTGCACCCTCACGGGCAACAGCTCATTAGTGGGTAGATTGCTCCCCTGCCAGCCATTCTCTTTTCCTTCCCCCACAATGGTTTATTTGTTCCTGCTGCAGAAAGCAGATTAGGCTCCATGGGCAGAGAAAAGACCCTTTCTCTGTGCAGATGCCTGTTGTGCTGGGAGATTAATGTCATACTGCTGGTGAGGCTGGTAACCTGTTAAAGCTGGTGGGACCAATGGGGAGGCAGCTTAAAAGGTGGGTGTCTGCAAGGGAGAGCATCCAATGTAGGACAGAGATTGGATTGGGAGTGGAGAATGGGAAAACTGCAAAACATCCTGGACCCTCTTTTTCACCTTTCCACACACTACACACATGGGAGATTATCACACCACAGCCAATTCAGCAATAATCGCAAAAATATAAATAAAAAGCAATGCTAGCGCTATAGTGCTCAATAGTTTTGCAGTCACACATTCATGTGATTAGCATTTAATATCACAATTGCATTCACACACACCTGTAAATGAATAGTTAATACACTATAATCAGTCATTTCACGCATGCGCTGTTTTGGCGCAACGGCGCATGTCTGCAAATCATTTTTCCAGGCTGCACAGAATAAAGACAGCAAAATAAAATTTATTACTTCAGCACATTGTTTTCATCCAGTGAAGACAAAATTATGCCCCACACCTCGAAAGAAGAGTGAAATCCACTGCAAAACTGATCCTGGTTATGAGAATGGATTGCCTCCACCACAATGCATTCTGGGTATCCCTAGTTGCTTCTGCAATAGCACTAATGAAGTGTGATAGACTGTCTCACTCTCACAATCACACTTCAGTTACACTATTAAAAAACATTTGTGGGAGCTCCCCATGAATCGTTCGTTGCAGGAGCATGCTGGATTATTCACAGGCAACATCCGGGATAAGCGTGATGTTGTTTGGAAATCTTCCGTGTGATTAGGGTTGCCATTTCACGGTGGTGGGTGGGACTTTCCCGCCCCCTGGGGGGCGTGCCCGGTCCCGACCCCGCCCCCGGGTGGCTGCCCAACTCTGAGCTCCCAGGGCTGCTGCCTGCCTTCTATAGAGTGCTGCCTATGAAACATGCCTGGAGCAGCAGCAGGAGGACTGAACCCAGCAGGGGCGGGGTCTGCTGCACTGCCCTGCCTCTATTGGCCAGCCCTCTGCTTCCTTATTTGGGCATGCTCCAAATTTCCAAGCGGAGAGGGCTTTGCAGGCAAGTTGCTTTTTGTTCTTCCCCTCTTTCCTCTTTCTCTTTCCCCTCCTTCTGTTCTTCTTGTTATTCCGTTTTTTTTCTTCTCCTCCTCTTCCTCCTCTCCTTTTTCTTCCTTTCTTCCCCCTCCTCATCTTCTTTTACTCTTTCTTCCTCTCTCTAAGCCCCCCTCCTCTTCTTCTCAGGGGTCCAGGGCTTCTCAAGGCTTTGCCCCCATTAGAAAAGAAAAAAGGCTTTGGATCTGTCTCATAAATCCCTCCTAAGTTGAGACATACCTGGGGAAAAGAGGGGGCGAGGGGTTTGGGGGGGTTGGAGGGGGCAAGGAAAAGGTGGAAGGGGGAATTCCTAAGAAGGCTTGGGAGTGAGAAATGTAGTTTTCAATGGCACAAAGGACTGCCTGTGATCTTGCAAATGCTATGCCTGCTTGGAAGTGGGAAATGTAGTTTGCAATGGCACAAGGGTCTGCCTGTGGTCTTGCAAATGCTATGCCTGCTTGGAAGTGGGAAATGTAGTTTGCAATGGCACAAGGGTCTGCCTGTGGTCTATGCAAATGCTATGCCTGCTTGGAAGTGGGAAATGTAGTTTGCAATGGTACAAGGGTCTGCCTGTGGTCTTGCAAATGCTATGCCTGCTTGGGAGTGGGAAATGTACTTGTAGAATGGGGGGGGGGGTGTTTGGCCAGAAAGAGAAGTACATTTCAGCCTTCTGTCTAGGAATAATGCCAGAATGCCTTCCATTTTGAGCATGCCTAAGAAACATGCATTTATATTAAAAAAAATTTTAAAAATCAATTTTTCATGTGTCCTCCATTTTAAAAAACGTGTCCTACATTTGAAAATGTTGCCCTACATTTGTCCTACATTTGTCCCAGTTTGGAGGTCCTGCCTTATGGCAACCCTACGTGTGATTTAACCAGGATTATGCCTCTCTCTTTCCCTTTTTCCTCCCATGTGATAAGTTCCTTGGAGTGTATTTATCCCAAACCTGCAGCTTGTGAATAGTATGCAAGAGTCTCCAGATCATGGCTGCCACTGCCTGTGTTTCCCAATGGCACCCTTCACTGGTGCATAGAGGCTTCCCCACACTGGCCTCTTAAGAGCTCAGGTGCAAGAGACTTGTTCTGTTCAATGCTATGCAGTGGATGCTGGGGAAAGGGCCAGTTTTAGTTTTCAGATTTTTCAAGGAAATGTGTTTTTATTTCTTTGTCATTTAAAACCTTGTAAGCAGTGGGCAATTTTAAATATGCAAAACTTTGTGTATAAAAGAATGGACTACATTCAGCCCTCTACATCTGAGGCCTTGACTTTTGTGGATTTGATTATTTGTGGATTTGATTAATATGTTCTCTTTAGGAATCTCTAGGTCCTCTAGCACAACTATGTTGGAAATTGACCATAGAATTGTGCTGGAGGACTTCTGAGAGAAAACATTTCTCTAGTCATTTGTAGGTCCTCCAGCGTGATTCTATGGTCAAAGTCAAGCAGATATTGACTGTAGAGTGGCACTGGGGAACCTAGAAATTCCTATAGAAGTGTTCTTTCAGGTAAAAACATATTGGTTTTTTTTATTTGCAGTTTTTCCATTGTCACGGGGGTGACAACATTCAATATGGAATGTTGAATGGCCTGTGTTTATCTGTGTTTATTTTGCTAACATCCCATTTGCAGATGGAAGGCCTCTGCTAATCCAAGATATTGGGCATTCCTTTCTGCATACATATATAATGACAGAATGATCATGGTTTCATTGACTGAAGAAGCCTGCCCTGCTGGGTTCAGCAAAATGGCAGAGACTTAACAGGGACTTAAGGGAACTTTGTAGAACTTAGAGTTTTTAATGGCAAAAATGTTGCAAGGCTACTGCAAAAGTTTGACACAGGTTTAGAGCAAATCAGGCAATGTTGTATTTGGGATGTTCACTAGAAACCTCAAGTTGAGGTGTCTGTTCTCAGTCATGGGGTATTGGTTGCAGAACACTGCAAAATAATTTCAAAACTTTGGTGGTTTGGAGTGAAGTGGATAATGTTAGATGAGGGGGTACTAGGAACCCTGATTTGAGACATCCATTACATTTTGTGGGTGTTGCAAAATGTGAGGGTTTTGTCGCAAAACATTGCAAAACAGTTATAAATTTTTGGTACAAATTTAGAGGAGGGTCCACATTTTAGGATTCATAGGGGCTCAACAGACAAGCGGCTCCGTGCTGCCCGTTTTTGCTCTGAATCGTTGTCGCAGCAACCAAAAGGTGCTGCAACAATGCGCTCCCTTTTGGTAGCAAAAAGAAGCTGCCAAAAGCAGCTTTCTGGAAGGGGCGGGATTGGCGCGCTCGCACGCCCCAATCTCACCACTTCTGGCCAGCACAATTTGGGTGCTGCGCCACACTCGTGCCATCATGGCGCTGCCCGTGTAGAGGAGGGTGAGCAAAGATGGTGGCCTCCTTGCAGACTAGGGCTGCTGGGCGTGTAAATGCCCAGCCTCATCTAGCCCTAGTTCGCTGGCAGGAACTTGCTAATTGCCCGTCTGTACTGGGCCATAGTTAGCAAAGTTGTTTAATGGTTGCCCTGAGAAACCTATGGCCTGAAGAAACAAAAAGGCGTGAAACAAAAGAGGCCTTAGTTTGGCCAGGGTCACATAAAGGTCACCTGTAGAGCCACAACTGGTAACACATTCTCCTGTCAGCTGTAGCAGTATTCCAGCCACATGGATGGAGTAGGAGCAGCTTGCACTCATTGTTTAGGAACCAGAGACTGTTATGGGGCAAATCACACTTTAGCCAGCCAGTTACCTTCTTAAATTGACTTAGCTTTCAGAGAATGGTGATACAGTAATTTCTTACCTTTTCCCCACCAACTTGGTGGTCAAAGTAGCAGATTGTTTGCTGTTTTCACTGCAGTACAGCCAGCATGGTGCAGTGTTGGACTTCAACCCTGGAGACCAGGGTTCAAATCCCTTATCTGACATGTAAACCCACTGGGTGACCTTAAGCAAATCACACTCTTCTCTCAGCCTCAGAAGGAAACAGATGAAAAAACCTCTCTGAACAAATCTTGCCAGAAAAACCTCAGGATCGCCATAAATCAGAAATGACTTGAAGGTAGACAACAACAGCAAACAAGAATGATAGAAGTTTGCACAAGGACACTCACTTTCTTTTAGACATCTGGGTGGCTCTTGGAATGCTCTCATGTGGGAATGGACACCATTAACAGTCTTTGGTTTTGTTTGTTTATGTTAACATTTATTACTCTCCTTTCTGTTCCTGTAGGCAAAAGACGTTGTAACCATTAAAACCAATTACAAAAGCATAAAATAGTCATGAATTGTTTGCATTTCATGTGTTTGGCTTGAGTATGCTCCTTTTGGTCGGCTAATTCTCCCTGGCTTGCCTTTTCTAAGAACACAAACTACAAGTTGCTTAAAATGCAGATTCCTCTGTGCTTGGCAATTGCCAACATCCTCCTTCTGTCCTTTTTCCCTCCAGAACTGCGGGGGCGCCATGGACTGCGCACCTATGAGTTGGAGCACTCCTGCTGCTATGACTCGTTGCTGCTGGATGAAGAGAGAGGACGGCTTTTTGTGGGTGGCAAAAACTATCTGGCATCCCTCAGCCTAGACAATATCAGCAAGCAGGACAAGAAGGTAATCTGTAGTCTCTGAACTGCAGCCCACCCCCCTTACCTAAACCACACACACTTTTTTCCTGGGGTGAGAATTATGTGGGGATGTTATTGGACTGCAGTGGAGATGAATGCTGGAAGTTGCAGCCCAAAAACATCCGGAGGTCCATATGATTCCCACCTCTGCCTTATTAAGAATTGACTTCTTGATCTCTCACCTTCCTCTGCTGAACTGGGAAGCACAATTTTTCTGTACAGAGTTTTCCCTCTGATTTCAGGAAGTGATGTGAAAATGCCTCTCGGAAGGCTGTGATGGGCATAGCATGAGAGTGCTGCAGTGGATTGCTGGTTACTGTTCCCTGAGACATGAAGGACAAATAAGATGTGCACGTACTAAAACAATCCAGATTAAAAATTCATCATTTAGATTTCACAATTTAAAAATTATCTGGATAAGAGATTGCTCTTTAATGCCATTTTAAATTCAGATAGCATATTCAGCTATTAAATGTGTCGGAAGGTCATTCCACAGTCTAGGGTGGCTGAAGAAAAAGTCCGCTGACTGACAGTTGCCAACCTAATTCTGGCTGACTGAGGAAATGTCCACCAGAGAACCTGAGTGGGGCAAATTATACAGGAGGAGGCAATCCTATAAGTATCCTGGACCCAAACTATGTAGGGCTTTAAAGGTAATAACCATCATTTTGTACCTTGCCTGAAAACACAGGGACTCTACAGACTGACGCTTTGTGCCGGCCTGTAGGCATGGTGAGGGCTGAGCATCCAGACGCTCCGAGTGCTCACCATGTCACCCAGATGTTTATCACACTATACACTTATAGTGCTACTATTCTACTTTGACTGCTCTAGCTGCCTCCTGTTGCATTCTGGTATTGGCAGTTTTAAGGAGGGGTATTTAGAATTCTCAGGCAGAAAAGTTCTCTGCCTGAGAATTCTAAATACCCCTCCTTAAAACTGCAAATCCCAGAATGCAACAGGAGGCAGCTAGAGCAGTCAAAGTGGAATAGTAGCACTATAAGAGTATAGTGTGATAAACACCCCAATCACCATCTTAATGTGTGCCCATTTACATGGCATGCACCATGATGATACTTATTAAGCACAATGCCCAAACAGCGCTGCGCACAAGGGGCATCATCATAGCGCACGAGCACTCCTGTGGCATCCCTTCTGGGAAGCCAAAAGAACCCACCCAGAAGCAGGTTCTTTTTGGTCCCTCCGGAAGCCGTGGCGTGTGGTTGTCGTGGACTCCTGGGGCAAAAAAGAGTAACGTTTAGCTACCTGTCTGCACAGCCCATCACTGAAAGCCAGTGGAGTGAGTTTAGTATTGGTGTGATATGATCACTTCTGGTTGTTCTAGTAACCAATCAGGCTTCAGTGTTTTGTATTGATTGAAGCTTTTGAACTTGGTACAGAGGTAGCCTAATGTACAGTGTATTGCAAATTCCAGTCTTGAGGTTACCAGTGCATGCACTACCATGTTTAGGTTTTCCAATTCTAGGAAGGGGCACAGCTAATAATAAGCACTCCTAGCCATTGCATTCTATTTGAACTGTCATTTGGAACAATGGATCTGGAAGCACTCCTAGGCTGCGAACATAGTCTTTTGAGGAAGGGGAGTATCCATGACTGGTTGACATACCTCCAAACCCAGGTTAGGACCCTTGACATTAAGCACCTTTGTATTGTCTGGATTCAGTTTCAATTTGTTTTTTCTTCATTCAGCTTATTACCTCCTTCAGGCATTCATTCAGCTGAAGCTGTGTATGAAGGCATATAGAAATATATTTGAGTGCCATCAACATACTAATATCACCCTGCTCCATGCCTTGGGATGATCTCTTCCTGCATTTTCATGTACAGTGCGCTCACGTCATACGCGGACGCACTATACACAGTTTTCATCATATGCTGAAAGCCGAGCGGGAACACACGGGGCGCAAGGGGTGGCACGTCCCATTTAGATTAATAGGGTGCATGCCTGTGGCGCGCGTGCCGCTGTGCCACCACCACATGCACAAGCCCCATTACTTCAATGGGGCTCGAGCATACACTTTTTTTTTAATGCGGGGGGTCTGGAATGGATCCCCCACGTAAAAAAGGGCACACTGTAGATGTTGAATAGCATTGAGGATAGGATGGCACCTTGTGCTATGCCTTATTATTATTATTATTATTATTATTATTATTATTATTATTAATATCCCACTTCTCTACAAAATGCAATCAAGGCGGCTATATAACAGCTCCTTTTTTGAGGAGCAGCTATACCCAAGCATCACCATCTGGGACCTGCCTGAGAGACAGAACCAGAACCACTGGAGCACAGTGCCTCCAATTCCTAAATCCCCCAGGTAGTCCAGAAGGTTACTATTAAACACTGCTGGGAGATCCAAAAGCACCAGCAGGTTCTTGGCTTCACTTATTGAACTGAACCATCCGTACTGTAGTATTCCTTTTTTCTTACTTCCTTCCACTTTACCAGATGTTATCATTTTTTCCAGTGAGTCATGTCGTCTCATGATATGTCTAAAATATTACCTCTCAAATTCAAACTTTTTATTGTAAACCACCCTTAATTTGCTGGATGATTGTATCTAGTCTTTCTCTTTCTCTTCTCTGCCCTGGAGTCTATAGGGGCTCCTTTTCCCATAAGGAAAGGGCTTTCTGCTTGTCATGACAACAAGTCCCGCATTCCAGACTCCTCCGTGAAATCTTAAATAATAAACTTCCCTGTTTAATGGCTGGCTTGAGTCTGCTGGTGCCCTTACTGCTGTGCTATGGACAGAGACTGCATTCCCAGCCTAGCAGGAGAAACATCCTTGGGACACAATGGAGCCACCTCCATCAACCCCCTGCTTCTGAAGGGATTTTCTGGTCTTGGGGTGTTGTGTGTGTGTGTGTGTGTGTGTGTGTGTATGTCATATAAGGCTGGAAGACAGCAGAACATGATTCTCAGCTTTGCCCTTTGCTTCTTTGACATGGAGCAAGGCAGATGGCGAAATATCTGATCTTGTGACTCATATTTGGTTTCTGTAGCATAAACAGCCATGCTCCCACAGTTGGTGAAGTGAGGTGCCATTCACAGCAAATGACTTATACACCAGTGCTTCCCAAGCTATCTTATGTAGGAGGCTGGTAGAGCGCCGCCCCCCCCCCAACACTACTGTAGTGTATAAGCTAGACCTTGGGAAAGTTGGCTTTTTGGAATACAACTCACAGAATACCATAGCCGCTATCACCACTGGCCATGTACACTGGATGATTCTGGGAATTGTGACTGAAAAATTTAATTTTTCAAGCTACAGAAAACATCCAATAGTACAGTGGATCCTTGTTATACGCTGGGGTTTGGTTCCAAGATCCCCCGTGTATAACAAAATCTGTGTATGCTCAAGTCCCATTAAGTATAATGACATAGCAAAATGGTGTCCCTTATAAAAAATGGAAAATCAAGGTAAATGTATATTTTTTTGGAACATTTTCAAACCGTGTATGCTTAAATCCGTGTATAAAAATTCCGTGTATAAGAAGGGCCGACTGTATACAGCCATGGTGGGGAATCTATCATGCCCTCTCTGGCCATTTTGCAGGGCACACAGAGAAATGGGAGGGCAGGGGAAGAGGAGGCACAGGGGTGTACCTGTTGTGGAATTCTCTTCTTAGGAGATTGGGCTGTCCATTTCAGGTGAATGATAAAGGCATAGCTTTAATTGCTGGGAGTGGGGTTGGCAAGGGCCAAAACTGATCTTACTTTATCCCTCTGGAGAGTTTATTTCTGCTGTTCCTAATCTTTTTTATAGTTAAAATTGTTCTAACATTTGTTTCTAACATCTGGCTAGTCTTATTGCTAAAAGGTGACTCATACATATATAAATTAATCAATAGTCTATTGAAGCAAATCAATTGGTGTGACCCTTGTTATGCAAAGTATTCACCAGCTTAGTCGTGATCTTGCAACATCAGCCTTGCGGTTCAACAATACACATGATGCCTACCCACTGTAGTGGTTGTACACTGTTCTGTGCCCCATCTTGCTACACAGGTTAAATAGCATAGAGACAGCCATCCCTGACGAAGGGAATACAGAAGTGTTACTTTGCATTACATTACAGGCAGCAGGGGTAGGTGTGTTGGGAGGTCTATCCTAACAGGACTTGTATAGCATTTGACTAAACCTAAATGAGGTGGACGACAGCTCTGGAAGTCTCCATTTGTGTGTGTGTGATCTGAATGATTTGCTTTGTATTTTCCTCCCACAGATTTACTGGCCTGCACATGTGGACTGGAGAGAAGAATGCAATTGGGCAGGCAAAGACATCAATGTAAGTAGCCCATTAGGATGGGAAGTGCTGGAAGGTGGGTGAGGAATAATCCCCTGCTCAGCTCATACTGTACCTGGGCCAGAGGACAAAGTGAAAGAGAGATGAAGAATTGGGAAATGTGATGCAAGTCAGTGGTCTCTAGAGTGAACACAGTAGTAGCCTGTTGAGATTTTACGCCTGTATTGCTGAGGGAGCTTCCCTCTCCCTCATTCACTCATGACCTTTCCTTCCTATTAAAGATTTGCTGAGCATCTTGCAGGCATGACTCCTTTTACTTGGGGTAAACAAAGTTCTTTATCCTCAGTCTGCCTTACCATTGTGTCCCAACCCTGTGAGCCCTCCCTTCCCACTGCTATGGGGGCAGAGGGTAAGTTGATGTGGAAGGACCGGTTGGTGCACTTAAGAGATTCCTGCTGGGCTATGACCCATCCTGACCTTCTAGGAGATAAGAGAAAGGTTCCCACAGTCCTTTGGCAGGAGCAGAGATGAACCAGAACACACTTAGATGTTCCTCCTTGATAGCTGTGGGCCACCAGTGGGAGTGTAGTCTTAGGCACCTTGGCTATAACTCATCCTGGGAAGGAGCAGCTCTGGGTCAAGCCATGGAAACACGAGCTTTAGTGAACTGTTGGGTTTCTTCTTACTTGGCTTTGGAGAGCAATCACTGAATTCCCATTTCCCTTCAAAATGGCCAGATGAAACTATAGAGCTGGGAGAGACAAATGTTCCCCTTGAGAGTGTTTGGAGAAAATAAGGCTGAAGGGCATCAAAGGGCATCAGTATCCCTGTTAAATGTTGGCTGGTCTCTGCCTGCAAGCTGTTTCAGGCCATAGAATAGCTTCATACACCAGCACTCTATAATAGGGCTGGACAAATGGTAGGCCTTCCAGCTACCATTAGTTGGCAACTCTACTGATTCTTCCCCACTGACTGTGCTAGCTAGCAGTCAATTGCTTGTGACCAAAGATCACTGAAAACATACATAGTAATGATACAGAAAAGCAAACAGATAAAATGTCTTTAAGATACAGTAGATATAGAAACATTACATGCATTTATACATACACGAAAGACACATATGCAATATATGCAATATAGAATTGTTTACAAATGTTGGCTTCCACAGCTTTAAAACAACAGTCATCCGGGTGACTTTGAAACAGCCCAGTTAACATATATGCTAATACAAAGCAATTCAGTGAGATAAATAGTTTAGAATATGCAGTCTGATGAACTTTCATTAGGCTCTTCCTTTGCAGCAAGGGCAAAGCAGATTACCTTATCGGACAACCAACTATCATCACCCCTCAGGAAAAGTAGTATATTTGACCTATCCACCAAAACTGTCAGATAGTAAGAAAAAAAATCTGTCTGGGGAAATTGTACAGGTGGCAAGAAAAGAGATAATAAAGGAAATCCTCACTTACTGCCAGCTCCATACACATGTTCCTCTGAGCCATAGGGGTTTTAAGATATCTACCAGTCAATAATGCACTTGACATTGTCTGGAGCTGCAATTCAGTAAATGCTTTCTTTATCTGTGGGAAAGTTATTGTCCCCAGATAACTTGGATTAGAATGATTTTCTGTAAGGAGGCCACACGAACCAGAAAAATAACTGGACTGGATTAAGAAGTTATCAGTAAATTTGTTATGGTTCAACAGCTGATCTCTTATTTTTTCCACTGGACCTAAGAATTAGTTGCAACACCATTTGGGGGACTATGCATGACTACTCCAGCTCTAGATGCATAGAAGGCATAAGCAAGGATTGCTCTGTTCCCAATAAGTTGGAAGACTCTAGGATGGAGAGTAAACCTGCAATTTGCACACTGGATGTACTGTTTCAATACTTCTGGTGCTCACTGTCCATAGCTCCTTGCTTCAGGTCACTCCCATCCTCACAGTGGTTGTGGATGGTACAGTTCATATAGCTGGATTATCCCTCTTTCATCAGACAAAGGCTGAAGAGATAGGAGGTCTTCCTTTCCCTTTTTTGTTTCCTTCCCTTCCTGTTAGATGCAATGGGCTGCCACCCCTCCAAGGACAGTAGGGCACTGTGCTGCTGGGGATTGCTATTGGCACTTTGACCGGGTACAGTAGCCTGGGAAAAAAGGATTATGGGGGTCACAATGACTTCCCAACCAAGGTTAATTATTTGTGTGCTGAGTAGAAGCCAAGAACAGAGCCAAGCAAGAGTGTTCTGAGATGTATGCATGTAATCCAAAGCCACTTTACATAAGCACTGCTCCCACTCAAAAGAAATAAAAGGAAGAACTAGGAAGGCTAGAAATAATCACACCACTGGTACATTTAGCTCAATATTGTTTACAGCACCCTCCCCCAATCTGATAGTGTTGGACTATAATTTCCACCAGCACCATAGGCTTCTTGGCTAGAGATAATGGGAGTTATAGTCCAACATGGAGAGAGCCAGAGTGGTGCAGTGGTTGGAGTAAGACTCTGGGAGTCTGTGTTCAGGCATGGAAACCCACTGGGTAAGCTTGGGCAAGTCACTGTCTCAAAGCCTTAGAGAAAGGCAATGGCAAACTCTCTCTGAACAAATCTCAACCAAGGAAATTCTGTGATGGGTTAAACTTAGTGTGACCATAAGTCATAAATGAGTTGAAGGCACACAACAAAAAGTCCATCACATCTGAGGAGCATCAGTCTGAGGAGACTTCCCTGTGCAGTTAGTGGTTCCCAAGTGTTTCTGAGAGCCAAGGGCCAAACCTGGAACCCTTTGCATTTTGAGAAGATGATCTCTTCCCCCTTCAGCCTGTCTGAAATCCACCTATATGAACTGGATCAGCTCTGCCCCTGAGTTACAGTGTTTATTCTCTTCAGAGGAAATTGAGGCCTAGAGAGTGATGAATAGTTGGTCCAGGATTGCTGGAACAAAGGATTTTATGGGAAGACATTTGGGTTGTGGAGCAGCCTGAAACAATGTGAGCACAATAGCTACGTGTATCACAGTGTTCTTCTTTGTTATTACCATTTTATTTAACCTCTTTTTTTCATTGATGTGCATAAATAAACAACCTCCAACCACCCTCTCCCTTCATTTCCCACCAGTTTACCCCCCTTCCCATCACCCACACAGGTTTAAAATAAAATAAAAAAACAGCAGAAGAATAAAATGACTGAAAAAGAAGAAAAGGGGTGTAGAGCTGCTGTTCTCAACCTGTGGGTCGTGTCCCCTTTGGGGGTCGAACGACCCTTTCACAGAGGTCACCTAAGACAATCAGAAAACACATATTTATACATAACACACAATTTATAGTTGGGTGTCACCACCACATGAGGGACTGTATTAAAGGATCACAGCATTAGGAAGGTTGAAAACCACTGGTGTAGAGGGACAAATACACCTGTCAAAAACAGACATCACACAAAACACACCAGGTTAGAACCATCCTGATGGGGGGTCTGAGTACTAGATGAAGATTGGTGAGACCTGGGTTCAAATGCAGCTCACTCAATCACCCTGAAACAGTCTCTCTCACCCAAACCTCTGCCTCAATCTACGTCACAGGGTTGTTGTGAGGATGTAAATGCAGAGGAAGACCTGTATGCCTTGTTGAATTCCTTGGAAGAAAAGCAGAAAATAAATATAACATCTGACAACCTGTTCCAAGCCCTTTCAACGGTTTCCACTTTTTCTCACCACTGCATTCCACTATGACTCTTGCAGATGGAGTTGGAGGAGAGGGGACACCATCATCCCCAGAGTTGCTGACATGCCACCTCCTCTGGGGTTGATGGTATCCCCTCTCCTTCAACCCCATTTGCAGGAGGTGAAGTGGAATGTCCCAGATGCAGCAGAATAGCCCAATGATACAGAGACATCACCACTGATCCCTTAGCAGAACCAAGAATTTAACACTTGGTATAGTGCCAGAATGGTATAGTGGTTTGAGCATTGAACCATGACACTAGAGAACAGAGTTTGAATCCTGGCTCAGCCATGTAAATCCACTGGGTGACCCTGGGGAAGTCACACTCTCTTAGACTCAGAGGGTAACAGTGGCAAACCCCCTCTGAAGAAACTTGCCAAGAAAACTTTGTGATAGGGTCACCTTAGGGTCACCATAAGTAAAAAATGACTTGAAGGCACACAAGAACAACAAAGTAGTGTGGTACTGTGACAGTCCCCATCTGACCCCTAGTTTTTGCTTCAGAGTTAAGCTCCACAAGCCTGATACAGATGGGACTGAGAGACCAGGACCTTGTTCTCTAGTGAGCAAAAACGAATTGCAAAGAAGATGACTTGGAAAACAGCTGGTGGGCAAGCTTAGCCTGCTGGCTGAGGCGAGGGGGTAGTAGTGTGACATTTCTCTCTGTCACTGATCTCAGTCTTCTTTTCTCCCCCTGTCAACAGCTCTCAATATTCAGCCTGTTATATACATCAGGGCAAAAGGGCAGGAAAACAGAGAGTCCCAAGGTTGTTTGTCTTCCTGGGCTAGCTCAAGAGTGATGATAGGGGGATGTGATGGCCTGTTTATACCAGATCTGCCCGGTGGTAGGTAGGCTGAGTTGTTCACCAAATGGTTAAGCTACTCTGGGGAAGACTTACACATGTGTGTGTGTTTGTGCATGTAAATAAATTAGTAAAAATGAGAAAGATGAACTAGACGGATGGATCATGAGCATGCTCCTCCACTGTCACTAAATGAAGTACTCAATCCCAGTGTTTCTGTTTACACTGACTGGCACAACCCAACAAATTTTGCTGCTTGAGGAAGAGCAGCAAATGACCAACACCCTTCTCCAGTGTTAAAGTGCACAGATCCCAAAGCTAACCAAAGGCATATGACCCATTAGGAAGAAAATCTCACAATTTCTTTTCCCCTCCCTGTCAGTAAAAATACAACAATCCCAAAACCAATAACAATTACAAATTAAAGAAGAGAGACAGTAGTTTGAATATTGGACTTGCTAAATTGTCACTCAGAGGAAGCAAGTGTCTCCTCCCATCATTAAATCATGTTAATTGCACAATCAGGAGGAAGATTATTACATCCCCACGCACTGATTGCATTCTTGTCCCATCCGTAAACAGTAATGAACATGTCATTTGGTATTAAGGGGAGTTTCCGTTAATACCGAATGATGGGACAAGAATGGGATAAGCGCATGGGTGTGTGATAATCTTTCCTCCTGTGGTGTGATTAACATGATTTAATGAAGATTTAATGATGGGAGGAGGATGTTTGCCTCCTGTGTGATAAAGTCCTATGACTCTGGAGACCAAGGTTAAAATCCCTGCTCAGCCATGGAAACCCACTGGGTGACCATAGGCAAGTCACAGTCTCTCAGCCTCAGAAGATGGCAATGACAACCTCCCTCTGAAGAAACTTTCCAAGAAAAAAACATTATAGGTTAGCATTAGGATCATCATAAGTTGGAAATGACAGAAGTAGCCATTTGCTGCCCCTTTTTCAACTCCCTAAAATATTTATTTAGGGGAGGCTTGCCATTGCCTTCCTCAAAGGCTTGGAGAGTATGACATGCCCAAGGTCAGTGCATGGTTTAAAAACTTAAATCATTGTTTTTCCACCAGGCTCTGCCTGAACCCTAAGGTGACCCTATCACAGGGTTTTCTTGACAAGACTTGTCCAGAGGAGTTTGCCATTGCCTCCCTCTGATGCCAAGAATGTGTGACTTGCCCAAGGTCACCCAGTGGGGTTTCCAGAGCCCCAGTCCAACACTCAAACCATGACACTATGCTGGCTTTGTATAGCTTTAACACCTTAGATGATTCTGTAAATCTGCTGCTTGAGTAGTTAGCTGTCTGACTGCCCAATGTCAGGGCCAAGCCTGGTTGATAGTCCTGCACTTTCTGACAATGTAATCACCATCCTCTTGCCTCTTTTCCATAGCAGAGTAACTTTTGCAACTGCAGCGGGTCTCCATTAAACAAGTCTGATTTATAGCATAGTAAGACTCTCCCTGACTTGTTACCTTTCCATTTGAATGCCACAGTGTAAGTTCCATGCTGAGAGCAAATCTTACATGAGAGGCATCTGCAGAGAATAAATAATGGACCCTCTCCTCTTTTGTTGTGCAAATGATCCAGGGGCAGAGCAATTATCACCAGAGGAGGGCAAAACTCCCAATGTCTCTTCAGCTGTGAGAAAAGGATCATGGGGCACATGGAGTGCTCACCCCAATGTAGGCTCTTGAGGAGAGGATCATACTGGCTCTAACAGGGCTAGAAAAGAGTCCAGCTACTTTGGAGCTCAGCTTTCTTTATGGTGGATGTTCATTTAAATTCAGCACTACAAATTTGATATTAGAGAATTGAGGTTAAGCATTACAGGAACCTAAGCTACAAGATAGCACCCTCTGGATGAACAGCAATGTAAATGAAGAGGGGAAAGGAGGGCTGTGAGGCTAAGAGGTTTGTGAGAGGATGAATGCTGAGAATATGGGTTGGAGAGTGCGAGAGGGAAAGGAATGTGGTGAATTCTTGGGTTAACAGGTGGGGTGCACTAGGATACATTTTGCGCTCCCCCCCCTCTCTCTGTGTGTTTATAAAGAATAGAGAAAATAGCCCTGCCATACACTTCATGCACTGCTTGTATATTTGACTAGATGAGAAACAATATATCTTTTTTTAAAGCTCAACCTTAGTGCCCAATGTGCAGCCTGCTTTTTCCTCCCGTTCGTCCACACTGCTAGCTATTGTCAACATCAGGGATGGGGGAATGTGTGGCCCTCCACATATTGGTGAACAGTAACATCCATCAGCCCTAGCCAGCATAGCCACTGGTGAGGGACTATAGGTGTTGCAGTCCAGCAACATCAGGAGGGCCACTTGTTTCCTTTCTCTAGTCTATAGTGGCTGTTCAGAGATTCAGGCTAGGGGCTATTCCAGTTCGGTGCCAAGGATTGAACACAGGGCCATTTGCATTGCAAAGCATGTGCTGTATCACTGAACTACAACCTAAACTTAACCTGTGACATGACTCAGTTCATACTGTGTGGTGTGAAAAGCACAGTCATTCCCAGCTTGGCCTTAGGGACTGTGCCACAAGGGGTTATTTACCACATTATACTTTCCTAGGACCTTTCATGCCTGTGATGGATGGCTTGAGGAATATAGGCAGGGAGGCATTCAGAAGAAGCTTAGTGGTGCGTGTCCAGTCTCTGGGAGAGGTGCTAAGACAGCCAGGCTGGAACATCTGCCCCATCCCCATGCATTGATCCTCCATGTTTGTGTCTGGCTCATTTTCTTTTCCCATTAGCTAGGCAGCTGGACAGGCCAATGGTGTAAGGGAAGCCAAACGCTTTGTGTATATTGAACACTGTCCCTCTTCTTAGATTTAATTTTTGCTTGACCTAAATGAGAAAGCTGGCTATCGGGTATTGGAGTCAAATTGTTCACATTTCATTATGTGCATTTTCAGTTCCCCTCCTGTGTAACTAAACTAAAGGAATGACCAGACTTGTCCCCCCTCCCTTAACCTCACCAGTCACTGATAATAGCATCAAAAAAACCAACAGAAACCATCTCTTGATTAGTCTGGATATAATGATGTCTCCATGCTATCCCTCTTCCCAGCTATTTCCTCACCTCTTCCTTTTTATTCATTATCTGAACCTCCTTTCCTGTTCAGGTTGACTTTATGCAGATGTCCATTGTCACCAGTGATGCCGTGTTTATATTGTCTGTTGAAGATATAATTTTTAATCTAGCAGAACACTATCTACTTCAGGATGCCCATATGTACCTACATAGTTGTTAATTGTGTACCTTCAAGTCATTTCTGACTTACGTCAACCCTAAGGTAAAAGAGGAGAGTTGGGGTTTTCTTGGCAAGATTTGTTCGGAGGAGGTTTGCCATTGCCTTCCCCTGAGGCTGAGAGCATGTGGCTTGCCCAAGGTCTCCCAGTGGGTTTTATGGCCAAGCAGGAAATTGAACCTTGGTCCCTAGTCATAGTTCAGTGCCCAAACCATTAGGCCATGCTGGTGCTCCTATGCTATGAGCATTGTGTTGTTCGATTCAGCATCACTGTTCTTATTGCTGTGGTGCTGTTGTAACAGCATCAGGGGGAGAGAATGATATACCTCAGTCTCAACTGTGTCCACATGTGGCAAAAGAGGTATGAAATCATGGGCAAAAGCCAGCCTTTCCATTCTGTTGATGGAGCTACTTCTAGTAGTCACTATTGGCTTCTCTGTTGGTAGAGCAGGAATCCACTCTCAGATTTTAGTTTGAAAGGTAAATCAGCTGCCAGAATTGTTGAACTTATCTTGAGGATAAGGTGGAGCACCTTGGACAGGCCTTCAAAATTCAGACTAAACCTTGGAATGAGTTCACAACTCTTGTGCACTACACAATTAGAACAGTGTGTGTGGTTCCACCTGAAGAGCCACAGATGCATCCAGTGGAATCCTGGGATTTGCAGTTCGATGCAGCACTAGAGATCTCTGCCCCTCCCTAAATGGTGAATCCCAGGATTTCATAGGGTGGAACCATGGCAATTAATGTAGAAGCATAGTGCTATCTTTGTGTAGTGTGAAAGAGTCCATGGAAACCAACAGCTACCACTGATTCCATCAATGGAAACATCTTCTCTGAAGATGTCAGCCACAGATGCTGGCGAAATGTCAGGAAGAAAATCTTATAGAACATGGCCACATAGCCCCCCCCCCCAAAAAAACAAACAAAAAAAAACCCATAAGGAAGGTGTTTCCTGTCTCTCCAACCCAACCCACTGTTTGCCCAGTGCCCTGAACCTGTTCCAGGATGGTGCGGAAGATTAAAGAGGGAAAGAAAATCTCTCTAAGCACCACACTGACTCTTCCTACCTCCTTCTCTGCTGCCCCACATGTATTTCTGCATGCTTGCTTGCTTCCTGCTGTTGCTGCTGTGTTTTCCTTGTGAATGACAGCCACGTGCAGCAGTGGGTCGTTGGGGAATTAGCCTTCCATTCAACTCTCTTCAGCCCTTGTTTGCCTTGGCTTCACCTTCTGAAATTGCCTTAAAAAAAAAAGACCAAGAGGAGAAAGCTCTGCCCCAGTCCTATTATCCAGTTGGAACCTGGAAAGCTGTCTCAAACCATTGATCCATTAAGCCTGTTATTGTCAGCGCTTAGTGACAGAAATGATTCTCTGGAGTTTCAGGCAGTATTCTTTCCTGGCTTTGCCAGGAGATACCTGGAGATCTTCCTTAAAAAAAACAAAAAAACAAAAACACACCACCAAAAACTAACCAGGACATATCTTGCTTCGCTTCCAAAATCAAAGGAGAGTGGGAGTTTTAGGGTGGCATGGTGGTTTATTGAGAGTCAGCATGGGTAGTGGTTTGAGAGCCAAACTATAATTCTGGAGACCAGGATTCAAATCCCCACTCAACCATGGAAACCCATACTCTCTCGCAAACCATACTCTATCATCCTCTGAGGAAGGCAAAAGCAAAACCCTTCTGAACAAATCTTGCACAAAAAAAAAGACACCTTGCAATAGGTTCATCTTTGGGTCTCTGTAAGTCAGAAATGACTTGAAGGCACTCAACAAAAACAACTCATGGTTTACTATTTTTGCTTAATTTTTCTTTCAAAGTGCCTGATGGTTCTGGATAGAGCCTTGATTTTCTTCTTCCCTACAATGTTGCCAAACTCTCCCCCCCCCCCCCAGCCCATGCTTACTCAAAATGTTACTTTTTTTACTGCAGTTCCCAGAATCCCTCAGCCAGTATGGCTATGCTAGATGGAGAATTCTGGAAGTCATAGTCCAAAGATTTTTTTTTTCACACTCTGTCTTTTCTTGCCCATTCATCATGAAGAAAGTTTCACTTCTGCCTGAGCTATTCCAGATATTTGAACAATCAGCCACTTTTTAATGAGCTGTCCAGGCAGAAGTGATCTGTTGGCGGCTAATTGTGCTCAGCAGCAAGTCAAACAGATGTCCCTCTCCTGACAGGCTCTGGAAGGGAGGGTCTGGCCCTGCATGTTGCTTTGCGAGAAGAATGAACTGAACTGGGGTCTTTGTGTCTTCTGGGGAGAGGCACAGCATCTCCCTGCCCTCCTCCAGCTCTCCTAACCCCTTGGATGATGCATATTATTGGCAGGTCTGTAGACCCTCTGAGTTCAGCAGTGCCCTCTGCTGCTGAAAGAGGTTGGAGGTGAAATATTAACAAGAATTCCTACCAGCCATAGACATCATGGCACCTGGCATTCCTGCCCAGCCAGAGAGGAATTGTAGCACAGTCCTGAATGTAATGAGAGGCTCCCACAGGCTTTGGCATTCCAGCAATGTCAGGGGAGGATGCCCAGGAGTAAGGAAAGGACTGACATAACACATGCCGACACCGAGTGGGGCAGCAATCTTATACACTTCTTTTGACACCTTGCTCGTCTATTCCCAGTTTTGTCTCCCCCACAGGATGTTCTTTCTGGCAAGGAAAGGGAAGCACATCTGAAATAAGAATTTGGATGGAGCCATGAGATGGAATGTAATTGACTAGAAATGGAGAAATCATCCTTGCTTTCAGCTCCCTTGTTGCTGGCAGCCATCTAAGCCCTCAGCTCCCTGTTTAGTAGTTCTGTTGATGCCTTGCAGTAATATGTCTCTTTCACACAACAGAATTATAACACTTTCATACCACTTTAAATATCACAGCCCCATCCTACATAATCCTGGGGTTTATAGCTTGTTAAAGCTCTCTGACAGAGAATTCTAAGTATCCCTCCCTAAACTACAAATCCCTGGATTCCATAGGATAAAGTCATGGAAGTTAAAGTTGTATCAAAGTTAAAGCTATATTTGTGCTATGTGAAAGAGACCCTGATCTATATATTTATTTCTGTGCCCATCCACCTGTCCTTTCATTCTCTTTATTTTACAGTTTCTCTTTGATAAGTCAGAAAGACACATCCTGAAATTGCTGTGTAACAATTGCTGCTCTTGCTTCATTTTGTAGGCTGAGTGTATGAACTTTGTGAAGATTCTGCACCTCTACAACCGCACACACCTGTATACCTGTGGTACAGGGGCCTTTCACCCCATCTGTGGGTTTGCAGAAGTTGGACAACGTATGGAGGTAAGTCCTTCTAGGATAAAGTGTTTCATTTACATACTTCATTTACACATTCAGTTACACACTGAGATGTGTAAGGGCTGAAGCTGAAGCCAGAGGTAGAGAGCTAAAAGAGCTGCAGATGTTCCAGTCAGGCTCTTATTGTAAACATGTTTGTTTCTGTCTTTCTCCTTTTCTAGGACTCGGTATTTAAACTGGACCTCAGGAGCTTGGAGGATGGCAAAGGCAAGAGCCCTTATGACCCACGCCACATGGCTGCCTCAGTGCTTGCAGGTAAGCAACCCATGTGCCTTCCTTTCCCTGGTTATTAATAACATCAGAAAAATGCTGTGAAGGTCTGGCCCAAGACATTTCACTACCTGAGGCAAAGATGACCCCATAACCTCTGCATGTACAAAAGCAGACTGGGGTGGCAACTGATTCTTACTTCAACACTGGTTGAAGTGGGATACTGTCCTCTGCCATCTCTGAAGTCAGCTAGATGGCTTAAGACAGTTCTGCTCAAAGTGATGATCCATGGACTGGTGCCAGTCCTTCAGCCTTCAGCTGCCAGCTCCTGGAAGGTTTCCAGGGAAAAAACCAACAACTGTAACCAACGGAACCCGAATATAGTACCAGTCCTTATTGCAGTGGAGTGGAAAACTGTTGATCCCCCACATTCATTTTGGAAATCTTCCTTCTAGTATTCTTCTGCCTTCAGTGACATCCTAGTTTGTGACAAGCTCATCCCAAAAAAGTATCATACCAGTTTATTATATTTTCTTACTGATATACTGTAGTAGCAATGTTCTTTGTATTCCATATGTACTTGTCATACGGTTATACTTCTTTATGTAATTCAAACATTTTCATAAAAACTGGTTTAAGGGACCCAGAACAGAAACATGCATGACAGAGGGGAATGGCCAGGAGGAATGATCAGAGGGCTACCACTGCTGACCATCAGTATCAAGTGCTTGAGGCCATTACATCATTCTGTCTAATAGTCCTGATTGTGCAGGATGTCCTCAAAATGCAAGGTTTTTGCCTCCCATAGACACATGGCCATTTATTTGAGAAAGGAATATGGCGCTTTCCCGGCCAATATGCAGCTACAGTATTGGGATCTTGGCAGACCACTGCTCTGCTATCCATGTTGCATCCAACATGTTCCAGTCCTTCCCTCAACCTAGCCCTTAGTGTATCCTGTCTGTGGGGAGTGGAAAACTTCTTTGAGATTTGTTTATAATAAAAATGTGATCTTTATAGATCTTATAAATAAGCAAAGAAATAAATGTCTTTGGTGCCTTGAGGTTTACCTTAAAAGGCAGCTTATAAATTTCTGAAATATATAAAGAATAAGCCAGTGTTCTGGCCTGGGGTGGGAGATTCTAGTGCTCACCGAGCCAAAGAGTTCCCTGAGTAACCCTGGGACTGTCACTTTCTGTCAACCTGACCTTTCTCATAGGGCTGTTGTGGGGATAAAAAGCCATGCAAGTTCATTGGAGTAAAAACAGGTTATAAATGTAACTGATAAATCAATACATAGTTGTTGTTCTTTGATCTTTTGTGGCCAGGTGAAGAGCTTTATTCTGGTGTGGCTACTGACC
The DNA here is from genome assembly GCF_019175285.1 of Sceloporus undulatus. Lineage (NCBI taxonomy): Eukaryota > Metazoa > Chordata > Lepidosauria > Squamata > Phrynosomatidae > Sceloporus > Sceloporus undulatus. The sequence continues at coordinate 76,625,947 of NC_056523.1, read as the reverse complement.
TGATGGGCCGGGACTTTACCATCTTCCGCAGCCTGGGCTCTAGACCTTCCATTCGTACAGAGCAGCATGACTCCCGATGGCTCAATGGTCAGTGAGGGGTGCAAGAGCATCCTTGAAATGGGTCAGAAATTGCAAAGTCAGGGCGTTGTTGTTGGGGTTTTTTTCATTTCATTCAACAGGGTAAGAAAAAGGGCAACAGGAAGCTATTGCTATTTTTCTTACCCTGTTGACTCAGTGGTTGTTAGATCTAGAAGAAAATTGTCCTTTAGATACCAGACAAAACTATAGTTCCTGACAACTCTTGTCAGTTTTGCTTCAGTCAGATCCCTTGTGGCTGTTTAGAGAGACTTGTGAATGGAGGCTGCCATCTAGTGGTCAGATTCCAAGTGGACGATTCCTCATCCATCGTGGGCATGAAGGCTGACAAAGGCCAAGTTGCTAGACACAATGAGGGAGATCTTTAACTACAGTACCATTTTCTTTGAGGTTTTTGCTTGGTTGTCCTTTTGTGTTCTATTTAACTCATTAAGGGCTCCATATTGCTGTTTGAAAGATCAGGGGACATCACCTGTGGAAAAAATATTTTGACCAATTCCCCTTGTAGCCTTTTCCCAAACTAAATTAGTTCTTCCTAAATTATTTCGTTTCAAAGCTTGGACTACAAATTTTGGATTACAATGCCCAAAATGCACTAAGCTGACCATGCTGGCTGGAGTTCTGGGCACTGCAGTCCAAAGACTTTTTAAAAATTACTATGTTAAGTTGTTCTATATAGAGGAAAGATAGGTACAGCATCTGCATTTGTCTTCTCTCCCTTATGAAGATTCACAGGAGATTTTAATTAAGAAAATAGTGGGATACTGGGCACAGCCCCCTACCAATTTTTCACATGTGCATCTACATACCCATGTACACACACATACACACAGATATGACTGAGAGCTTTGTATGCCTTTTGTTTGCATGCCGATGGACCTAGATTCATTTCCTGAAATTTCTAGTAAAAGCAGGGATGGGGAATATGAGATGATGTTGGATGCAGTTGCTAGCATCCCTCATTATAGACCATACTGGCTAGGGATGATGGGAATTGCTATCTTATGAACATGTGGAGGGTCACACATTGTCCACTGTTGGTGTAGTGGATAATAAGAAAGGTTGTTGTTCTAGAGAGCCTTTACCTATTCTAGTAGGTGGAATCTTAAGCTATGTAGCCTAACTGTCTCATGCAGTAGAAGAAAGTTTTATAAGTCTCAGCACTGTTATTATTTGAAAGCTCTGGTGATCCTGATTGTGGGCCTCACATGTCAGGCCTAATTTCTCCTTTAAAAGAGCTATGAGAAAACATTGTTCATTGTCGAGTTTTGGGCTAAGTTAGAGGAGAAGCTAGGAATTGGGAAGCAAGTTGACTGCACTTCTTCCCAGTTCCTGCTTATCTTTCTCTATCCCCACTCCCTGGTGAAGTCACCTCCAAATGTCAGTATCAGTAAGAACGACCATCTCCTTGACTTGTGCTTCACTGACGTTCTCTTCCATCTTTCTGACACAAGAGCCTAAGTTTATTGATGTCTTCTGGATCCCGGAAAGCGAGAACCCAGATGACGACAAGATCTTCTTTTTCTTCCGGGAAACGGCCGTGGAGGGATCCCAAGGGCTGGGAAAGCAGACCTTTGCCCGCATTGGCCAGATTTGCAGGGTGAGAATTCTGTGCCTGCTGAGAGTGAACAAGATTCCTGGGGAAGGGTGCATGAGAGGAGGAAGGCAAGGACCAGTCAGGTTGCTAGCAGTCAAGAAGGGTTGTGTGGGGGAGGGGGGGGAGAGAAACCTTGCTCTGGCTGAGAGGAAACTGAGCAAAAGGGCAGAGGCTTGCAGTGGTGCTTGAGACAAACAGTGGCATTTATCTTAGGCCAATGAAGCTTGTGACAGCTGTTCTGCTACCAGGATTTGGGGAAGTGTTTATCTTAGCTAGGCTGGTAAAGCACCAGAGCTTGGAAAAGTTCAGTATCTTTGGACCGCAACTCCCAATATCGTCTAACATTGGCTGTGGTGGTTGGAGGATTTCAGGAGTGCTTTTCAAGTCCCACTCTTAGACCTTTCTACCTTGCAAATGTTTGAGCCCCTTGTTGGACCATGAGTAAGTTGGCCTTCTTGTGAATCATGTTCTGTGGCAGCAGCCAGATGGAGGCAAGAGTAGCTGGAGGAAAGAGACTGAAATGTGGAGATAAGGCAGGGAGAAGATGGCTGGGTGGCTCTTTAACTGATATCTTCCTCTCCTTGCAGAATGACATGGGTGGGCAGAGGAGCCTGGTGAATAAATGGACAACCTTTCTGAAGGCCCGGCTGGTGTGTGCTGTGCAGGGTAGTGATGGGAGTGACACCTACTTTGACCAGCTCCGTGAGTGACTGTAGCTGTGCGAGGGGCTGGGCTGGGCTGGACCCAAGGGACCCAAATATTGCTGGGACTGGCTTTCACCTGAATCAGTGACATCTCAGAAAAAGGAAGTTGTAGCCAGGAAGCAGTAGTGATGCAGGGGGGTCATGTTGCTTTATTTTTATTTCCCCACCACAGAAGAGAACTAAATGCTACATTAATGTCTCTCACTTTCTAGACTGGAGTGGTGAAACTTGTGGCCTCTACCATAGGAGATTTGTCGTCTAAATAGTGACACACTTGCCTATTCTGGGGTGAAGCTATTCTGAAGTATTCACCCTATTCTGGGATGAAGCTCCTCCTTGCTCAGATCTTGGGCTGCCCCATCCTTCAGATATTTTAGCTTACAACTTCCCAGAAGCCCCAGATAGCATGTTCATTGGTGAGAGATTCTGAGAGCTGTAGGCCAGAACATCTGGCACAGTCTGACCAGATGTGGAGGGCCATAGTTTCACTGCCCCTGTTTTGGACACACATAGTTTGGTGAATAAATGGACAACCAGTTGTTCCAATAGAAAGCCAGACCACTGGGCAAAGGTTTTTCAGAAGAATATCATGACCTGGAAAAACCATTTAAAAAAATATGTTGATGATGATAATTATAGTTTCAATCCTGTGCAATAATTTTCATGCTAAAACCAGACTTCTTTCACATTATCTTTTAAAACCTGCTTCCAAATCTCAATAAGGAACACAATTTCCTTTGCTGCTTCCAAATCTCAGTAAGAAACACAATTTCCTTTGAAAAAATATGAATTTATAATTTCTTAATTTTAATATTTAATATATCTTCCTATTATAGCTTCCTAATCTCCTCCCCCTTCTGCCTAATCATAGCCAAATCTCATAATCTAAGCAACCAATTTGTAAAGTCTGGTGCATTCTTGTAGACTTTGGCAATATGATTTTCTGCAACTAAAAAAAAATGACTGTAATATCTCTTAACTGCTATCGAATCACAACAGATACCAGTGAGAGAGGCTTCGTTTCTCTATGAGGTTTTTGATAGGTGGATTAGCAAAAGGTCACTTTTGAGCAAGGCCACTGTTTCCTTTGGATGAGGAGGAGATTGCCATGCTCTGGGTGAATGATGAGAAGCTGGTGACTCTTTCCATTCCTCTTCTGCTTGCTCTGTTCAGGTGATGTCTTCCTGCTGCCAACCAGGGACAAACGTAACCCATTGCTTTATGCAGTTTTCACCACTTCCAGGTAAGAATAATATTCACTATTGAGTGCCTTACTTCAGGCTGGGCAACTTCAGGTTTGCCAGATTTTATTATGAGAATCCCAACATCGACCAACCAGAGCTGAGGCAAAGAGCATACACCTTTCACACTACACAAATATAGCACAATGATTCCACTTTAACAGCTATGATTACTTCCCATGGAGTCCTGGATTTGCAGTTTAGAGAGGGGTACTTAGAGCTCTAGAACCTCACCAAACTACAAACCCCAGGATCCCACAGGATGTTGCCACAGCAGTTAAAGCAATGTAATGACATTGTGAAAGGGCATGCAGAATTAAAGAATGGGGTACCTATGATCACATTTAGTAGGAATTTGTTTTTGGTGGCAAGCATGAAATGAATTCATAATCATTTTGGTGTCCACTCCAGGTTACCCAAAGCTTCCTTCATTTTAGCATCCTAATATAAGTGGAGAAGAGTAGTAGTAGTAGTAATAATAATAATAATAATAATAATAATAATAATAATAATAATAATTTATATTCTACCTTTTCCCAAGGGAATCAGATCATGTTGTTAAACAGGTATGAGTCAGAAATACTGGCTGATCAGTTATAGGGGCTGTCCTAAAGGCCTAGCCTCATATTGTCCTGTTTGGATGACACAGGCCAAAACTCTGATCCTGGCAGACTGGACACAGATCTGGTGGAACCAATCTGATCCCAGGGTAAACAGCCCTTACCCTGGGTTAGTTTGACCCCTAGTTTGCTGCTGAGTTTCCTAGAAACTCTGGCTGTTCAAATGGCCCCCATGTGCTCCTTACCTTTGTTGATGTTGCTCCTACTGAAAAGCCCCCTGACACCACATCTGATGTGGAAATGGGGTGCCTAGCCATGTGGGTGCAGCTAGGCACCCCATTTCTGCATCAGACATGGCAACTGGGGGCTTCTCAACAGGAGTGGCAGTGCAGAAAGGTAAGGAGTGCATGCTGGTAGCGAGTCCCCAGGTCTGTGCAAGGACAAGTGTGTAAACACTCACCCGTCTCTATGCCAGTCCTGGGACCAACCCAGGTGAGCACCTAGGCCAGAATAGTATGATCTCGGTCCATGTTATCCTGGCTCATCTGCTCAGGGCCCCAGATCACCCAGAATTCAACAATTAAATCCCAATCTACTTTTCAGCCCGGGGTGTATTTTTTCCACCAGGCTAGAGAAATGTAAATGTTTTTCCAGATGTAGTGGGTGCAGAATGGATTCAGAAAGTACTTTTTGGATTACTACACTTCAAATCTCCCAAGCAGTATAGACAGTGACCATTCTGGCTGGTGACTTTTGAGAGTTGTAGTTCAAGAGATAACTTTTCCACTCTCTAAGTGAGATGACATTATGTAGCTCCTTTCATATTTCCTCCCAGTTTATTTATGTTTCCAGTAATTCTTGTTTTTACTCTGTCCCCACAGCACTGTGTTTAATGGCTCTGCTGTTTGTGTCTACCACATGAACGACATCCGTAGGGCCTTCTTGGGACCTTTTGCTCACAAGGAGGGGCCCAACTACCAGTGGGTGTCCTACCAAGGCCGTGTCCCTTATCCCCGCCCAGGAATGGTATGTGTCTTAGACTTCAGAACATGAAATGAGGCGGGGTATTTTTTCTTCCTCTATAGAGATGTGGAAACACACAGAACCAGGCTTTTAGGAATAGCAGGTCTAGGAAAGTAAGAGCAGGCTGAGATGAAGAGCTGGGAAAGGTGGGGTAGGGTGCTGAGCTTTTATTGCAGTATCTTGCCAGTATTCTGTGGGATTTCAGAGACATAATACATAAATGAAATCTGAGTCAGGACTCAAAATAGAGGTCATCAGCATGGAAGAATGGGGGGAATTGTAATGGTGTACAATTGGAGCAGAGCAAAGGTTTGAAAAAGTCATTTTGGATTACAATTCCCAGAATCCTCCACCTAGCATGATCAGTGAAATTTTGGGAGTTGTAGTTCCAAAAGGAGTAACTTTCCTAAATTCTAGAACAGCAGTTGAGCAATGCAGGAATACAGGAAGGGCGTATAATTGGAAGTTTCTTGGCATAGATGATCTGCACATTCACCTCTCTTTTCTCTCTGCCCCCACAGTGTCCTAGCAAAACTTTTGGCACTTTCAGCTCCACTAAGGATTTCCCAGATGATGTGATCCAGTTTGCTCGCAACCACCCATTAATGTACAACCCTGTCCTGCCTCACGGCCATCAACCTATCTTCTTGCAAACCAACGTGGGCTACAGCTTTACCCGCATTGCAGTGGACCGTGTGGCAGCTGCAGATGGACACTATGATGTTCTCTTCATTGGCACAGGTGTGTCTGCTCTCCTTCCCTTCTAATAAGGGACAGGTTTCCACTGGTTGCTCCATAAAGCTGCCTATCAGAGGATGGCCTTCCAGAGGATGTCTAAACAAATGATCAGTTTTAATATTGTAATAGTTTAATTCCATTTTAATTGTCATTTTATAAGTGCACTGTGCTTTTAGACTGTAAGCCACTTTGAGTCTCTGAAGTTTATCGCACGGGGCCTAAACCGGTCCCCAGCGCTTTCTAACGGGGGCGAGCGGGGGCACGCACAGAACGCGATGGGCACCGGATGGGGCCCAAAATGCGACTTTATCGCATGGGGGGATGCCGCCGCCGCGAGTTCCCATTGCGTCCCAATTCTGTTCCAGAGGGCGCCATTTCTGGGAACTGTTTCAAAGCGTCCCCAGAAATGGCGCCCTCTGGCAAACCGAATGAGGACGCAATGGGAACGCGCGGCGGCGGCGTCCCCCCGTGCGATAAAGTCGCGTTTTGGTCCCCATCCGGTGCCCATCGCATTCCGTGCGCGCCCCTGCTCGCCCCCGTTAGAATGTGCTGGGGACCGGTTTAGGCCCCGTGCGATAAACTCCTCTGTTTTGGGGGGAAAGCATGATACAGATGACGGTCATGATGATGATGTCTCTAGTTCAGAAGCCAAAGGAATGCATGTTTCTGAGACCTTTTGCTGATATCTTTGTGAGTTAACCTCTGAGTTTTCCTCAGTAGTTACCTGTTCCCATTTTGGGACAACCCCAGACAAAGTTTGCAGAGGGTTAATGTAACATGTAAAAATATCATTTCATAACCCCTGCCCCATCATTTCATTTGCCCCGTTGTTTATCTGTTTCTTCCACTGGTCACAGATATTTCCTCATGATTTTATTTATTGGCATATGATTATACAAAATATAATCAGAGAATAGGGCTCCAAGAGAAACAGTAGCAAGTCATGCAGCTTGCTGGAGCAATCAAGAAGGACCCATCTATTCAATGCATTGAGGAACATTTATGTATTTCATTGCCAAGGGCAGGTGGGGAGCATATGTCCTGATCTAAATGAAACATGGAATGGTTTCCCACCCCCATGAGTGTAGCAGAGACTAGAAGCAAAACCTTGCCCAAGAAGCCTTGCGAACACATTTTGACCTCACTCAATTTTGTGTGAACTAAATGGTCTGGCTGTGGGTCTTTGCATGAGATGGCCTCTGAGGAAATTTCTCTGGGAGATGGGGATTGGGGAAAGGAGAGTAATAATTCTGCTGAGTTTTTCAGAGGAATTCTCTGCCTGCCTGCAGCCTCTTTTTTGGACTTAGTTGTCTTATTTTCCCCCCTGCCTGGCAGATGTTGGCACAGTCTTGAAGGTGGTCTCTGTGCCGAAGGAGACCTGGCAAAACATGGAAGAACTGCTGCTAGAGGAGCTGCAGGTGTTCAAGGTAGGTTTGGACAAAGGGAGGGAGCTGGGCTGGGCCTGAAACAAACTAAGCCTGTACTGTGAGGCTTTGAGCTTTATCGCACCAGGTTCTCGGCCCGGCCCGGCAGGAAACAGAACGAGTGGGGGATGGATTTTACCGCACACACCCGTCCCTCACTCGTTCTGTTCCCCCTCTCTTCCCTGCCTATTCCGTTCCAGAGGGAACGCTTTTTGAGAACTGTTCAGAACAGTTCTCAAAAATTTCCCCCTCTGGAACGGATTAAGAACAGAAGAGAGGGGGAACGGAACGAATGAGGGACGGGTGCGTGCAGTAAAATCCGTCCCCCACTCATTCTGCACTCGTCCCTGCTCCTTCCGTTCCATGCTCAGAACGGAACCGAAGGAGCCAATGCGGTAAAGCTCTCTGTGTGGCTCAAATATTGTCACTGTATGCTGACTTATTGTCTTCAAAATGGTTGGCTGCTTTTATGACTTCACCAAAGATATAACCTGGCGGTAGCATGGATGCCTTAAGAAGGTGCTTTGCTCCCAGACTGCAAAAGAACAATCCTTAAGAAGGAGACCTGGGAATGCAGGTTACCAACAATCCAGTCATGTTACTTTCCTTTTTTCTCATCGACAGGACTCTGCTGCAGTTACCAGCATGCAGATCTCTTCCAAGCGGGTATGTGATACAATAAAATGGCTTAGTGAGAGGCAGATATTTCTTTGGATGAAGTGAAGTTCTTCTTTGACCATTTTCTAATTACATTAAATACTGCCAGGGAAAGAGTGATCTCCATTATGATCTGAACAGGGGCTGGAATGCATTTTTTTTCTCAGAAAGGAAGTTTATGTGGGTTCTTATCCTCAGTATTGTGCTGGAGCTGTCCCTGCTTCTTCAGATACATCCTGTCATATCCATGTGGTATATCCTATCACATCCATCTATACCAGAGCTTTGGAATGTTAACTCATTCAGACTACAACTGCCAGAATCCTCCAATCAATGTAGTCAGTAGCCATACTGACTCAGGGATTCAGGGAGTTATAGTCTTCAAATGTAACTTTTCAGCCCTCTGGTCCTGCACTTCTGCACCTGGCTTACATAGCTGAAAGGTGCAGGCTTCTTCTGAGGAAGGGTCCCTGAGCAAATCTGATGGAATTGTCTTGTTTTGAAAATAGCTGCCAGTTCCATTTCTTGCTTGTCCACAGACATATACTCAGGCTCTATGTTGTGCCCCCTCCCTCCATTCCTAACAGGTAGACAGCTGTCTTCCTGTCTGGCGAATTTAAGGGATTTTTTTTGCTAAATTGCCTTATCTTGGAAGTTACTGGTTTGACTTGATTCTCTCATAATTTAAGACTACAGTGGTTGATGAAGTATTGCTGTTATCATTGCTCACCATTGGCCATGATGTGGAACACAGGAAGTTGGCTTATACTGAGTCAGACCATTGGCCTAGCTAGCCACTTATTTTTAGCACTGAGTGGCAACAACTGTCCAGGGCTTCTGGCATGATTTTTTTTAAACTTAATCCTATCTGGAGATCCCTGACTTAGCTTCCAAAATCAAACAAGATCAGGTGAATTCAGGATGCTGTGGTGCTTAGGCTGATGGGAAATGGGGGCAATGTCCAACTCTTGATGACTGGAGCACAAGGGAAATTGTGAAGCCCTGATCGAACAGGATCTAGGAATTTAGACGCAGAACATAGCACTTCTCCATTGAGGTTTTGAATCTGTAAATCCCCTGACAGATGGAGAACAAATGGGCTGCTTCTATACAATTCCATCTATCAGACATTGCCGTGAAGTCCCAAATTACCCTAGGGCCAGGCTACCATTTTCCATGCCACACCAAGGAGAATTCTTGTCTTCCATCTCTCTGGAGAAGACTAGTGTCAGGCTTCCTTGGATTAAGGTGGCCAAGGTTGGATCTTCCTATTAAATCAGGTGTGACTCTACTCAACATTTAGTAGACCTTAACAAGACTACATGACTTTGTCACTTCACAGCAACAGCTCTACGTGGGCTCCAGGACATCCATTTCCCAGTTGCCCTTGCACCGTTGTGGGATCTATGGCAAAGCCTGTGCAGAATGCTGCCTCGCAAGGGATCCTTACTGTGCCTGGGATGGCACCACCTGCACTCGCTACATGCACAACACAAAACGGTAATGGCAGGCCAGGAGATCCCAGGGCCTGATGGGTGTCCTCCTCTTGATAGTGGACAATGTGGAGAGGAGAGAGCTTGTTTGTTGTGCCTGGAGCCATTCTTTACTGTCATCCATATCTGTTTTAAGTTTAGTATATGTTTTTACTACATCTTCTGGACATGCATTTAATAATACTGAACTGCAAAAGAAAAGGCTGGCATCATTTCTATGTGCAGGCTTGGCATGAACACCATCCATTCTTCTCTGCTTGTGAGCATTCTTCAGTAAGCCCAAGGGCAGAGAAGTTGTGGCTCTAGCCATGACAGTCAGCTGCATCACTCTATGCAGTAGTAGTACAGGATACACATAGAAGAGACTCATTACCACATAGTTATGGCTTGAGTACCTTTCCTTTATGGCTCTTTGCCTGGAAAATTGGCCTGGTAGCCACTCAACCTCTGGAGAAGCCCCCAGTCTAAGGGTAGAAAACTCACTGCTCCCTGAATATTCTGTCTGTCCTCTTTCTCGCTACTGTCTGATAGGCGGTTCCGGCGGCAGGATGTGAGGAATGGGGATCCTAATACGTTGTGCTCTGGAGGTGAGTGCGCTTAAACCCTTTGTTCTACATTGTGCATGTCAGATTCAGTATATCCACTGTCACCATAATAAAAGATTAAAATCAGTGTCATGATAGTGTAATTTCCTTATTTTATTGAATTAGATGTTGGTTTTTTGTTGTTGTGTGCCTTCAAGCTATTTCCAGCTTATGGAGACCCTAAGGTGATCCTATCATGAGGTTTTCTTGGCAAGATTTGTTCTAAGGCTGAGAGAGTGTAACTTGCCCAAGGTCACCCAGTAGGTTTTGATGACTGAGCAGGCAAACGCTGGTTCCCAGGGTTGTATTCCAATGCTCAAACCACTATACCACACTGGCTCCAGTTGTTAGTACAGTGAGTAAATGTTTTGACCTACCACAATAAATTCTCTCATTCCTTACCCTCACTCATTCTTTATCACAAACCTGATGTGCACAATTTAACACCAGAACCAGAGAGGCTCCAACAAATGGGGAATCTACACGTCGTTACTTTGCAATTGTGTGCAATAATACCCTGACTTGGAATACATAAAGAAGTTAGCTTGAATATACAGTGAAACCTGTTATGGACCCCCTCACACAGATACCAAAAACTGCAGGACCTCAAGCCCTGTTCTCCCCAATGGCACCATGTGCATGTGGCTGCACTGCCATTAGAGCCAGACCCCGTTGTTCCCAATGGTATTGCGTGCATGTGGCCGCACCTTCATTAGAGACAATGGGACTTCAGGTAAGCTACCGTTGTCCCCAAGCTATGAGAGCTTACCTGGTCCTGTTGTCCCTAATGGTGGTGTGGGGACAATGGGGGCTTGCCATCCACAGATGCTTAAATCTGCAGATAGCAAGCCCATGGATAACGAGGCCCCACTGTAGTTCCTTCTAACAGCTTCCATTCCTTTTCCCATGTAGGTTAAATATTTGTAACTGGATATACTGCTTTATCAAAAAAGATATTGGAGGAATGATAACAGGCCACTGAGCAGAATCCATACTTTGAACTAAGGATGGGGAAATGGTGGTCTAGAGGCCCCTGGCTATTTTTTTCACTTCCCACAGGAAACCTTGATACCCTTTAGAGGGTAAATTTCCAGGCCAAAAAAAAAAAAAAAATGTAATTTGAGATCCTAGAAGTGTCCAGGAATGGTGGCTTTGCTCTGGGCTCCCCACACACCCCAAATACAAAATGGGACTAAAAAGGGACTCCAAGCACTTCTAGTTTTGAATTTTTTTAACCATTTCATGGGGGTGGCTCGTTTACTGACAAGAGAAAATTGGCCCTTGACTTTTCAAAGTTGTCTACATATGCTATTACCACATGTGACTCAAAATCAGTCTGCCCACCATGAGAATGGGAAAGGTTCTGTTTCTCCTTGTTCCCATAGATAACTACAGTGGGGCCTTGTTATCTGATGGGGTTTGGGTCCAGGACTTTCCATGGATTTCAAAATCTATTGATTCTCAAGCCCCATTATATATATTATATGCATAGTAAAATGATGTGTAAAATAGTGAACAGCTCAAAAATAAGGATTGCTTTTTGGAATTGTAACAATATATATTTCTGAGCCATAGTTAGTTAAATCCATGCAGAACTCATGGATATGGAGGGCTGACTGTACTCCCTTGCATACAGAAATCCTTTGAATTCTAAGGAGTGAAGCACCACATATAGCCAAAATCAATTCCTGATTACATATACTCTTCTCTAAGGATGCTTATGATTACACATTAGAAACTGAGCCCATTTTTAGCTAGTGAGCTACAACTGGCATTGAATCTGGCTTTGCCTCTAGCCTGGACCTCTGTGTTTGCTCCTACTTGTCCTCTCCTTTTTTGTCTTCACTGCTGACTGTATTCCATTGATGTTTCTGCACAGATCCCCAACGAAACAGTGTGCAGGAAAAGAAACTGTATGGAGTAGAGGGCAGCAGTGCCTTCCTAGAGTGCCTTCCTAAATCACTGCAGGCCCAGATTGTATGGACTTACCAGAAAACTAGCAGTGCCCCCCGGAAGGAGGTATGAGTCTTCTGTGTGTGTGTAGACTGTCTGGAGCCCATTAGAAACAAGGCTGACAAAATCAAGTGAGGCTAAGTTCCAGGAGTGACTTTAGCATTTCTTTCTCACTATCATCACCATCATCAATTCATTTATACAATAGCTTTCCCCAAAAGGACTTAAAGTAGTTTACAAAAATTCAAATTCAAATAACAGATAAAGGCACATACATAAGTAAAAATAGAGAAAAGGCATTATTAAATTTATTACTAAAATGCAATTGAGCTATTCATATAATTAACACCATTTAAAACAAATAAAAAGACAAAATATTATAGTCAATTAAACAGTGCTCAAACCATTGCAGTTATTGCCTTGAAGCCCACTTTCTGCTGGAAGGAGAGCAAGGAAGAAGCCATGCTAGCCTCCTTGGGGAGAGAGTTCCACATCTGGCAGTAGTCACTGAGAAGGCCCTCTTCCTTGTCCCCACCAGAAATGTTTTTTAGGGGGCAGGACTGAAAGAAGATTCCTTTCCCATATCTCCTTTGCTGTTGCCATTCCACTTAAGGTGCCTATGCGATGCATGGGCCAAGAAGCCCCTGTCTCCTATCTCCTTTTGTACCCCTTATTTGCCCTCCTTGAGAGTGGACCCCATCTGTTACAGAAGTGATGGGCAGCTGCTTAGAGGCCAGGCGCCAGTATGTTCCCAGATGCTCCAAAAAGGCCACACTCCAACTGCACAATAAGCCCAAACACTTCCCCTCTCCTTTGCAGCCCCTCTCTAAATGGTGACAGGAAGTGATGGAGATATTCAGGGGTAGTACATAATTCAGAACTTTTTGTGGGTATGGGGCTGTTGGGTTTTTGTTTTTATTTTTTGTATTTTCACACATGGGGGGCTTTCTGCATGGTTTAGGGCAATAATTACCCAAAAAAGTAAGCTGATTTTTTTTAAAAAAATTATGGGATGGGGGCATTCAGAGGCCACAAAAATGAGCTTCAAAGACTGCATGCAGTCCATGGGCCACACTTTGCCCACCCCGCCTTATAGTAGAATCTGTGGGACTCTCCTTCTCCTGATTCCTGGTGATTGCCTGCCTTGTTCTGGGCCCCTAAACTAGCCTGCTTTGTCAAGCATGATGGAGGACAGTGTCTCATCTCCTGTTCAAGGAAGAGTCAGCTGCCAATTCAGTCCACTCCTTATTGCAGGTAATGGTTTGATGCAGTTTTGCATACCCTCCAAATGTCCCAACATGGCATGGATGGTCCCAATTAATTCTCTATCCTCCTTTTTCAGCTGCTTTTGAAATGTATCAGTTTTTCTGTCTTCCTCCCACTTTTCCTCTTTATCCTCATTTTACTTCAGTTGCTACAAAAGTTCAAAGTGCAGAAGTAGTTTGTATTCAGTTGAGCAGCAGAGGGAAGTAGAGAGGAGGAGATGGTGGAATCCTTCCCTTCCCAGTAGGCTCAGGGAAAAGCAAACTGCTATAGCCTTTCCTTGTGTGATCAGTTTGCCATCTTGACTGCACTTGGATATTGTTTGGCCACACATGTCCTGGTTTTACCCATCTTGGCTTCTGTTTTCCATTTCTGTTCCTAGAGATCTGTTTCTCTTTCTTGTGTTGACTTTCAGGTGTTGTTGGATGATCGGGTCATCAAGATGGAGTGGGGAATCCTGCTGCGCAGTGTGCAGCGGAAAGATGCTGGCCTCTACCACTGTCAAGCCACAGAACATGGCTTTACTCAAAGTTTGCTGCACCTCAGGCTTGAAGTATTCAATGCCCAGCAGGCCGAGTCCCTCTCCCTCTCCTGGGAAGAGGAACCCACCCAGCCCTTACATCGCAAGCTTTGGTACCAAGACTTCCTGCAGCTGGTAGATCATCCCAACCTCAGCACCATGGACCAAATTTGTGAGCAACTATGGAGCCGCAAGAGTCACCAGCCCAAGAGGAAGCCACCACTGCCCCCTCCACTTAGTGTCAAAGCCAAGAATCACAAGTGGAAGCATCTGGAGGAGAAGAAGAGAGCCCGCAGCCGAAGAACACATGAAGTTCCCCGCGCGGAGAGAGGACCCCGGAGCACAGACTTTTGGTGACCTTCAAGGACCACAGCTGGATGATCTCTGTGACTGGGAAGGGCTGGGGGAGCATGGTGGGAGTATGGGGGAAAGGGGTGGAGAAACAGAGAAAGAGAAGGCAGGACAAGGTGTAGCCCTTCTGGTTTGAGGGAGAGGGTGTTTTTCTATTCCTGCCTTCATATATAGCTTGTACAGGAAGTGTTGTCATCATAGCAACTTAGCTGCCATTCTTCCAAAGTTGACATGAAGCAACTGAACCTGATACTTCTAGAGAGTTCTGCACCCCTGGCCTCCTCCATAACGCACAACCAAAGACCGGAGCACCAGCCTCCAAGGGCCAAATGAACTGAGAGGCCATATCCTGGAAGCCCTATGCCATGGGAAGTAAAGCTGGCAGGAGCTGTGATTCATTTCCATCCATTGACTGCCAAGATATTTCTTTTTTAAAATCTAGACACTGATGGCCTCCAGCTGTGAGATTCAGTGGTACTCAGACATTTTCCTGTGAGAAGGAAAGCCCCCTGAAGCCCCTTGCAGGGGGAGCAGAACACCATGCTCAAAGCTTTTTCTCAAAATGCAGACTATTTGCCCCCTTTCCTCTTACTCCCACGATTCTCCAAGACTTGTGTGCATATGTGTAGCAGTGTGATCTCCACCCCCAGAGACACAACAGAACCACTGATATATTTATTAACAGATTGTTTACGGATGAATGTAAACCCACTATCGGGTGACCCACCAGGATTTTGCTTCTGACTGAAAGAACAGGGCTGCTTTGCCCAAAGGACTATGGATACATTTTTGACTGAGATTTTTCCGGACATGTACTGTATTGGAGTTTTTCTGGATGTGTATTTGGGATTTTTCTGGATGTTGCAGATGGCAGTGAGGATGGAAGGAAATAGACAAGGAACTAAGCAGTACTATCTGCTCTTGCTCTCCCTTTAAACCCCCCCCTCCACATCTATATTGCGTTTAGGCCTCAGAAGTTTCTTCATTAGCCTGAGTTTTGGGATGAGCAGACCAGGAAGAGAGATATCCCTGCTAAGATAAGCTATTTATGGGGACACCATCCAGCATTGGGGAATAGGTGGTCACTAGGGGACAGATAAATTGCTGGCAGAAGTCTTAGAATTTATTGTACAGTCATGACACAATGGTGTATTGTGAGACTCCTACTAAGATGCATAGTGAGACATTGGTCCCTGCTCAGAGCCAAGGTGTCTCCCATGGTACATTGCTAGAGAAATGAACACTAACGTGTCTTGCCTAATTTGCCCTGGAGCCTGAGCTAGCAGGCCAAGCAATGTTTTAAAGCCTAGGGACCCCTCTTGTCTCTGCTCAGTTTGAAACCTCAGTCGTGGATCAGTTTGCAAGACAGCTCTGATAAGAGCTGATATGGTCATGGAGAGGGACTTCACCTGACTCTCAGAGAACATAGGGAGGGTGGGATCTCTATGCTTCCCTAGAAATAAAACGGAGAGTGCTAAGAGGAGCAGGCCAGTCTTACCATTAAACAGAATGAGGTGCTGAGGCCCCATGTTGGCAGCCACATTAGCTTTTCATTTGTTCTCTTTTGTTGGAGAAAACCCTTATGTATGCCATACAACCTGTACTGTGCCCCTAAACTAGCCTGCTTTGTCACGCATGATGGAGGACAGTGTCTCATCTCCTGTTCAAGGAAGGGTCAATTCAGTCCACTCCCTATTGCAGGTAATGGTTTGATGCAATTTTGCATACCCTCCAAATGTCCCAACATGGCATGGATGGTCCCAATTAATTCTCTATCCTCCTTTTTCAGCTGCTTTTAAAATGTATCAGTTTCTCTGTCTTCCACTTTCCCTCTTTATCTTTATTTTACTTCAGTTGCTACAAAAGTTCAAAGTGCAGAAGTAGTTTGTATTCACTTGAGCAGCAGAGGGAAGTAGAAAGGAGGAGATGGTGGAATCTTTCCCTTCCCAGTAGGCTCAGGGGAAAACAAACTGCAGTAGCCTTTCCTTGTGTGATCAGTTTGCCATCTTGACTGCACTTGGATATTGCTTGGCCACACATGTCCTGGTTTTCATCTGTGGAATGGTTTTAAATTGGCCTGGGATACAGAGAGTATATCTCTGCAATTCATGTGCTTTCTGATACATGGTATGCAAGCAATGCCTGTGGTGTAAAATACATTAGGGAAGGGTGGGATTGGAATTAGTCAGTCTGAAAGTAGCCATCCAGTGAGCAGAACCCACAGTCTTCAGGTACAGAGTAAAGGAAATAGTTATTCATAATGTGCACACACTGCACAAGCCAAGGAAGCATGCCATTTTAAGGCCCTTCTGGCACTTGACACCCTGATCCACACTTGACCTTCTTGGATGCTGGCTGCCCCGTTAATTCTCCTGTCAGTGAGAAAAGTCTGAGATGATCAGGCCATTTGAAGCCTTAATGAATTCTGACAAGTCATTATTTTTCTTTTAAAATACCAAATCATTCTTTGCCTTTTATTTCACTTTAGCTCTGGGGTAGTCTGCTGCTGTGGATCCATGTTTTTAAGTCAGGTTCAGAAATGTGAAATACTCTACAAATTGACTCTGTTCCCTTGGCAGTTTTCCTTTTTCTCATGGGGCAAGCTACTGACTTAAAAAGGAACAATTATACTACTAGACTTTCAAGATACATTTTTAGAATATTAGGTTCCTTTTCAGCTCTGTATCTCATGGCTCCTGTGTCAGCAGGGAAGTGAACCTGCTCTGGGTTTTAGTGTGACTCTAAAATTGCTGTTCAAGATGCTGGACCTTTTTTGAGGATAGGGACAGCTTCGCTAAAGGTCAAGGTAAAGCCTAGAGTTGGTTTAACATGCTACTGACATGGAAGCTATCAGCCACCCCGTTATAAGCCAACCTATGGGCTCTATACTGTATGCAAAGGCACACATGGTAAAAAGAAACAGTAATATGTGATTCCAGATCTGTAGACTTCCCATGTCTTTTAGCCGAAGTCTGTGTGGCCCTGTGCATACTGCTAGCTAAGTAAGGGGTAAAGAACAAAGGGAAACTGACAAAGCATTCAGTGCTCTGGAAAAGACATTTTCCAGTACTCCTGCCACCTGGTTGACTGATGGAGCCAAGGAGACAGATCTCTTGGCTAGCCCTGCCAAAGCAGCAGCAGTAGCACCCTCCAGGTACCAAGCACTAAGCAAGCATGTGAATAGCTGAGAAAAGCTGTGCAGAGTTATAGAATCATGAAGCTATTTCTAGCAAGTACCAAATAACCATGTCTTTGCTATGGAACAGATTTATAATGGCTCTGATACTGGCCATGGGCCTCAGAAACCATCTGCTTCACGGCGGTGTTGTGTGCATTACAGTTGATGCTGCATCTTCCCTATGTGAATGAGGGCAGCCCAGAGTATCCCCACAGGTAACCAGTGGCAGAGAGGAAATTATTTTTAAAAGTAATCACTATCTTCCTCATTTTGTTTCATGGGGAGGACTGATTATCTCTGATAACTCAGTCCTTCTGCAGAATGTAGTTTCATCTGCGTTTCCCAAGGGGGCTTTGTGAAGTGCAATGTCCCTAAGATATTGTGGTGGTAGTGGTCATGTCTGCAACCAGTCTCCTATGTTTCATGGAAAATGTGCATACATATACTGTGTATGGTAGTTGTGAAGAATGCAGGTATGTACAACTTGCATTTTCCCCGTGTAAAGCAAATATAGAATAAGGAGGAGGAAGAGGAGCCAGTTATTTGTATTTAAAGAAGGATATTGTAGGCTGGGTGTATGTGTACCTTTTGCAGCCAGCATGGCTTACATCTGTGTAATGTGTGTGTATATAGAAGCCTTCCCCAACTTTGTGTCCTCATGATGTGTTTGGACTACAACTGTCTAAGTAACATGGCCCATTCTAGCAGAGGAATGATGAGCATTGTAGTCCCAAAATATTTAGGGTACAGCAGGTTGGGAAAGGCTGCTGTGTCATATGAGACATTAGTATAAGAGGCCTCAATGAGCCAGTAGAGGATAGAATTGCTTCTAATTAGATATTTCCTAGATATTTGTTTTAAACACACATAGCCCAAAACCCAAATGGCCTGAATGAAATTTAATTGGCAAGCAATTCTTGTTTTGCTTGGTTTTTCTTTTCAAAGGCTCCATCTTCTCCTCTTATTTCCACTTGTGCAGGAAGAATAAATACATTGGCCATGTAGCCCCTTCTTGTGTACATTCATGCCATTTTTGACTTAGGGAGACCAGAAGGTGAACCTAACACAAGGTTTTCTTGCCAATAAAACCTTGTGTTAGGTTCACCTTCTGGTCTCGCTAAGTCAAAAATGACTTGTTCAGAGGAGGTTTGCCCATACCTTCCTCTGAGGCCGAGATGGTGTGACTTGCTCAAGGTCACCTAGTGAGTTTCCATGGCCAAGCTAGGATTCAAACCCTGATCTCCAGAGTCATAGTCCAATGCTCAAACCACTACACCATATTGGCCTTCCTGTAGCCACTGGCTGTTTGGAATTCTAGCATTCTGACCACTAGATTTTTCATATTGAAAAATAACAGACGCAGGGAACTTGGCTATGGGGTCCTCCACTACTAATTTTCATTTTCTTTGTGTATCTCATCTGTGCCTGTGGGAAACTCTAAAGAAAGGAAGGAACAAAGGTCAAAAATGCGGGGGGGGGGGGGGGAATAGAAAAGTTGTAAAAGGTGTAGATTTGGACTGAGATGGTCTTGTGGAATTGTTGGTAAGTCAAGATGGCCCTGTTAGTTACAGAGTGTGCTTGGACCTGATGTGGTGGGTATGTATTAACACAATAAAGCAGTCATTTGAATGTGTGTTTTGCTTTCTATGAGCAGGAATCTCACAACATACATGTCGGGTGCTGCCTCCAAAATTCTGGTCATTCTCACAAATACAGAATTGTTCTCATGGAAGTAGACCATGTCCTCCCCTCGTGGTTCTAGTGAGCAAACTGCAAGAGAAATAGTTTCACAAATCTATGTAACCACCATCAACACTGAATGCAGTAGAATAATGTTTAGGATAATTTTGTGTCTCTACTAGGGGGTAGGGAGCTCTTTGTTGTGTGAGTGTGAGTAGTCACACTTGCCACTGGGTTTTTCCAAGAGAGAAAATCCTCTCTCTCTTTCTGGCCAATGGTTTGATGCATGGAACTTGTAGAGAGACAAAATGGTGGCTTCCTCTGCTTTCTACCTGCCTGCCAGGCTGTTAATAAAGGTACAGGAACAAGGACTGAGGATAACATCTACCTAGGATGCTCTCCTTCTTCAGTCCAGCCTGGTCCCTGTTGGACCTTGTGACTGGGAGGAACTTGCCCTCCTTGTGGAACTGGCACAGCTTTGTTTGGAAGACACCCTTGGAGGGCCTGAGGGGTGAGAGGGAGGTGAACTAGCTCCCCTTCCTTAGGACATTTGCACCCGACTGACACCATGGGCCCTCTTCATCTGACTCAGGAAAGCTTGCTTTCTGATTTGCAGGAGTGAGGGCTTTGGGGAATGATGTACAGTCAGCACTCCATGTTTTATCCATGGATTCAAGCATACACAGCTTGACAATATTTTAATATAAATTCCAAAAAGCCAACTTTGATTTTCCCATTTTATATGAAAGTCACCATTTTACCATGTCATTGTATTTAATGGGACTTCAGCATCCATAGATTTTGTTATCCACCTGGGTGGTCCTGGAACCAAACCTCAGGAGATACCAAGGGCCCACTGTATTAGTTCCAGCCAATATCTAATTTCAGAAATCATGTGTGTGTGTGTGTGTGTGCGTGTGTTGTGTGCCTTCAAGCCGTTTCCGACATGATTACCCTAAGGCAAACCTATTATGGGGTTTTCTTGGTAAAATTTGTTCAGAGAAGGTTTGCCATTGCCTGTGAGAGCATGTGACTTGCACAAGGTCACCCATTGGGTTTCATGGCTGAGCTGGGAATCGAACCCTGGCCTCCAGAGTCCCAGTCCAACACTCAAACCACTGTGCCATGCTGGCTCTCATCATAGGGCTGACCTATAATCAGATCAGTGCCCCCACACACAGCATGAATGACAGGCGTAGTATGTCAGCTGCAGCAAGAATGCCAAGGGTGACCCTCTGTTCTCTGCCAGGTATGTTTTGATCAAGACCTTCCCTTATTATATTCTTCCCCAAAGCTATCTCAACGCTCTACATGTTCTGGTCTTTCTGTTGCTGAAAGAGCACCACTGTGATACACTGAGGGGGGATTTCAAGTGGTTTGAGGGAAGAGCAAGACTGGCAAGAGGACAACCTGTCTTGGTGGAAGGGAGGGTGCCTCCTGTGTGCAAGCAGACAGGAGCCCTAAGGGTAGGTCTGCCTTGAGCTGTTCGACAGTGGAAGTGGTGAAGTCTCCTTCGTTGGAGGTCTTTAAACAGAGGCTGGATGGCCATCTGTCCCAGGGGGTGCTTTGATTGTGAGTTCCTGCATGGCAGAATGGGAATGGACTGAGTGGCCCTTGGGGTCTCTTCCAACTCTGATTTTATGATGACAGCTTTGGTCTCTGGCTTTGCCAATGGGTGGAAGCCCTATAAAAGCTTTCAGATAGACACCAAGCAGTCCTTGCAACAAGAATGCATGTTTGAGGACAACTGGTGGAGGGGGGAGCAACTCAGTGCTGAACTACAGGCTGGGATCACTTTATTTTTCATTTCATAGTATTTCTGATTTCTATGCCTGCGTGTAAAAACTGGACAGTGAAGAAAGCTGATAGGAAGATAACTTATCTGAAGCATGGTACTGGAGAAAAGGTCTGCAGGTGGGGTGTGGAGGTGACCCCCTGCATTTCATAGGGTGTTTTTTGTTTTGTTTTGTTTTTTACGGCAAAGAATCCTCAGAGGTGATTTGGCCTGTTCCTTCCTGTGAAACATAATTGCCTACAGTCCCTGGGATTCGTTGGCAGTCTCTCATTCAAGTCCTCCCCAGGGCTGGCCCTGCTTGGCATCCAAGATCAGACAGAAACTTGGGATGGGGCAAAACTCTCCAACAATGTATCCAAGGCCAGCCTTTCCCAGGTCTGTGTCTGATCAGAGGCAGGGGAGGTGGACTTGAACCCTGGATCTGCTGGAGACAAAGCTGCGTGAATGCAGGGCTCATTTCCCTGCCCTTTGCTGCTCCTTGCATAAGTTTCGTTTCCAGCTTTCCCTAGAAAGCGAAAGTTGGTGGCACTAGAAAGAAGAGGCCTTTCCCCCACATCTGGGATTGTTGTTAAGGAGGCACTCAGAAATTCAAGTAGACCTTAAAGCTAAGCTTTCATCTTCTTGTCCCCCTGCTTTCATTGGAGGATCCCAGGACTGTCTCTTTAGATACTATGATGACATTTCTATTACCATAGCCTCAATGTGATCAGCTTGGCTTCCAGGGAGAGTCCAGCCTTGCTCTCCCATTGGTTCACCTCTCTGGCTGTCCCCTGTACCTCCAGCCCCCTCCCCTAGCCCCCTATTTCCAATGATGTTCTCTTGATCCATTTTCTTCCCTGTCCAGCTCTTGCATCCCTCCCTGGAGATGGGGAATATGATGCCTTGGACAAGGAAAGACTTCCAAATGCCACCTTAAGAGCTTGGGTTGGGCTCAGTGACAGAGGAACCAATAAATAGGGCTAAGCAGAGGAGAGATTTGGCACTTCAGCAGCAACAGAGGATCAGGAGTGCCAGAGACCAGGGATGGAACTGTTGTTGTACCAAACCCCCTCCAACAAACTCGATGCCTACATCACCGACCACCTCCTGCCCAGCAGAGAGTTCCAGGAGAATGTCCAGGATGCTGTCCACCGGATCTGCTCTTTCCTGAAGGAGAGGTGCTCCATGGATGCCAGGGTGATCAAGACCATCAAGGTGAGCTTGACCTCCTCTTTCCTCAGGCTAGAGCCAGGTGGCCTCTTGGGCAGAAGACCTCTGGCAGAAAAAAACAACTCATCACTGGATCAGCTGAGGGCTATGGAGCACCAGGGAGGCAGCCTTCTTTGCCATCCCTTCCTCATGGCCAGTCTTGGACAGTGGCTAAGGAACAGTGGCCAAGTCTTCCTGGTCAGGGAAGTTCTGGGACTTGCAGTCCAAAAGGCAGAGTTGGTTGCTTGTTTGCTTGCTCCTACCTAGTGAGCAGGATATGGGCAGAGGGTAGAATAAGACTTGTAACCCAGAAGTGGGAAATGTGTTTCCCTCAAGATATAGTTGGATTGCAGCTCCCCTATATCCTAGGCAGCATTGCCAACAGAGAGGGATGCTGGAACTTGCAGTCTGACAACATTTGGAGGGCTGCAAGATTCCTGCCTCCACTTTAGCTCCACAAGCCCCGCCTTCCTTTAATTCAGAGCTGAAAGTCGGAGGGGATCAGAGCTTGAGAGAGCTCTGCTCTGCTGTTCCTGTCCCCTTCCCACAAAGAAAGGACTGCTTTGGTGATTATTGCCCATTTTCTGGAGAGAAAAAACAGCAAGGGCCATTCACACTGCAGACCCATAGCACAGTGATTCCACTTTAACTGCAGAATTCCATCTTACAGAATCCTGGGATTGCCAGTTCAGGGAGGGGCATCATAGGATCCTCAGATTTGGAATTCCTCTAATGTCTCCCCAAACTGCAAACCCCGGGATTCCATAGGATGGAACAATGGCAGTCAACATGGAATCATAGCACTGTAACTGGGTAGTGTGATTGGCCCCAAGAGAGCAATGCTCACCATTTGTTTTTCCTGAGAAACTCTAGGAGAGGGTGAGGAGGAGAAGGCAAGAGGTGCCCTGAGACCCTTTGCCTCCCCATGGAAAACGGGGGAAATCACCAAAGAGGAATTCAGTTAAATAGCTAGCAAACGTAAAGTCAGAAAAGCTAAAGAGCAGAATGAACTCAGGTTTGCTAGAGAGATTAAGGCCTGTTACAGACTGCCAAAATAAAGCTGCTTCAGGTCTCTTTGGAGATATGCTATTTAAATGATGCATGGGTCCTAAGAATCCGGAAGCTGCACCAAAGCTGCACTCCAGTGCTTAGGAATGGAGTGTGGCTTTGGTGCGACCTCCAGACTCTTAGGACCCATGCATCATTTAAATAGCATATCTCCAAAGAGACCCGAAGCAGCTTTATTTTGGCAGTCTGTAACAGGCCTATGAACAATAAAAGAGGCTTTGGGGAGGGTATGTCTGTAGCAAAAGAAAGAATGAAATGGTAGGGCCACTACATAGAGATGGTGAAATACTAACAGAGGACAGAGAAAAGGCAGAACTACTCAACATCTTCTTTGCCTCAGTGTTCTCACAAAAGGAAGAGGGTGCTCAACCTGAGGAAAAGGGAGCAGAGGATACAAAAGGGGAAATGTAGCACAAAATAAGTAAAGAGGTAGTATCGGAAGACCTGGGTAATCTAAATAAATTTAAGTCTCCAGGACTAGATGAACTACATCCAAGTGTATTAAAAGAAGTGGCAAATTAATCTTAGAGCCACTGGCAATCATCTCTGAGAACTCCTGAAGAACAGGAGAAGTCCCAGCAGACTGGAGGAGCACAAACATTGTCCCCATCTTCAAAAGGGGAAAAGAGGAGCCCAACAATTATCGTCCAGTTAGTCTGACATCAATACCAGGAAAGATTCTAGAGCAGATCATTAAACAGAGAGTCTGTGAACATCTAGAAGACAATTACATAATCACAAAAAGTCAACATGCTTTTCAGAGAAACAAGTCATGCCAGACAGATCTGATCTCTTTTTTGATAAAATTACCAGTTTGGTAGATGAAAGGAGTGCTGTAGATATAGCATATCTTTATTTCAGTTAGGCTTTGACAAGGTTCCCCATGATATTCAACCAAACAAGTGTAACAATGGGTCTAATTAGGGAAATTTTAATTAGCTCAGATTGCTGGAGGGGGGGCTTACAAGTACTCCGTGAGACCAGCTCCCAGTCTGTCTACAAAGGGACCAAATAACTCCCTAAGAAACAGTGCAGAGGTAGGCTTTATTAATTAGAATCTAAATTTTTCGAAAAGAGAGCACACACAAACACACACACACGTGTTCAAGGCTCAGGAATCAAGGGTGGAAGATGGGGACAGACATGAGGCAAAACTAGGGGCTATACTTACTCCAGCAGAGACCTTCTCCTGGGATCCAATGGTGTGCGGATGGAGATGTGGGACACAGTTGCTTGGAGTGCATGCAGGGAGTGATAGTGCCAGAACCAGGTTGGGCCATCAAACCAACATAGTCTTGGTCTGTTTCCAACTTAGCACACAAGGCAAGTGAACTCCAGAGTTTTTAAAGGGGGCAAAAATGAGCCCAGACAAGAGGTGTGCAATTAGTTTGTGACACTTGGGTGGAGGTGTTAGGCTGGAATAATTTGGAGGGTGAACAGTTGGAGAGAGGTGCTAAGCTGATCAAGTGGGCAAACACTACACCTGTTCTTAGTCATTTGCATTAAATGACAAAGCCATTTGCCACTCTCTGGGAGGACATTATTTGTTAAGGCTGACCTCTTTTGGGCGTATTGTGTACATGGTCCCACGCCCATGCTTATCAAATTTGCAGATGACACCAAATTAGGAGGAGTAGCTAATACCCCAGAGGAGAGGATCAAAATTCAAAATTACCTTGGTAGATTAGAAAGTTGGGCCAAAGCTAACAAAATGGTTCTCTTCCAACTCTATGATTCTATAAAAAGAGCCTTGTGGATGACACATGCACCCCTAGGGCTCACTTTGTAGTCTCTTGAAATAACCAAACCCTTTTTCTTTGCAGGGAGGCTCTGCGGGAAAAGGGACAACTTTAGACGACAACTCAGATGCTGACCTGGTTATCTTCCTCAGCTGCTTCTCCAGCTACCAGGATCAGGCACAGAAACGTGCCTCTGTGATCAGTACCATTGAGAAGAATCTGCTCCAGTGCTGTGAGAGTCTAGCCTTCAAAATTGATATCCTGCCCCCACGGATAAAAGGTGAAGGATGACATTCTCTCTCTCTCTCTCTCTCACCATGCAATCAAGGAAGAAGAAGGAAGCTGTTGAGGTGGACATTCTTCCAGCATTTGATGTTTTAGGTAAGGGGCCTGACTAGAAACACAAATCTTGTCTGATTTCAGAAGCTAAGAAGGATTGAGTCTGGCTAGGAATTGGGGGCCAATACTGATCCTAAGGCAAACCTGTCACAGGGTTTTCGGGAGCTGAGAGTGTGTGACTTGCCCAAGGTCACCCAGTGAGCTTCCATGGCTGAGCAGGGCTCCTAGCGTGGTGTAGTGATGTAACTCAAATGCTTTAACCCATATCTTCTCTCATTGTTCTAGATGTATTGTTTGGCCCATATTTCTTGCCCACTTAACCATACACTCCTTTATTTGCTTGTCTTCTGTTTCAAATCTTAGGGGTGAAACAAGCTGCCCTGAAGGAGTGGCTTGCTGCTGCCCCTTTCAGCACTGGATTGGGGCCGTGGCAACCACATGCTGCGACCCTGATCCAGTATTTTTCTGGGCCAAATAGAAGTGGCAAAATGCAGCTTATTTTTGGCTCAGAAAAAGGGAGCCCTTGCCGCCGCCGTGGCACTTTCTCACACACCTTTTGGTGTGCGGTCTGTGAATGCTGTGCCAAAGAAGCATCGTAATGCTGCCCACTGTGCATGTCCAAACATCATGCCCCCATGCCATCCCCAAGCCAGTGCTTACTGCCGGTCTGTACAGCCCCATAGTAATAATTTATATATGATAAGTTATCAGTCATATATATTTCTATATTTATATATTTTGGCTACACTTCCTTTCAGATTGATAAATGCCCTGATCATAAATAAAACTTTTTTTAAAATTTGTATCCCACTTTTCTGCTGCAGGGCATTCAAAGCAGCTTATGGCTTACATGTTAAAACAGCAGTACATTATACAGTACATTATAGATATACAATACAATATCTAACACACACACTCCTTGAAAAAGAATTAAACATAAAATACAAATCTTAAAATACAGATCATTTATCCTCTCCTAAAGTTCACTTCCAGAAGGGTAGACTGAGCAAGAATTTCTAAGTAAAAAAATAAATAAATCAATTCCCCAAATTTTTGGAAAAAGAAGGAACATCCTGTGTAATTAAGGTTCTCACAATGACATTACAACTGTCTGAAATATATTTTTAGCACTTTTATCCTCTAACATAAAGAGGTAAGAACAAGTGGTTAGGTAACAGAAAAGTAATGCAGCAATGTTGTTTATCATTTTATCAGAGATTAAATAGCTGTGTTGAAAATAAAAGGAAAACACTCAGAACCTAGTTTGTTAATTCTCAGTCACTGTAGCCTCAGGGCATAGCTTTTAAGTGGTGATGAACTGGTGTGTATCTTCATTTCTTTGAGCGGGAGGGGGTTGTTAATATTTTTCATGCATTGCTTTTAGTCCAGCATCATGGATGACAAAGATAACAGGTTGAAGCACAAGTTTGAGAGGAATGATACACTATATTTGGCAAGGCTGATAGGATTTGTAGGCCAATTCTGCTGGAGGGTCAATGGCTCCCAAACTCTAGTTGAGAGTAAAGAGTACAGCACAACAATCTTATGATAACCCACTTTCCATCTCTCTTCCTACTTCAGGACAGATAACTCTGTCCTTCACACTCCAGGAAAGATACAAGCCACCTCCTAAAGTCTATATAGATCTCATCCACGCAGGCGGAAAGCCTGGTGAGTTCAATACTTCTTTCACAGAGCTGCAGAGGAATTTTGTGAAGCACTGCCCAGCTAAAGTCAAGGGTCTGCTGCGTCTAGTCAAACACTGGTACAAGGACTACAAGAAGGTGAGCTCTTCCTCCTCGCTGGATTGCATTAAGGAGGACAGTAAGGTTTCCAGGTCTCTGCTTTGGTCTCCGACCCTTTTTTCCTGCCAATGGATGTGGTGACTTTCATATCAGTGAGTGGTGAATCAGCTCTGGGTTTTAGTTTGAACTGCACAAGAGTTATCCAAAGTGCAGAATCTATTTGCGGGTAGTACTTGTCACTGTGAATAACATTTAAAGTCTGGACTAAAACTTGGAGTAGATCCACTTCCCCCACAGACATGGAGGCTGCTAGCCACTGCTGCCTTCTGTCTCCTTGGTTTGCTACTATTTTCCCTCCTAGACTTGTCAACTCAACAAGGCGGAGATCAGTTCCCATGCTGGTTCTCTTCATTATCTATCTCCACAGAAGGAAGATGGAAATACCAACCCTCTTGCACACACCCACTGTCAGCACAGCTGCCCATGGTTCAGGGAGCTTTTTGGAGGTGTTTAGAGGCTGGGTTCCTACATCATGTTGGTGGAACATAACGTTCTCTCAGTGTACGTCCAGCCTGTCTGCTTCTACCCCAGTACAATTGATATTTTCACTGCCAGAGTGTGCCCAGATGGCAAATAGTGCCAGAGAGAGGGGAGAGTTGCCAGGGTTGGTCTGGATGTTTCATCATGCACACAAGTCACAACTTGGTGCTGAAGTTAGCAAGTAATTAATACCAAGCAGAGCCTCAAAAAAGTAGGTTTGGGGAGTTACAACTCCCCAAAACACCTCAGCCAGCAGTCTGGGGGACTCTGGGAACTGTGTTCCAAAAAGTTACTTTTTCAAACACTTTCATCAAAGTGTAACCTCACCTTTACAGCTCCATGGCCACAGAATGTGACGTGCAATTTGAGTTTCCCAGAGTGTTAACCCTTTTTGAAGGAAACAAAAATATACAGGTATTAAAGTTAAAGCAGAACAGCAAAACAGCAAAAAATAAATCAGAATATTTATTCTAAATCTGCCTTCCTAAAGATTAAAAACTTATTCCAGAAAACAAAAAGAAATGCAGTTTGCAGTTTAAAAACAAACAACAATGACTTTAATAAATAAATGCATAACAACTGGTGATGATTTGGGTATAAAGATGAAATCTCACCGTCTTTAATATAGCAGGAAGAGACTGTTAATCTCAGTTAGAGGAGATTGTTACTCTGACTGAGACTGAGAGGAGACTGTTTAGAATCTTGGGAGAGAGTTTGTTAAACAGCCTCCAAGAGTGAGTAACCAAAGTCACGTTTAGATAGAATGAGATGAGAAGCAAGTCCCTGTCTTTCTAAGGAGGGAAAGGAGAATGCAATGTATAAATGTTCCAATTGCGTGGCAAATAAATTTGGATATTTGTATACCTGTACAGAAATTCTGCATAACATACCATGATTGCTCAGATGGAGATGGATGTAGGACAAGAAAGTCAGAATCTACAGTCTCCTCTGACTTAACTGATTTTGGTCCTCCTCTTTTAAAACAGGGCCTGAGAGAGAGAGATCCATCAGTATCCCTTCCACCCAAGTTTGCCTTGGAACTGCTGGCCATCTATGCTTGGGAAGAAGGGACTGGTCGAAAAGAGCAGTTCAACACAGCAGAAGGGTTTTGCACAGTGATGAAACTCCTGGTTCAGTATGAAGAGCTCTGCATCTATTAGACAGAGTACTACAGCCTCGAGGAGCCCACAATAGGGGCACATGTAAAAGAACACCTGGTGGGACAACAGTAAGAATGCTTGCTTTCTCTTGTTGATCTTTCTTACAGATACTTTTGTTAGCTTGGCCAGAGAAACCACCAGTCTTTCTTTCTCTCTGTTTTTAAAGACACATATACTTTCTATTTCAGCACACTTGTACAGCCTCCAAATGCCAGTCTGCATGGTTAATTCATTTGCAAAAGCTGCATTTTGGTACATGAAGTCAGCATCTCCCACTAGCCCAAAGAAGCACACGTAGGATAAGGTCCATGATTGCTCTGACTTGTAGGCCATGAGAAACTCAGTAGAATTAGTTTCTGTGTCACGACCAACACAGAATATTTTTATGCCAAATGGAGAATGCAAGATGGCACTCCCACACCCACCGTGGTTGCTAGCAGCTTCCATGGAAATAGTGCAGGAACTCTCCAAGGTGTTGAACCTTAGCCACAAAATAGGTTCCCTTAACATTCTGGCTAAAACCCAGAGTGTGTTCACTGCTTCACTAGCCTAGAAGCTACCAGCCCCTCCTGCTGCTCCTCCCCACACACTTCCACATACAGTATATAAGCCTGGTCAGACTGTCAATTGAACCTTGTATGGAAACAGCAAGAAAGTGTCCTCCTGAGGAGAGCCTGGAAAGGTTACTTTTTGGGGTTTCCAACTCTTGAATCACCCAGCCAACATGACCAGTGGTCTCTTGCTGAGGCAGCAGCCTAGCCTGGGTAATGCAGGAGAAGTCCATGGTCCACACAACTTCATCATCCAACCCTTTGCTATTTTCCCCAACATGGTAAGGTGACCATCTCATTCCACAGTCAAAGCCATCCTTTCCTCTTTTGGAATCTGCCTCTTGTCTCCTACCCTTTCTCTCCCTTCCCTTCTGTCACTTCTTTTCTCATCCATTCTGCCATTCTCACCTTTTCTCTTTAGTTTTGCCATCACCTGATATCTATCTGTCTGCCCATCTCTTTCTTTCTTTCTTTCTTTCTTTCTTTCTTCCTTTCTTCTCTCCCTCTCTCTCTCTTCCCTTCCCCATTCTTTTTTCTCTTAGTTTCTGCCACTCCCTCATTGGTCTCCTTTCCTACTAGACCTTTTTTTAATCTCTCTTCCCCTTCTGCCTCTCCCTCTTTTTTCACTTACTGTCACTCTTTGTCTCTCATCTTCTGTCACACCCTCTTCTTTGCCTATTTGGTACCTCCCTCCCTCTCCCTCCCTCCCTCCCTCTCTCTCCCCCCCCCTCTCTTATGGCTATTTTTCTGTGTGTTTATATAACACATTACAATATTTCTTCAAAAAATGCTGTGTTTTTTGTTCAGAGTCCTGTGATCATGGATCCAGCAGATCCAACTGCAAATGTTGCCCAGGGGAGAGGTTGGTATTGGTTGTCTAAAGAAGCATCCTCCCGCCTAAACAACCCGTGCTGCATAAAAGACAGTGTGCCTGTGACCTCCTGGAATGTGCAGGTACTGTTGATACACATGGGGGTCCTCTTGATATCTAGCTTAAAAAACACATGAGGTAAACACAAGTCATTTTCTCATGTAATGATTCATGCTCTCCAGATGATGTTCAGAGATTCTGATGCAATGTGCACACATAGGTTGAAATTATCTCCTGAGCACAGTTTTAGAGTTGTTCACATATGCAGTGTTCCATGAAAAAAAAAATCCCTAAGCTCTTGCTTGTTCATTTTCACATGGAATTTGTGAACTAGAATCGTATTTACATGGAGAAATTACTTTGGCATAGCTACATGGATAAACTGTCCCTTAGAGATGAATCATTAGTGATTCATTGAGGTTCCATCCACACTGCAGAAATAATCTGGTTTGACACCACATTAATGTTAGGATGTAGAGAGAGAAGCTCTGTCCCTTACAATCACACACAGTGTTGATGCATGTAGGCAGGACACCTAGAAGAAGGTCTGCAAAGAGCGAAGGTACTGCAAAGCCTCAGAGCTGCACAGCAAATTTCCTCTCACACAGACTGCAGCCTTGAGCTCCCAGCTTGAGGAAATTAATCTCCAGACAGCGAGACTTCTTTCAACACGAGGACTTTTAATCTTTGTTGTAAACTATTTACGAAGTGTACACTGAGTATCAGACAGCCATCTTGAATGCTCACTATAATGCAGTCCAACGAATTGCTACGCCAACCACCGACCACAACAACCCAACAACGGAGATAGTCACCTTCTCCCTTAAATAGGTGGTCTTTTTGGAAGTCATGTGACAGTCATGCCACCCATGAAACCTGGCTGGTTTCATACCCAGTACCTGTTGCATCAGAATACTACCCATGATGCACTGCTGGCTGACTTCACCTACTGTGCATGTTGCATTGTAGCCCCAGATACAATTTATTCTTCATCATAAGAGCCCAGGGCAGTCAAAAAATGTAAACCATACGTTTAGAACCACAAATATACCACATCTGTTGGGGGATACCATTGTGGTCTATCATTGAAAGAAAAAATGGTCTCTCTTTTTGAATTTTGTAAACTCCACTTCATATTTAAATCTGTTACCAGGAAACCATGTAGACCTCTGGGGGGAGGTGTTAGAGGAAATAACACCTTGTAATCTGTTTACAGACGGTTATTGAGTTAATCTTGTTATTTAATGTTAATCTTAATTCTTTTTATGTATTTTTTAAATAAAAGAAAAAAACCTACAAATATTCCCATTTCACACTGCATCGTTATGCCACTTTCATACCACTTTAACTGCCATGGTTGCATCTTAGGCGCAGTACAGACCACCCAAAAAGGGTGGCTCCCTGGCACCTGTTTTTCCGCTGGAGTGAAGCCTCAGCTGCCAAACCGTGTGAAAGTGTGTTCTTTTCAAGCTATGGTTACACATGTGGATGCCACGCAGTGCTTGCATAACAATGGCAGTGCCCATGTATATAGGGCGCCACCATTTTTACACTCTCATCATATCCCAGGGTTGAGGGGCATGTGGGTGAAGCGCCCTGAGGCAACCCTAGCACGTGATGAAGATGTCGCAAAGGGCCGATATGTACCAGCCCTATGTTTGGCTTTTGTTGTTTGGTCAGAGGCCTGAAAGCTCTCTGGCAGAGAATTCTAAATTCTTTGTACCTCCTGAACCTACAAATCCTGAGTAATAGTGGTTAAAGTTGTATCTAAGTGCTATAATTGTATAGTGTGAAGTGGGCCAACAACAATATAGCACAATCTAATGTAATGAGTTAGGGAAAAAGAAGATAAAATACTTGATTATATTCTGAAAGTCTGCAGAAATAAATAAATTTGCATTTGGTGCTAGGCTAATAAGGATAATCCTGTTGAGGATGAACCATGGAAAGTTTACTAGACAACTGTTCCCAGTTTAATCTTTCCATTTTTCCAGTGTTCCTGGCAGCACCAAATACAACATTTTCTCAAGTGGAGTTGCATAGCACTCAGTCTCAACAGGTGCTTCTGCTTCACTCACAATAGTATGCAGAATATTTTTTTCACACCCAATACAGGACTGTATATCATTACTCTTCATCTAAGATTTTGAAACATTTCTCTAGCATGTATTTAAAAACAATGACACCCAAATGTGTTCCTGTTGATGTCTACTCAAAAGTAAGTTCCACTGTATTCAATAGATCTTACTCCCAGGTTGAAATCTAGGAATTGATTTGCTGAAAGCTGCTTAATTCTTTTTCTTTGTGCACAAGTTATCTGAGCCTTTCCATTATAAATGTGTGTCCCTGGCAAATGCTGTTCAACATTTAGGTCAACTTCTTCTCTTCCAGCCAGCCAGAAATCTGCCGGAAATAGAGATCAGTGTGAAAGATACCACAACCAGCAGACTTGAGGTCTATACTGTACTGTTTTACCCAATGAAACTGTTCTGGACCTGAAAAAAAAGATTGAAGCACGCAAAAACATACTTGTGGATCAACAGCGCTTAACTTACATGGATAGGGAACTACAGGATCAAAATACAATTGCTGCTTATAATATTAGGAATAAAGACATTGTCTACCTGCTTTTGCGACTTCGAGGTGGCCATATGTCCTTTTGAAACATATATCTCTAAATTGTTTCTTTACAGCAAGGAGGGGGGGGCACTGTTTGTGGGCTTCAGCTCCCATAATCCCTCACCACCAGTGGCTAGGGCTGATGGAAGTAGAGGCCAAACATGTCTGGAGGACCATGATTGTCCACCGCTGCTTTACACAGAATTACAATCAGAAAGTTTGAGCATTCCCATTTTCTTCTTTAGTTTAAGCAGTTTTTCAGTAGCCCTGCTGTTCGCTTTAAATATTAAGGTTGATCATTAACAATAACTATTACACTAAAAATTATAACAGATATAATAATGTGACAAAAAGTCAACAATCTCAGTCATATCATTTCTCATAAACATGGCCATAACTGGGCAAGTGAAGTTCCTAACAGTGCAGTCCTCTATGTAGGGATTCAAGGGCATGTGCTCGTATGTATATTGGTACTGCAGCTGACAAATTAGTAATAGCTACTTTTGCAGATTATATTGTACAGAATATTAAAGATAGGTTGCAAAATATGTACTGTTTAAATGCTTTGCAAACCTTGGTCAAAATTCAGTAAAAGTTAATATGTCAGAAGTTCTTTCATGCACTTGGGCATTTCTCCATTTCTGTTCTCTACAATCTTTTTATAAAATACGCTGTCCATTAACATTACTTTTCCACTGTTCAGTTGGAATCTATACAGAATTTATTTTCTACTCTTAATAGGCTGGTTAAGAATAATCTTTTTGGTAATTTCATCCTTTCAAAAGAACCTAATAAAATATATTTCAAAATCTTCCCAAGTGTGCATGGCCATAACTTATTTTAAAGTTTGGGGTTAGTTGTCATGGTTCACTGATAGCTAAGCTTCCGTCTCACATCCAACAACCAGACTCTGGAGTGTAGCATAGAGTGATTTATTGAAGAATAAGTAAAGCAGTAGATTACAGGTAACTCAATGACATAGTTGTGGTCAGCTCTGAACTGTAATTGTCTAACTGTATACTTTTATAGGATTTCCATTGGGGTCCCACCCCAAAGGCTACACAACTATTCCCATTGCCTAGTCTCTTCAGAGACTCCTAGTCCCACCAGTTTCTCACCATGACATTGTTTGGGTTATATGTTTTGATCAACACATTCCTTTGCCACAGAACCATTCTTCCATTCTGTGGCATCCTGGAATTAGGGGAATTTTTTGGAACCAGCCTAGGTAAAGGGATCCTTACTTTTTTCTTTAATACTGTCTGTCTGTGTATCTTTCACTGTCCCTCTCTTTTTCTCTTAGTTTCTACCACTCCCTCTTTGCTCTCACTTCCTTGTGGTTGTGTTTGTATGTCTCCAAGTCATTTCCAGCTTAGGATGACCCTAGGACAACCACTACTTATGGTGACCCTAAGGTGACACCCTATGTTGACTTGAAGGTACTCAACAACAAAAACAAGGAAGAGAAAGAGCAAAGACTTTGAAGATCAGGGTGCGATTCCCTGCTCAACCAGGAAATGGTTGGGCAAGTCAGATGCTTTCAACCTCAGGGAAGACAATGACAAACTGCCTCTGAACAAATCTTGCCAAGAAGACTCTATGTTTCACCTTACATTCACCATAAGTTTTAAATGATTTAAAGGCACACAACAACAAACACAAAGGCAAACCTATCACAGAGGGTTTTTTTTGGGGGGGGGAGTGGCATGTTTCATCAGAGGGGGTTTGAGATTGAATAAATCACAGTGCTTAACAGAAATGAAAAAGTGAAAGGAATTAAAAGGAAAGGGCAAGAAATAAAAACAAAGGTTTTTGCTGACGATGTGGCAATAATTTTGGAGGAGCCTTTAATAAGCATTGGACCGCTGCAACATGAATTAAAGGAGTTTGGGAAAAACACAGGATTAAGAATAAACTCAGGAAAGACGGTAATGATTACTAAAAATATGAATAAAGAGGAAGAAGAAAAGCTGGTAGAGAGATCAGGGTTTAAAGTGGAAAAACAAATCAAATATTTGGGTATAAAAAAGACGAAGGATAATCTAAATTTATTTGACAATAACTATAAAGTATTATGGAGAACAATGAAAGAAAATTTGACTAGATGGAGTAAATTGTACCTATCTTTATTAGGGAGAATTGCAGTCATAAAAATGAAGGTGATACCTAAATAAATGTTTCTGTTGCAAAATTTACCTGTAGAAATCAAAGACAAGCAGTTTCAGGAGTGGGAAAAGGATTTAAAACAGTTTGTGTGGATAGGTTCCAAACCTAGAATTAAATGGTCTGTTTTGAAAGAAATGAAAGAGAAAGGAGGTTATGCACTCCCAGATTTAAAGACCTACTATTGAGCTTGCAGCCTGGATTGGATCCAGGACTGGATTAAATTGGAAAATAAAGAGATCTTAAATTTGGAAAATGTGCAATTAAGGTATGGATGGCACACCTTTCTATGTTATGACATGCTGGGGAAAAACAAGGACTTTAATAATCACCCATTAAGGAAATCCCTCTTAAGTACGTGGAATAAGATTAAAAAACTTTTCTATTTTAAAATCCCTAATTGGGTTTCTACTCAGGAAGCCTTTTTTGCCTGATGGTTAAATAATAATTATAATAGATGGCTTACCTATAAAAATAGCTTGAAGAAGGACCAACAAGGAAATATGGAATTAAAAACGAGAGAGGCTCACACAGAAGAGGGTTATGTATTGCAATGGTTCAATTTCTTCCAAATAAGAAATCAATATGAGATGGATAGGAAGACTAAAGGGATCGAGCCTGAATGCAATGAATTAGATGTTATACTTTGGCACCCTGGAGGAAAAAAGATATCTAAATTTTATAAGCTACTGTTAAATAGAATATTGGAACAGGAGACTATAAAAGGATATATGATGAAATGGGCGCAAGATCTAGGCGATGAGATTAAATTAGAGGAATGGTACAAGGCGTGGAGGCAAACAAATAATTTTACGATTGCGCAGGAACCAAAAGAGAATTACCTTAAAATTATGAACAGGTGGTATTATACCCCCTGGAAATTAAAACAGATGTATAATTTAAAACAAGGAAATTGTTGGAGATGTGGCCATGAAAAAGGTAATCTAATGGACATTTGGTGGAATTGTAAAGAAATTGAAAAATTTTTGGAAAATAGTACACAAAACCATCCACCAACTGTTTGGAATAAAATTTCCCCTGGATCCCAAATTGTATTTGCTTAACATGACATCAATTTTAAAAACCCAAGATGAAAGACAACATTGGAGAATTCTACTCAATCTTATAACAGCAGCCAGAGTTGAAATTGCCAAATTATGGAAGTCAAATAAGCTCCCGACTTGGGAGGCCTGGATGCAGAAAGTAAATGATTACAGAGAGTGGGATAGAGTTTCGTGTAATGTTAGAAACTATAATAAGAAAAGAAGAATGGGATAAGGTAGTGATTTTATGGAAAAACCAGGTGGGATTTAAATACAACATGTATTGAAGTCTGATGAGATGAAAATAAGGTGTGTAAGTAATGCTAGTTAACCTCTGTTTTATTCTGTGTCTTTTCTTTTCCCCCCCTCCTGATATATATATATATATATATATATATATATATATATATTCAACCAGCCCAGCAAGCCCGCAGTCTTGGTTTTATCTTTGACTCTTCTCTGTCATGTATCCCTCAGATCCAGACCAAAGCCAAGGCTTGTAGATTCTTTTTATACAATATTGCCAAAATCCGACCATACCTCTCCGCCTCTACTGCCAAGATCCTGGTCCATGCCCTAGTGATCTCACGACTTGATTACTGTAACGTCCTCCTGGCTGGGCTTCCTCTTTCTCACTTCCGTCCTTTAATCTCTGTTCAGCATTCAGCTGCACGCATTATCACTTCCACCCACCGCTCTGACCACATCTCTCCTGTGTTGGCATCCCTTCACTGGCTCCCCCTCCCTTTCCATATTCAGTATAAGCTCCTGCTGTCGACGTTTAAAGCCCTCCATGGACTGGCCCCTCCTTACTTATCAGACCTTCTTTCTCCTCACCTTCCCACCAGGGCCCTCCATTCTGGTAGTCAAGGTCTGCTGTCTCAGCCCAGGATTTCCTCTGCCCCATCCCGGATTCGCTCCTTTTCACTTGCTGCCCCTCACTCCTGGAACCTTCTTCCCCCACAAGCAAGAGCCATCACTTCTTTAACCAGCTTCAAAACCAAGTTGAAAACCATCCTGTTCAGAGAAGCCTTCCCAGGCATTGCATAATTGTCGCTTACTATTTGATGTTCTTGTGGCGCCTGTTTATCAAACCATTTCCTGTATTGCTATGTATTGTATATGCATTATCCTGCTTGAGAGTATGTATTTTCCCTGGAAAATTATTAACCATCCATTATGAAGCCAAGCCCTCCCTCCAGTCCATCTGCCTTGGTCCAGGCCTTGGAGGTAGAGAGGAACTGCTGGACCTCTTACCCTTTCCCTCCACCACTCCCTTCTCCTTCTGTATCATGTCTTTCTAGATTGTAAGCCCGAGGGCAGGGATCCGTCTAACTAAAAAGATTGCATGTACAGCGCTGTGTAAATTTACAGCACTTCATAAATAAAGGTTAATAATAAATAATAATAATATTGCTTTATATCTTGTGACTACCAATCGAATCTACAAAAGAATGTCTGAGGATTATCCCCGCCGAAAATGGGTAGAACAGGGAAGAAATAACAAATTTGCTGTTGTATAGGAAAATAGTATTTAGGTTGGCTGTATAAGCAATAGTAATACGAGGAACTTAAAGTCTGAACGGAAATTTTTTTAAAGGACCTATGTTTAGGTTTTTTTTCTGTTTCTCTCCTTAAAGTAAGATTGGATGCATAAATGTATAATTAGAGGAGAGAAAAATGGAATAGCGATGTGATATTGGGAATTTTACAACGGTATGTAAGCAGGGTAACATACTTAAATGGAAGAAGCGAAAGTCCTCTAAGTCCTGAGTCATGAAGGATGTCCTTTTTATTTTTGAGTCAAAGAAGTGAAGAAGTAAAGAAGAAGAGAGGGATTAAATGGATGTGATGATGTACAAATATTTTAATTTGTTGTAAGATGTATTTTTTCTTCTTTCTTGAAATTGAATAAAAATTATTAAACACACAGTGCTTCTATTGCACTTTAACTGGTTGCCTTATGTTGCATTCTGGGGCTTGTAGTTCAGTGAGGCCTAAGAGCTCCATGGCTGAGAATTCTAAATGCACCTCCTTAAACGGAAAATCCCAGAATGCAACAGGAGGCAGCCAGAGCAGTTGAAGTAGAATAGCAGCACTGTAAGAGTGTAATGTGGTAATCTTGTGAGAGACTATGGCTTGCCCAAAGTCACCACATGGGTTTACATAGCTGAGCTGGGATGTGAACCCTGGTCTCCAGAGTCATAGTCCAATGCTCTAACCACTACACCACACTGGCTCTGTCTATTACACCTTTTCTCCCCTCCCTTTCCACCTCGCCCTCTTTTTCTGTCACTTTCTGTCACCCCTTCTCTCTCATCTTCTGCTATTGTCTTTCTACCCTGTCCA
Source organism: Sceloporus undulatus (assembly GCF_019175285.1). NCBI lineage: Eukaryota > Metazoa > Chordata > Lepidosauria > Squamata > Phrynosomatidae > Sceloporus > Sceloporus undulatus. Next base: position 76,587,715 of record NC_056523.1, on the reverse strand, counting down.
GAGGGATGTTAAGGGAGCTTACAGTTGTAAACTGCTTAGGCACTGCTAGTTCAGTATGAAGTGGTATATAAATGAAGCTGTTTGTTTGTTTTGCTTTAGCCAGATGTCTGCTCTTTCCACAAAGGCTGCAGGAAGCCTCCCAAGAAGGCAATGGAAAACTCCGGCTGAGAAATCTTGCCAAGAAAACCCAGGGATCCATTTGCCTTAGTGTCGCCATTACTCAGAAATGACTTGGAGGCACACAGCAACAGCAACAACAACAAACAAACAAACACTGCTTGTTGAGGGTATTCTAAGAAAAAAGAAGGAAGACAAGCACAAAAGAGTGTATTGGAAAGTGGGCTTTATTTGACTTTTTAATTGATATATTTTAAAGAATATAGTATATGAGTGTATTTTAATGGTTTTATAGTGTTGTATCATGGGCCTGTTACAGACAGCCAAAATAAAGCTGCTTCGAGTCACAGTGGAGATATGGTGTTTCAATGATGCATGTGTCCTAAGAGTCCAATAGTTGCACCAAAGCCACGCTCCAGCCCTAAGGACTGGAGCGTGGCTTTGGTGTGGCTTCTGGACTCTTAGGACGCATGCATCATTGAAACACCATACCTCCACTGTGACTCAAAGCAGCTTTATTTTGGCTGTCTGTAACAGGCCAGTGAGTCCTTTGACAGTCTTCTGTGGTCTTGGAGAAAAGACACCCCTTAGAACGTTAGCCTTTCTCCGTTTCTCCCCATTATCTCTTTTCTGGATGCTGTGGGCTTTGCCTTTCAGAAGGCAGTATGGTTGTCTGGTCACTTTGTGCAACCTTTGGCCACTCCCTCCTTAGGAAAAGTGCAAAAACCCAGCCGGCATGCAGCAGAGTGCTCAAAGGCAAGGAGGAAACACAGCTGGACAGATGGTACTTCAGGTAGAAGGTAAGGCTTCAAGAGGCAATTCAAGGGGGAGAGATGGAAGGAGAAGAATGCCTCAAGTAAAGAGAGAGCAAAGAGTCTCACCTTTCCATCTTGAAACAGAGGAAGGGGAAAAGGGTTTATGCAGCACTATCTGCTTGATGGTCAAAGTTGGCATAAGGGAGGTGCAGTGTGTGTGGAACACACCACGCGACCCCATAAGGGGTGCGTGACACCATTGCTCCCCAAACATCTGCCTTTTCGCAGAAACATTTTTTTTTAAATGCTGAAGAGATTGAAAGAGTGGAATGAGACTCAATGGGAGGAGAAAGGAGAGGCCTCCAGTTTTTAAAATTGATTTTTAAACTTAAACTATAACTTTTTTGCTCTTATAAATTTTCTTTTAAAATGTCACATCGCACCAAATTTTCACTTTAACCTCATGAAACTAAGTACAGTGGTACCCCGGGATACGAAATGATCGCGTTAAGAAATTTCCGGGATACGAAAAAGTTAGATAGGAAAAAACTGTTCCGGGTTACGATATTTTTTTCGGGTTACGAAATTTATTTCGGCGCGAAATTCAAACGCAAAGCGCGGCTAGCGGCTTTCCAGCGCTAACGGAAAGCCTTTTCGGGTTGCGAAATTACTCAGGTTACGAACGGAACGGCGGAACGAATTAATTTCGTAACCCGAGGTAGCACTGTATGT